>NC_142888.1:110907661-111212419 GCF_051225735.1 Oryctolagus cuniculus
TACACACCAAATACACCACTGACGTATAAATGGCGGCATCTATTGCTCTCAGTCAGGATGAAGTCAATATTTGCTTATGGCCCTGGAAAAAGAGTCTCCTCATAGAAATTGCCATTCAGTGTATTAAATGTGGAACCACAGGCTGGGGCCTGCTAGCATGCACAAGTCATTTTCAAATGTGCTAGGTGCAAGTGATCTTCCATCAACCTGGAGAGAAGCACCCCCTTCCCTGGTTGTGGGGAAGGAGACTGCCTTAGCTTTCTTGCACTGAGTGGCTTGGGCAGGCATCAAGGCAGCACTACTTGGAAACCACTGAAGTAAAAGCAGCTTTTTCATCTCCAACTGTAGATCATGAGCTTTCTTTTCCTGTGTGATTAAGGTTCATTTTTTTCTTAAAGTGAGCTCATTCTTTTTTAAAAAAAATTTACATAAAAGTACATAAACTAAAATAACCAAGACTGGAACAACACAACATCATGTCTAATTCTGCTGGAGAGAGCCTTTCAGAGTCTGACTCTTAGCTACAACTTTCTCCCATTCTAGAGCCTAGCCTGTACATCTTGTCCTCCTGTTCCCTTTGCTTGGAACATGTTCCTTTCCCTCCTCCAGCTTTTGAATTCCTACTTAGCGTTCAGGCTGAACTGAAAGTTACTTTTCCAAGAAGCCTTCTTTGACTCTTTCAGGAGAGCTGTTGATTTTGCCATCTGTGATGCTGCCACTCTTTTGTACCTGGCCTTGTTTTGGCCCCCACTTCAATGTATGAAAAGTATTTATTTGGAGATCTGTCTCGCTAACTAGGCTAGGAGCACCTCCATTCATCATAGCCTAACCTTTACACAAAGCCAACTATACAGATGATGTTGACAAACATAGAAAGAAGTAGAGACCTATTTAGAACAGACTGATTTGTACCAGATCAGAAGCTGATTGATTCACTCAGGATATACTTTTGTTTTGTTCAGAGGGTGGAAGGCATCACCAAGCTTACAAAGCTACCTAGTCAGAGTAACAGTCTGAGATGGAGTGTGGGTAAGCATTGATTTTTGGATGAGGGAGCTGAGATCAACTTTTGCCTGTTTTGGTTTTTTTAGGTGATTTACTAGTGTCTTCTAAACCATTGCCCCTTTAGCCAGAGTCAGGGAAGTGTAGAAACCAGAGGACTTGGAGACAAAGGTGGAAGAACAGTGATTTTTCTCACAGGTTAGCAGTTGGGCCAGAAGCTTGATGCAAACCGGACCATTCTACTATAGATTCTGAGTTTGGAAAAAGGAAAGATATTATTCATGTATTTTACCAAACATTATATGAGATATGAAAAGAACAAGGAAAACAGTTTCCTAAGTGCTGAAGGACACATTCAGGAGGGCAAATGGGGAGATGCTGACAACTGAGATGTGCTGCAAAAAAAAAAAAAAAAAATCTGATTGCTTGCTTTCTGATTGCAGTACTTGTGTATCCTATTCTACCCTCATTGTTTTCCATCTAATGACAGATAATTTACCCCTTAAAGAAACACTGAGTCCCATACATAAACCACCAGTTGAGTATCCAATTGCCTTAAATTGAACTAAGCTATTTAGATGTGTGTTGCAAACTACCCAGTTGGGGGCAGACAAAACAAACAGATGATGACTTTTGAATGCTTTCAAAGGAATCCTGCATTTCTTTGTGTGTTGTTATTTTAATAAGGCAAAAGGCTTTACAACTCATAATCAGATTCAAATAGCTTCCTTACAACTTTCACAGTCTAAATGTTACTAAAAGGTTCCTTTCCAATTACCAGATTTTTAATGAGAGGATGGAGCTTGGGCATGGGTGTGGTGGGAGTGGGAGCACATGTATTTTTTCTGGACAGTGTAAAATGCTGTGCAGAACATACTGAGAAATTTTTAGGGGCTACTAACATTCTGTTCAAACAAACTCTTAATAGCCTCAGATTACAGGGGCAGTACATTTAGCAGATTATCTTAATCCTCATTTCTCCCCTCTCCCTAACAGGGTTTGTATTGTCATTTTAAGGCAGGTAAATGAAGTCACTCTCCTGTTTTTTGTCTGTTTTCTTCTTCCACCACAGATTTCAGAAAGAAGGGCTCCATCTCAGACTCTAATGCTTCAGTGTGGGGAAAAAAGATTAGCAACATCACAGGGCAGGCTAATGCTCCCAACATCCAAAGGAGCCCTGCCTGACCATCATTTATTCCCATTGACAGCTTGTATCAGTTTTTCTTTTTTCTCCTTTCTTTTATTTGAAGGCTAGCCACAAGTTCCAAAAATACTCTGAACAAAGTGCCAAATCCAAGTGCCCAAGCAAAAATGCATTTATTAATTTCTTCTTGCCCTGAAAGAATCAACATCCATAGAGCTCTCTGGTAAAGTGAAAGGAAAAGGTCACACAGAGCCCAAGAACAGAGTCATGACAGCAAGGTCTCTGTAAACTTCCTACTTATAAATATATCTGCAGTGACAGGAAAATTTCAAAATGAGACTGGATTGTTGTGTTTATTCTGATAACAGCTCCACATGTGATTGTTACAAATCCACCTAAAACTTCCTCCAAGAAACCCCTACTTAACTCAACTAGAAAGAGATTCTAATGTTCCCTATAGAAGGCTAACTCTGTACTCTGGACATTCTTTTGCTTTAGAACTGATTATTTGTATTTAAGTCTATTACTACCTTAGATTGTGCTAGAAAACAGAGATTATGCCTTGGTATTTTCACTGCCTAGTATAATACATTCTGGTATATCCTAGGTGTTTAATAAATTTTGATTACAGATATATCTATAACTTATTTCCATCAAATATGGAAGAAATTTCTACTAAAGAGCAATGCCTTAGATGAGCTGAAGTTAATTCCTTAGGTGGCTCAGGCAAACAATAGACAAAGGACAGTCACTATGTTATCTTCCTGGAGAGAAAGAAAAAGAAATTACCAAAGAACGCCTTTGCTATAAGAAAATGGTTCTCAAACATTTTGCTGTCAGAGTTCCTGGATATTCCTCCTTTCAGGAGGTGGAGTTTACTTTCCCACCCCTTGAGTATGTATCATAACCAGTGACTTGCTTCTAACCAATCAAATATGCAAGAATTGACAATGTGTTTGCTTCAAAACTAGGATACTAAAGACAACACAGAGCTCTCCTTATTCTTGTCCGTGGACCACTTACTCTGGGGAAGCCAGCTGCCATGTCCTCAGCAGAGTCATGAGGTTCTTGTGGTTGTGGCACTGAGGCTTCATTACAACAACTAGCAATAACTTGCTGAACCTGAACCTGAACCTGAGTCATTTTGGAAGTGGATCCTCTAGCCTCAATCAAAACTTGACTAAAATTGCTTTAGAGATTTTAGGGAGCCGAGAATCACCCAGCTAAGCTATTTGCAAATTTGGGACAGACAGAAACAATGAGATAATAAATGTTTGTTGCTTTAAATAACTATGTGTAGGGGTAATTCGTTATGCAGCAATAGATAACTAAAACATTCTCAGTACAATCTTAAAAATTATTGAGGACTTCAAAGAGCTTTTAGTTATACACCATGTATTTATTAATATTTACTCTTCTAGAAATTAAAACTCAGAAAAAGTTTAAGATTATTAATCTGAAAATAGTAATCAGAAACTCATACAGTATGAAAATGAATGAGAAAAGCGACATTGTTTTTCCTTTTTGCAAGATATCTTTGCTGTCCAGCTTGATAGTCAATAAGTAGCTCCTCACATTGCCTTCTGCATTGAATTTGTTGTTGCAGTATGCTGGTTTGGTTGAAGTAGGCGAAGTATATAAAAATCCAGCTTCACACAGATACACAGTTAGCAAAACAATGATCTCCCAGACCCCGGAAAGGGTCTCTGGGATTCCCAGGAGTCCAGGAATCACACTTTAATATGCATGCTATAGGGAAATTAGAAATCCATTAGGCTGCAAATCAAGCAAAGCAAAGCAAAGCAAAGCAAAGCAAAGCAAAGCAAAGCGAACATTCTGAAATGCTTCATGGCAGGGTGGGGTAGGGGGAGACTACTCACTCAACTCTCTCCAGCTGTATTACTGCCTTCTGTCATCCTAAACTGTACCAAATAGGACTGAAAATTACCATCTCAAACCCTCCTGCAGTAACTTGATAGGAATGGAATAACTCAGCACACAATTCAAACCTCAGATGTTACTGAGTTCATCTTCTATTTTTTTCATCTATAGACCTATCTTTCCCAACTTCCTTAAGATCACCAAGCAGAAATCATGTGTAGCTGGTCCTGAGCCACGGGCAAAATTGGCTACACGTTCAGTCTTTTGGGGTAAGAGTTGTGTTTGGCTTCCTATTCTATTTCTACCCCTTGATTGTAACCAAGAAACTAGAACAGGAATGGAGAGAACCTGGGTGGGGGAAGCAGAACAAAGCGAATAAGAAACAAACCTGTATTTTGCCCCTTGACTCTTAAGAAACAGGAACTAGATTATTTGTTTAATCATTTTTAAAAGAGAATATAAATAATGCTGCTTTTGTTGCTGCTGCTGCATGTGTGTGTGTGTGTGTGTGTGTACCCTGCCAGCTTTCCTCTGGTGAATTTAGTCCTGACTCACTGTTCATAATGAGTAGACCCACAAACCAAGCCATGGAATGTTGAGACCAGATTGTAAGTACAATTTCATTTACTCAATAAAAGATGTTGAATAAGGCCATTCATTCAACACTGTGTTGCTGTACTATATATTTACACGTGTAACTTTACATTTACATATGGCTTGGATAATACAATACAGTACCTTTTTTAACATTGACAGACGATAGCATTTAATTAATCAAACACTCCACTCTGAAGAACTGAATAACACATATTTGAGAAGCTTCACTCCAATAGTTTTCTACCTTAAAACACAATTGTTAATTGTATTGCTGAAAAAGAAAAGAAAAACCCTCTCACCTTCTTCGGCTGGATAAGGTTTCTTCATGTTCTACATGAGCTACTTTTAATACTTTCTTGTCAATAAACAGATCTTCAGGATAATAAGCAGATCTATATTGGCGTTGTTGAGAATGGGCACATAATTTGCCAATCTGAAAAAAAGAAATGCAATATAATCATACGATCCTTTCATGGATATAATAGTAGAAACAAATTCTGAAACACAGTTTCTTCCCCCAATTTCATTTTAAAAAGCAGAACAAGGCTATTATTAGAGTTAAAAAGTTGCTAAGTTCTTAAGGCCAAGAACCACTGGTGGAAAGAAAGGCTGAAGACTGGGGAAGCATTCTGAACACAACCTATTCAGAGATTTCCTAAGATGAAAAATACTTTTTTTCCTATAGTGAAGTGGACATTTGAGAGGATCCTACATACAGTCCTCCTGCTATTGATACCTTTCAATGGCACTTGTGTTTTCATGTATGAAGGAGTTCACAAAAGAGAATTGCAAAGTTTAGGAAGAACTGGTACAGGAGAGGGGTTGTGAATATTGCGTAGAATAACATGTTAATAAAAAAAAAACCTCTTTCATACACGATCGCTCTATTCTTATAAACATTTCATTGTAAGACTCAAGCTAAGGTATTCCGGAAAATGTCACTATAGTTCCTCATCTGTCTTTCCTAAAACTCCCCAAGGGACGAAGGCAAGTCAATCAATCAACAGCCCGTATCATCAGCTGTGAATCACAGATCACTAAGTCCAGTATTGGGAGTATTAAAGAATACAGGTGCTCAAGAGCCTACCTCCTTTCATTTCTTCCCCTATTCCTCACAATTCTCATTCATTCAAAAATACTGTATCCCTCCCCCTTTTATACTCATACGGCGATGGTTTTTAAAAATGGCATAAGCTTCCTTGTTTAGCTCCATTCTAACTGATTTCTTTGGTTAAATTATTCATCAATCT
This sequence comes from Oryctolagus cuniculus, assembly GCF_051225735.1. Taxonomy (NCBI): domain Eukaryota; kingdom Metazoa; phylum Chordata; class Mammalia; order Lagomorpha; family Leporidae; genus Oryctolagus; species Oryctolagus cuniculus. Next base: position 110,913,536 of record NC_142888.1, read on the forward strand.
GCTATTTTGTTACTTTAAAAGAAAGACTTGGGGCTGTTGCTATGGCGTAGCAGGTAAAACCACCACCTGCGTGCCGGCATCCTATATGGACGCTGGTTTAAGTCCCAGCTGCTACACTTCCAACCCAGCTCTCTGCTATGCCTTAGGAAAGCAGGAGATGGCCCAACTCCTTGGGCCCCTGCACCCATGTGGGAGGCCCAAAAGAAGCTCCTGGCTTCGGATTGGCACAGCTCCAACTGTTACAGCCAATTGAGGAGTGAACCAGCAGATGGAAGACCTTTTGCTTGCTTTCTGCCTCTCCTCTCTCTGTGTAACTCTGACTTTCAAATGAATAAATAAAACTTTAAAAAAAGGCCTAAATGAACTTGCATATAAGGGAGTATGAATATTAACATTCTCATAAATCTCCCTTACGCCAGATACTATGCTAAATATCACCCCCATTTCACAGATGAGGAAATTGAGGCTCAGGTAGATTATGCCGCTTGCCCAAGGCAAACAGACAGTAGATTCACTTGTTTGACTTTGAAGTCATTTGTCTGACTTCAAAGCTTAACCATTATAGCCTCCATACAAGATGACGCTTACTTTCCATTTGCTTACATGGTTCTACATTGTTGGGAGAAAAAAGAATGATTGGTCTTCAAAAATATACAACCAGTCAAAATAGCCAGGGTGAATATATAGATTGTAAACTTCCAGGAAAAATATTAGAAATATATTGTGAAGACAAAGGTTGTATCTTTGTCACTTTTGTGCCTGCATTGAACTCTGAGGCAGTGCTAAGTAACTTAAGAGAAGCAAAACGAAGTAATCTCCTATTATCAGGCTGAGCACACTACTGTACTGAGAAGCCATGGGCTCTGTGTGGTAATCTCAGCTTCTAGATTTCTCAAGACTGTCCTGATAGCATCTATTAAGTTATTTAAGCATATATAACAGCATAAAAGTTTGTATGTCTTTGAGAGGCTTTCCATATAAATAAATCATCAAGTTAGAAAACATCCAGAAGCAGCAGTAACATCACCTCCATATATGAAAGACAGCATCTACAGTTTGGCATTTAGACTAGCTATTCTCAATAGTTTATCCTAATGGAGCTGAAAAAAAAAAGCTGCAGACTCTTGAAAATATTCCATTTGGCCTTGTAATGTGTGATATTTAATTTTTCAGGTGTGTTTATGACTTGTGCCAATATCAACTTCAGATGAAGAATCTGCATTCTCTGAATATGCCCCAGGTGGTAGCAGTCAGTAGGGTGTTCTAGGCTAGGGGCTGCCAGGCTCGACTAGACAGTTAAGTTCCAGTCACTTCCAAAGCATATGATACAGATTCGAATAACTGAGGGCACCCTGCACATAATAACCTTATATCCACAGACATACACGCATTCAGTTGACTAAACTACAGGTGGGATTTCATGGAACAAAACCCTGATTTTTGTTGCATAAATATCTATTGGTCCATGAATATCCATCTGCATGAGAGTCCATTTCACCAGGATCAAAGGGTTTCTTAACAAATTCAGGAGCACAGGACACCTTCTGTTTACCTAAGCTGTTCCATACCCAGGACCAAGATGAAATCTTTCACATAACTTTCACAGTAACTTGTCTACTTGCAACCCATAGCTGTGAAATCTCTGTCCCCATTGAGAGCCAGCCCTTTGTGTCACTGAATACTAAATGGGTCTTGGCAAGATTTTAACGTTTTTAAGTGTTCCCCACCATACCGGAAAGGGGTGCAGCTGAGGCAAAAGGAAGGAGGTTAAGAACAAATGAGAATGTACCCAGTCTTCAGCCTGACCTTTCTTCCCAAGTCACCCAATGAGGCATTCTCTAGCAGACCTCTGAAAGTCCTGTGTGAGGTAAGGAGCAAACAACAGTGTCCAGCCAATAACCGCCACATCTTATCAGACAGGCTGCCACTTCTTCCGCAAGGCTACCACGAAGCACACTCTTCTCATATACAAAGCATTTTGTCCAATGTATTCCCCCTTCAGGCCCTTCTCTCCACATCTTTCACCCCCACACTGTGTGGGCTGTAGGTGAATTTTATGAGCTTAGTTTGAAAAGTGGACACTAAAAGGAAGCATGATTTACAAAGAGATGCAGCATTCACATTAAAGAGATCCTTTCAGTTTCCCACTTGAGAAGTATCAGACTACACTGGGAGACCTGAGTCTTATGCTTCAGCTACACTTGCTAAAGAAGCCACTCTCCCAAGTGGCATTTTAGAAATCAGAAGCCTTCCCAGGAGTCTTAAACTCTTAAATACGAAGTGCAACACAATCTCCTTGCACTGACTAATGTAGTGCCTAGTCAAGAATATCGCCACCTTTAAATTTGACTACTTGGAGCAAATTTAATGGATACGGGAGGGTCTCTATCAAAAGACCTGCACTATAAAACCTTGTTGTTTTCCATCACCCATAACTCCTAATGGTGCCTTTATTTTTGTGCCAGAACCTGCGATGGTGAAAGCAATTGTTCTCTGAAGTGTTACAAGTCCTGACACATAAGAAGCCGTGGTCTCTGGCCATACACAGGCTGGTGAGTCATTCTAGTAACCTGGGCACCATTCCTTTGTACTAGGGTCTAGAAGCACTGTCTCTGTACATACATGAGGCAGACACACTTCTGGGGCTTGCCAAGGCACAGTGAAGAGCACAGTAGGCTGGGCATCAGGGGAACTAGTTGAGAACTGCACTCCTGCCTCTCACCCACAGGAGGACTTGATTTTGACCTCAAGTCACAGCTTCACCTCACCTGTAACTGTAACCTTAATAAAGGGAGAATCCATTATATCTGAAGTGCCATAATGTGCTCTAGGTTTCCTTGAGACAAAAAGGTGAAAGTTACTTCCCAAGTAGGGTATGTTACTTTAGGGGAAGCAAATTTCATTTTCTTCACCTATTGTTAGGTTCATGGCAGAGATATCTACAACACAGATTAGAAAGGAAAAAGCCTCCCAATATGATTAAGGTGACTTTTACGTGATGGGGGAGCTTTCAGAAATGGAGATCCAAAGAAACAGGGGAACCTGTATCATTTTATGCTCAGTTTTTTGAAGACAGGGATAGTTATAGAGAAGTATGAATGGACAAACGGGTTCTGACATGATGATATCACACAGTGAGGGTGCTTAGCGATGCCTGCTTGTTCACATTTCCTGTATCCCTGAGCCTTTTTGGAATAAGAATTGTTCTTTTCTCCAGGTATGTGCATGTGTCTTTCACATGAGGGTCTTACGACCTGCTTTAGGGGAGGGTCAGGATTTAGGGCCTGTACCAGGGGAGAAGGGGTAAGAGGAAGGTGCAAGTGATCTCCCTGCTTCTGCAGTTTTCTTAAATGCTAAGTTGCCATATTGTGGGGTGGCACATAATGAAGCTCATCATTACCAAAGATTTCGAACCCCTGCAAAGCATTTGTTGTGATGCAATTACCACCTGTACCCCATAGCTGATAGTCAAGGAATGCAGATACACCACTGGTTCAAATCTAACTGTATTCATTCCCAGGGCCTCACTGGTTGTTGTTTCGTAGAACTCTCAAGTAACATAAAATGCACACCTGATCATTCACTTTGGGTGACTGAGCAGAGAAAGAAATCTTTACTGTGCAGTTCTTGACAATACCATTACCGTACATTTGTAACACAATACCTTACTCCAGTCTAGAGCTTCACAAACAACCTCTATATCCATTCTGCCTTCCCTCTACGAAGTCCTATGACAACCCTCTGAGGTATGAAGAGCAGATATTAACCCCATTTTGGAGATAAGGAAACTGAGGCTCACAAGGGTTTGAAAAACATAAACAAGGTCACAATGTTAGTAAATGGCAGAGCTTGGACTTGAACACTTGTCTAACTCCAAAACTCATGTTTTTGTTTTCTGTTCATCCATCCCCAAATACCTGCCATGGATTTCTGTCAACAGCACATTTGCTGGGATTTCCCAGTAATTGGATGGGACCCAGGTCTGTAAGCCTGTGAACATACCACCCACAACTAGAGAATAGTGATGATGAAAAAATTTTAAAAAATATTCCAAATAAAGGTTAAAGTTATTCAAGACAAACAAAAATGTAACATCTAAATTTAACCTGGGCTTTATGCAGTATTTCTAATAGCTGTGAGGCAATAGTGGAATGATGAAAACTCTTTGGCCTACCAGGTAAGAGTCATTTAATAACCATACTAAAACACTGGATTTCAAGTCCTATGGGACAGGCAGCTCCTAAATTGGTCCAGACTTTTGCTTGCTGTTTGCAAGACATCCCTGAACCCTGACAACTGAATTCAGAGTCTTAGGTCAGCTACAAAATCCACAATGACTATGGTTTAACCCAGGTCTAATCTGATATCTGATCTTACAATATCTTTTATAGCTTCCCCCTCAAATGGAGATTCCAGGTTAATCCTATGGCTATAAAACTGCAACAGATTCAAGCCTTTAGCTGCGTTAGCTCAAAAGGTTAGAAGATGGTTGTGTGGGAGGGTGCAACTACATTAAAGTGTATCTTTGGCTTTCTCCTACTCCTTATTCCTTTAAAATTTTAACTTTTGATTAACATTTCCATTTCCTTTTCTTTATGTTTGAAGGCTACTACCTCCTCCCTTGCAGTTTTTTTTTTTTTAAATCTCTCTCCCCCTAGCTAACTCTATCAGATCTATTTTGTTGATGAATGGAATACCTTACAGGAAATATGTAAGAGGGTGTGTGTGTGTGTGTGTGTGTGTGTATTTGAAGCAGGGAAGTGTGGGGGAGGTAGAATATTTTAAGTTAAATAACCCACATAAAAGGAGGAGTATCAGGGAAGAGGAAGAAGGAAAAGGAGAGGGAGATGTAGAAACAAAGTGTAAATGTTCCCATGAGTGCGTCAGTAGCTCACAAATAGCAAAGAATCTATCACAGTTGTCTGCTGTCCAGCTGAACTGTACTCAGAGATCAGCATTATTCCCCCTTAAGAGCTGTACCTGGGGCCACCAAGACAAGGCCCTCTTGAGTACTTTTTCAACTTTATTTAATTACAGAATAATATTTCTGCTAGAACTCAGCTGATTACTGTGGTCCCAAAGAGTGCTTTTTTTTTTTTTAAGAAATAATGCTAAATTGTATAAATTTAGTCTTTGATCATCAATGGATTCACCAGAACCTTGAAGAATAAAAAATAAAACTTCCTCTGGGATTATGCCATTTAAATACCAATTCTCTGGTCCAGTCTGGATGAGTTTTCCCTGGGCATTTGTTTAGGGTACCTTGGGCCTGGGAGCGGAATATGGTGGGAATTCCGTAAGTTACCAGTTAAAATAATGATCTTCATTCTGTTGAACCACTTATTATACCGTTGTGCAATTTCGTTTAATTAAATCTTAAAAGTTTTAAAACAAAATATATATTGAAATTATGTGATATACAACATAAACTTTTTAATAGTAGTAACCATGCCCATTAAACAATTCTACAGGTATAATAAAAATGCTAATATATGTTAATGTTTAGTCTGTGGTTAATGTTTTGTCTTGTTAATTTCCCCAGGGTTTTTATTACTGATTTAAATCTGCCACACTACTCAACTGATTGCATTGCTTCCACAAACTGCAAGGAAGTAGCTCAAATGAATACTGATTAACAGAAATGAACAAACATTTGGCTAAGCAAACCATTCTTATTATATGCTTGTAATCATTACATACATTTTCTTAGAATGAGATGGGCATGGTAGGCATTTTCTATTCATTTTTCCTACAGGAAATATGCATAGGAACGTTCATTTGTCGCCTTGAACTTCAGGAAGCACATCATTATTAATTAACTATGGATTGATCTGGATATAGAACACAGAGGATAATGAACAGACCTGGTGACAACGTAAGCGGTCTTTTTTTTTCACCCCACAGACATTTTGCTGTGACTCCTGATTAATTGCTTGACCACTGAAATAAAAGCTCACTAATAATCTGTAACATATTAGGCATCGAGCTACTTTAAGAAATCAGCGGCTGTTATTTAAACATTTCATACAAGTTGGCTCTTGGCGAATTGGGATCCAAGAAAGGGCTAGCAATGTCCTACAGGCCAGTGTGCTGCATTACAGTAAAAAGCTTAGAGAATCTGGAGTCAGGAGATGCAGGTTCCAGGTGCAGCTCATCCGCTTACCATCTCAGTAACTCTAGACACATTATTTAATTTCGTTGAAACTCAGCTGCAGTCTGAGGATCAAATCAAAGGTTGAGTGTAATGTCTCCTCCATCCACCTACAAATCTGACTCATTCATTCTTTTCAAGTCCAGGCGACTTATTTTCTGCAACCTGCTTTGTGTGTCAGAATCCTGACTCTGCTTGTCAGATACAAAGGTGTAATTTACAGAAGAGTTCTTTAATTTGGGACTTCTGGAAGACAGTAAAAGAACTTGATGAGCCTGGGTCCCGACTTGGAACCAGAGAGAGAGTTTGCCTCTATCTGATAGTCACACAGTCTGGGCTGTTATGATGTGGGATATCTTGAAGATTCTCTTCTGTTCTTCTGACTCTGAATCATGGATTAGCAGTACAGTACGTGGTTTCCGTTACCTTCCTGTGTCTCTAACCAACACATCTGTGTCTGCTGGGGCTGATTGTTGTGGGGATGGCACATAGGTTTTCAATGCTGCTTCTGTTGAAGAGACTTGCTTTTTCCCTAATTCATATCTACACAAATGGAATCTGAGCTGAAAATAGAATCCTGCATGCGTGCCTAACACTTCTGATGCAGTCCTAAACCCTATTCAGCATCAGGAGACCAGGACATTATTGTTTAATCATATATGATCAATACTGTGTGAATTAAAAGAGAACTTTAAGTACTCAGTAAGTTCAATTCTGAATCCAAAGACCATTCCCCAAATTTGCTCATCTCCTTGTGTTACCTGTCCCAGTGGGGAAAAAAATTACCACCTACTCACTTGCTCAACCTAGAAAAAAACAAAGCATTTCCATTGTTTTTTCCTTCGCTCTCCTCCCTACATCCAGATTCTACACCTTGTTTCCTGTCTCTTAGAAATAACTTTTTTTTTTTACACACACACACTTTTCCTGTCTTCAGGCACAGGATGTTTTTCTTTTTTTAAAAAGATTTATTTTATTTATTTGAAAGAGTTAGAGAGAGGTGGAGACAGAGAGAGGGGTCTTCCATCTACTGGTTCACTCCCCAGATGGCCGCAATGGCCAGAGCTGTGCCAGGAGCCAGGAGCTTCTTCCCAGTCTCCAACACAGGTGCAGGGGCCCAAGGACTAGGGCCATCCTCTACTGCTTTCCCAGGCCACAGCAGAGAGCTGGATCGGAAGTGGAGCAGCTGGGACCAGAACCAGCGCCCATATGGGATGCCAGCGCTTAAGGCTAGGGCTTTAACCCATTGTGCCATAGCACTGGCCCCACAGGATGTTTTTCAAACTATGATGTGTGTACAAATCATCTAGGAACCTTCTTCACATAGATTCATAGCCAGTAGATCTAGAGTGAGGTCTGGGATGAGTAGTAAGGACCTCGTGCAGTGATTCTCAAAGTCTGGCCCCAAAACAAGCAACATCACATATCTGGGCAATTGTTAGAAATGCAAATTGAGGGCCTTGACTTGAATGAAACCTATTGAACCAGAAATTCTATGAGTGCAGCCTGCTATATGTGTGTTTTTTTCTTTTTACAGGCAGAGTGGACAGTGAGAGAGAGAGACAGAGAGAAAGGTCTTCCTTTGCTGTTGGTTCATCCTCCAATGGCTGCCGCGGCGGCGCGCTGCGGCTGGCACACCGCACTGATCCGAAGCCAGGAGCCAGGTGCTTCTCCTGGTCTCCCATGGGGTGCAGAGCCCAAGCACCTGGGCCATCCTCCACTGCACTCCCGGGCCACAGCAGAGAGCTGGACTGGAAGAGGGGCAACCGGGACAGAATCCAGTGCCCTGACCGGGACAAGAACCCGGTGTGCTGGAGCCGCAAGGCGGAGGATTAGCCTAGTGAGCCGCGGCACCAGCCGCTATATGTGTTTTAAAAAGCTCTCCCTGAGATTCTGATGCATACTCAAGTTGAAGAACCACTGCCACATAGACCATTCCCACAGTCTCTCTTAATTAGTTCCCCAAGCTCCAATTTTGACACACTTAATCCATCCTTTACACACTTTTCTGAGATCCTCTTCAGAGGTCCTAAGGTCAAACCTATTTTCATTATAATTTTAAAACTGTATTTACCCTTCTTATTCTCTCACAAGCATACAGAGGAATTTTCCAGTGGCGAAACGATGTAAAATGACAGCACTGTTTTGAAATATGAGTTAATGATTCTAGAATGCCCTAAGTAGCTGGTTTAAGGTATAGATATATGAATTTTTTGGAGGCCAACTTAATTTGTATTGAGAGCTTAGTGTTCTTATTGGCTATTTATGAAACACCTACAATAATCTTTGTAACCTCTTATGTGGCATAACAAATTGCTATTTTGAAATCCAGAACCCTTTGTCCATGTGAAAATATAAGACGTGAATGAATACAATTTGTAGTCTTATTTTTCAATACTTTAGAATACTGTTTGAAAAACTGCTTAAAATTAATAATTATTAGAGATTTTGTATTTATTATACAAGATAAAATTACTTTATAGCTTATTTTTCTGATCTATAAGAATGGATGGGTGGTTCACTTGCTCAACTGACAACCGCAATGTCTAGATCTAAAGATGCTAAAAAGGTGTGGTGTGAGACTGATTTATAAATGAGTTCTCATGCAAGAAAGGTATCCAATCTGTAGATTAGAATAGTAAATAAGAAAGAAAAATATGACAAAAGTTGTCTGACAAAATGAAACTTTTAAGAATAGTATTGTAGCCGGTGCTGTGGCATAGCAGGTAATGCCACTGCCTGTGATGCCGGCATCCTATATTGGCACCAGTTCGAGTCCTGGCTGTTCCAGTCCCAGTCCAGCTCCCTGTTAGTGGCCTGGCAAAGCAGTGGAAGATGGCCCAAGTGCTATGTCCCTGCCTTCGGCCTGGCCCAGCTCTGGCCATTGCGGCCATATGCGGAGTGAGCCAGCAGATGGAAGATCTGTCTCTCCTTCTCTCTATATAACTCTTTCAAATAAATAAATAAATCTTAAAATAATTTAATATTTAATGAGCAAAATTTATGTAACAGTTAGTTATTTTTATTCCAGCTTTTTTGAGGTATCACCGACAGACAGATAAACACTGAACATATTTACTAGGCACGGTGTGATGGTGTGAGATGTATTCGCACACGCACGGTGACATGATTGCCGCCAAGCAGCTCATTGAGCTTTGCACGTGTTTGGTGGAGAACGCTCACGACCCACCCTCTTACAGAACCTCAAGTCTACAGAGCAGTATTGTCAACTCTGGTCACCACCCTGTACCTCAGACTGCCGGGCAGCGAATCTGTTTAAAGGCCAAAGAGAACGTCTAACGGAACAAAAACCCACAGTGAGGCTAACTCACACGCATCCCTCAGGGCCGCTAGGAAACCTCTCCTCTGCACACTGGCCCTCACGTGTCCTGTCTGAAAGGTGCTTTCTCCTGACACAATATGTTGTGGCCATATGGGAAGTAAACCAGTTGGTAGAAGAGAGAGGGATTTCTTTCTGTCTTTCAAGTAAATAAATGTATATTTTTATTTTTAAATATTTATTTATTTGAAAGGCAGAAGTACAGAGAGAGAAGGAGAAAGAGAGATCTTCCATCTGCTGGTTCACTCTCCAAATCACCGCTTTCCCAGGCGCATTAACAGGGAGCTTGATCAGAAGCAGAAAAGCTGGGACTCAAACCAAAACCCATATGGGATGCCAGCACTGCAGTTGGAGGCTTAACGTTCTATGCTATAGCACTAGCCCCATAAATATATATTTTTTAAAAAAGAATAGTACTGGAGCTGGTGCTGTGACACAGAGGGTAAAACTACCAACTGTGGTGCAGGCATTCCATATGGGCCCTTGGTTCCTGTCCCAGCTGCTCCGCTTTCAATCCAGCTCTCTGCTAATGGCCTTGGAGAGCAACAGAGGATAGCCCAAGCCCTTGGGCCCCTGCACCACGTGGTGGACTCAGCTCGGAAGAAGCTCCTGGCTTCTGGATTCGGATCGGCCCAGCTCCGGCCGTTGTGACCATTTAGGGAGTGAACGAAAGATCTCTGTTTCTCTCACTTGGTCTCTCTCTAACTCTTTTAAATAAAATAAATAAATCTTTTTAAAAAAAGAATAGTATTACAGAATGAGTTGGGTTGTAGAATCATTTTGAAATCAATCAGAATGTAAGGAAAATGCAATTAAATATTTAAAGTAAATGTTGTGAGCACTATAAAACTCAAAATTAGGTGTTACAGCTTTTCAAAATAGAAATGAAAAATCCACTGAAACATACTTAGGGTAATTTATTGCATTATAACATCCAGAAAGGTATGCATGATAGTGAAGAAATTTTAGAGGTGACATTATCAAATGCATGCTGGATGAAGTCAGTAGATAAATTCATGCCATCTTCTAAGGAGAGTGAAACTAACTCATTTAATTAAAGGGTTAGCTGCAAATATGAAGTTAACATCACCTCTGACGACTTTTTTTTTTGCCTTCTAAATGGACAAATCTACAGACATGGGCTGAAATTGATACCTTACTTACATTCATCTAGTATCAGCACTAATTAATCATCTAAGATCTATTATGTGAAACCTGGAGGAAAAACACAAGTGGTGCTGAGCTATTCAAAGTGTTGAATAATGTTGAAATTCATGGATTCTCCTCAACCAAATGTGATGACGTTTGCAATAACAGTTGAAAAGTTACAATGGATAAAATTGCAGGCAGCTTATCATGAATCAGTGCAGAGACACCAAACTGCTATAATAATCATTGTAGTTTTCATTGCCGAGAGCTCGGATTTCTTTAGAAAGCCAATTTCATTGAAGAATGCACTCGAAGAGGCAATAAAATTAATTTTTATTAAATCTTGACCCTTTGCTATAGGTCTTTTTAATATTATTATATGTGATGAAATGGGAAGTGTGCATGAGGTACTTCTGCTACAGATTCAAGTATAATGTTTATCTAGAGGAAAAGCACATGTGTGATTGAGTAATGAGGAAAAGCAGACACTTTTTTTCATGAAACACTATTTATGCTTGAAAAAAAGACTGACAAATTTATTCAAATTTGAGTGTTTGGAAAGTCATTTTCTCAGAAATGAACAAAGTGACCCATTACTTTCCTTGAGGAACATAACCGCGACTGTTCATGGTCAATGATCAAATTTGCACTTTCAAGCAAAAATGAGGCTCTAGAAGAACTTGTATCTTCTGCTATGAAGCCTGACAGCTTCCCAATGTATGAAGGCTTTTCTGATGAGAAAAGCAGTGGTACTCAGGAACACAATATTCTGATGCTGTATAATGAAGTATGTTACTATCTGGCGGATCTGCATGACTCAGTGAGCCAGTATTTTTCAAACATCCAATGCATCATGATGTAAGAGTCACACAATGGTTAAAGATTCACACAAAATACAATGTAGATTTTAAAGTAACACAGCAGAAAATGAAAAGTTAAAATGACATATGTAGCTTCTGTATTGTAACCAACCTTTAAGGAAATATCACTTGTCGGGCCGGCGCCGCGGCTCACTAGGCTAATCCTCCGCCTAGCGGCGCCGGCACACCGGGTTCTAGTCCCGGTCGGGGTGCCGGATTCTGTCCCGGTTGCCCCTCTTCCAGGCCAGCCCTCTGCTGTGGCCAGGGAGTGCAGTGGAGGATGGCCCAGGTGCTTGGGCCCTGCACCCCATGGGAGACCAGGAAAAGCACCTGGCTCCTGGCTCCTGCCATCGGATCAGCGCGGTGTGCCGGCTGCAGCGCGCCGGCCGCGGCAGCCATTGGAGGGTAAACCAACGGCAAAGGAAGACCTTTCTCTCTGTCTCTCTCTCTCACTGTCCACTCTGCCTGTCAAAAAAAAAAAAAAAAAAAAAGGAAATATCACTTGTCTAATGTTTCTGTAGGAGCAAGGAAAATTATCCTTAATTATCTGAAAAGAGTAATAAAATACTGCTTATCCAACTGTACACTCATATCTATCAGAGGCTGAATTTTCCTCAATCAAATCAGATGGAGTGTAGACGCAGATACGAGAATCCAGCTGTCTACTATTAAATCAGAAATTAAAGAGATTTGCAAAAATGTGAAATAATGTGGTTCTTCCCAGTGTTTTTCAAAAAACATATCTACTATTTTAGAAAAGATATGTGAGCAACCGATGACTTTATTGTTATTTTTAAATTAATTAGCGAATAATTTTAAATCCTGTTTTAGCTTCTAACAAAAGAAATAAACATAGATCATATACAGTGTTTTTTTTTTTTTGAAGATTTATTTTATTTGAAAGAGACTGAGTGACAAAGAGGGAGAGACATCTGGTGGTAGGCCAGACCAAAGCTAGGAGCCAGGAACTCCATCTGGGTCTCTCACACAGTGGGCAGGGGCCCAAGCACTTGAGCCATCATCCTCTGCCTCCCAGGCACGTTAGCAGGAAATTGGATTGGAAGCACGGAGCAGCCAGGACTCAAAGCAGGCACCTCAATGTGGAATTCAGGCAGCCCAGCAGTAGACTGCCCCCACTCCTTTATAGTTTTTAAGAATCTAAAAGCGTCCTGATACCATAATCTCTGTTCTATACTAACAGGCAGAATAATCTGAAAATAATTTATAAGCAAAGTAGAAATAAATTATTGATAAATAAAATATTATCTATGAATAAAAATTTATTGATTCATCACCTAACATGTCAAATGACATTTGTTTTTAAGTGCTGGAGACATTACAAATATAATTTTACTGTTTAGGTTAAAACTCCTCTGTAGGCTCCCATGGAACTTGGGGTAAAATATACATGGGAGTAGCTCAAAATGTTCATGGAAAATGGATTAAAGATTTTAATTTTGGTGAAAAAAATTTGAAATCCACATACTGTCTTCATGATATGCATTGCCATGAACTTCTTTGAAGACTACTTTTATATAATTACAAATATTTCTTGTACCAAAACAAATTTATCTTTTAATTACATTTTTTCTGTAAAATTTTTATATCCCATAAATGAACAAAGACTACAGTGGCTATACAAGACAAAAAACATAGGCTATCTAGAACTAATTCAGAAAAGTCATTAAACAAGTAACAACTACCATCGCAATAACAAAACTCAGCAAAAATAAAGCCTGGGGAAAGGGGAGATCTGACTTCCAGATGTGTCACATTGTATTATTTAAATATCTAGCGTTCTTTAAAGTATTTATTGGGGAGGGGGCACTGTGGCACAGTGAGTTAAGCCACCATTTGGGATGCCCACGTCTCATAATGTAGTGCCAGTTCAAGTCCCAGATACCCTGCTTCTGATCAAGCTCCCTGCTGATATGCCTGTGAAGCAGCAGATGATGCTTCAAATATTTGAGCCCCTGAAACCTACATAGGAGATCTGAACTGAGTTCTGGGTTCCTGCCTTCAGCCTGGACCAGCTTAGGCTGTTGTAGCCATTTGGGGAGTGAACCAGAGGATGGAAGATTTCTTTCTGTCAGTCTGTCTGCCTCTGTCTGTCTGTCTCTCTCTCTCCCCTCCCCCTCCATCTCACTCTACCTTTCAAACAAATAAATATTTTGTAAAATATGTATTTTCTCAATCACTTATTTAGGAGGGAGGGAGGGAGAGAGAGAGAGAGAGAAACAGAAAGAGACAGATGTACATACAGAGGAAGATAGATCCCACCTGTTGCTTTATTTCTCAAATGCCCACAGTGGGCAGGACTACACTGGTCTGACACCAGGAACCAGGAACGCAATCCAGGTCTCCCACATAAATAGCAGGATCCATTCAATTGAGGTATCACCACTAATTCCTAGGGTCTGACTTAGCAGGAGGCTTGAATCAGGAGCAGAGCTGTGTAGTGAACCCAGGCATTCTGATGTGGTACATGGCCGTCTTAACCACTAGGCTAAATGCCTTCCCCTAAATATCCAGTTTTTGACAAAAAGTTATGAGAGATGCAAAGAAACAATAAATCATGGTCCATATATAGGGGAGGGGGGATCCATTAAGATACTGTCCCTGAAGAGGCATAGATTTGGATTTATTAAACAAGTATTTAAAATCACCAATCGTAAATACATTCAAACAGTTAAGGGAAATAATGCCTAAAGAACTAAGGGAAAGTAAGAAAATTATGTATTGTCAAATAGAGATTACAGACAGAAACATTAATTATTTTAAAAAAATCAAACAGGGAGCTGGTACTGTGGCATAGTGGGTAAAGCTGTTGCCTGTGATGCCAGCATCCCATGAGGGCTGGTTTGTGTCCCGGCTGTTCCACTTCCGATCTAGCTCCCTGTTGATGGCCTGGGAAAGCAGCGGAACATGGCCCAAGTGTTTGGGCCCCTGGACCCATGTGGGAGACCCAAATGAAGCTCCTGGCTTTGGCTTGGTCCAGCACTGGCCATTGAGGTTATATGGATAGTGAACCATGCATATATAATTAAAATGTAATTAAATGATAAATTTGTTTTGGTACAAGAAATATTTGTAATTATATAAAAGTAGTCTTCAAAGAAGTTCATGGCAATGCATATCATGAAGACAGTACGTGGATTTCAAAGTCGCTTTGCCTGACTTTCAATTAAATAAACAATAAAAAAAAAACAAGAGAAATTCTGGAATTAGAAATTATGATCACTGAAATGAAAAATTACCTAGAGCTGCTCAATAGCAAAAGTAAGTAGGCAAAAAAAAATCATCATGCTTGAAGTGTAGCTGATTTATATTATGCTATCTGAAGGGGGAAAAGAAAAAATAATAAATAAAAACGACCAGCGCCTCAGAATCCTGTGGAACACTCTCAAGAGTACCGACAGACATACAATGGAAGTTCAGATAGAGAAGAGGAAAATAAAGGAACATAAAGATATTTAAAGAAACACGGGGTGGACATTGCAGCACAGCGGGTTAAGCCACTGCTTGGGATACCCACATCCTATATTGGAGTGCCTGGGATGTTTTTAATCTAGCTTCCTGCTAATGTACACCCTGTGAGAAGGTGGCAGATGATGGCCCAAGTAGTTGAGCTCCTGCCATCCATGCAGAAAACCCAGGTGGAGTTCCAGGCTCCTGGCTTCAGCCATGCCCAGCACCAGCTGTTGGGGGGATTTGGGGAGTCAATCAACAGATAGAAAGTCTCTTTCTGTGTTTCCCTCTGTCTCTGTCACTCTGCCTTTCAAATAAACAAATAAATATTTTTAAAAAGAATTTTTGAACAAACAATGTCTGAAAAGTTCCCAAATTCAATGTAAAACTTAATTGTCACATCTAAGAAGTCTAATTCCAAGTAGGACAAACTCAAAGGGAAACACGGTGAACATGTAATTATCAAACTGTTAAAAGAAAAAGCCAAAGAGAATCTTGAAAGCAGCGAGAGAGAAGAAACTCATTGCATTCAAGGGGTCTTCAATAAGATAACGAATTGCTTTCTCACCAAGAAGTAGGTAAAATAGAGGTAAACGAATGATATATTCAAAGCCCAAATACAAAAAGACTGTTATCTAATAATTTTATGTCCATCAAAACTATCCACCAAAAATCAAGGAGAAATCCGACAATCCTTGGCAAAGAAAACAGAGTTTGTCACTAGCAAATATGCCCTGCAATACACATTAGGAGTCCTTCAATACAAATTGTAGATAAATCAGAAAATAACATGGATGAAATGAAATATTACCACATGATGAATAAAGAGAACCAGCAAAGTTTACTATCTAGCTTAATATAGAAAACAGTGAAAATGCTTTTGGTTGCAACTTTTCCACTCCTCCTCTCTGATTTAAAACACAATTGTATAAGCAATAATTATAAATCTGTGTTAAACATACAATGTATAAAGATGTAATTTATCTGACAATAACATTACAAAGAGAAGGGAGGGAATGAAACTACATGGGAAAAAACGTTTATGTATTGAAATTAGGTTGGCAATAATCCAAACTAGCTTGTTGTAAAATCTTAGTGGCATATACCATGGCAACCACTAAGAAACTAAATTTTAAAAACAGTAAAAAACCAACAAGGGTATAAAACAGGTACACTAGAAAATTACTGAAAAAAAAAGAAAAAGGTAACAATGGACAAATGGAATATATAAAATATAAGGGATTTAAAAAACAAATAGCAAATTATAGATATAAATCCTATTTTATCAGTAATTACATTAAATATAGACCAAATAACCTAATCAAAAGTCAGAGATGGACTAAACAATTTAAAACAACATGGTATAAATTCTTGCTGTCTTTAAGAAGCATTCTTTAGATTCAAAGACACAAATTTGAAAGTAAAAGGATAGAAAAAGAAACTACAACAATTACAATAAAAATAAAAATGGGATGACTGTATAAATTTCAGATAATAGACTTTAAGACAAAAATTTTTATTAGTGACAAAGAAAGATATTTTATAATGATAAGGGTGTCAATCCATCAAGATATAAAATTATAAACATATATGTGTTTATGACAGCAGAGTACAAAATATATATAGCAGGCCGGCGCCGTGGCTCAATAGGCTAATCCTCCACCTTGCGGCGCCGGCACACCAGGTTCTAGTCCCGGTCGGGGCGCCGGATTCTGTCCCGGTTGCCCCTCTTCCAGGCCAGCTCTCTGCTATGGCCAGGGAGTGCAGTGGAGGATGGCCCAGGTGCTTGGGCCCTGCACCCCATGGGAGACCAGGAAAAGCACCTGGATCCTGGCTCCTGCCATCAGATCAGCGCGGTGCGCCGGCTGCAGCGGCGGCCATTGGAGGGTGAACCAATGGCAAAGGAAGACCTTTCTCTCTCTGTCTCTCTCTCACTGTCCACTCTGCCTGTCAAAAAAAACAAACAAACAAACAAAAAAAAAAAACAAACAAAATATATATAGCAAAACTGTCAGAATAGAGGGAGAAACAGACAATTCACAATAATATTTTGAGCCTTTGATCCCCCATTTTCAATAATGGATAGGACATGAATATCAACAAGGTACCAGCAAACTTTAAAAACACCATCAACCAACCAGATCAAAGAGACATCCATAGAACACTTCACAGAACAGCAGCAGGTCATATTTCTCAAGTGCACATGATACATTCTTCAGGACAGAGCATGCATTAGGCCACAAAACAAGTCTCAATAAAATTAAAATGTTTGAAATCATATAAAAGCTTCATCACCATAAAGGAATAAAATTAGGAAACACAGAAGGAAATTTGGGAAATTCACAAATAGGTAAAAATTAAGCACATGCACATGCTCATATGCAACCAATGGATCGAAGATTAAATGCCAAGGGAAATTAGAGAATACTATGAAGTGAGAGAAAATGAGAACACAATATACCAAAACTGATGGCACATAGAGAAAACAGTACTCCAAGGGCAATATAGAACTGTAAATGCCTTTATTAAAGGAAGGACAAACCCTAACATAAACCAGAAAAGATAAGCTGAAACCAAGCAGAAGGAAACAATAAAGATTACAATGGAAATAACAGAATTAGGAGTTAAAAATTACAGTAAATGAATGAAACTAATAATTGCTTATTTGAAAAAGAGCAACAAAAATGACAAATCTTTAGTGAGACTGAGAAAGAAAGAAAAAAAGATGACTCAATTTACTAAAATCAGGAATGAAAGAGGGGATATTATTAATAACCTTACAGAAATGAAAAGAATCTTAAGGGAATTTTATGAGCAACTTCACAACAAGAAAGTGGACTTGGATGAAATGAACAAATTCCTACAAAGACTCAAGAAACATAGAAAATGAACAGACTTATACATAGACAGATTGAATTTTAATAAAAATCTGGGGCCAGATGACATCACTGGTGAACTTTATTGAACGTTTAAATAAGAATTTTTATAAGATTTATGTATTTATTTGAAAGGCAGAGTTATAGTGAGAGAGAGATCGATCTTCCATCTACTGCTTCACTCCCCAGATGGCCTTAAATAGCCAGGGCTGGGCCAGGCCAAATGCAGGAACCAAGAGATTTATCCAGGTCTTCCACGTGGGTGCAGGGACCCAAGCACTTGGGCCACCTTCCATTGCATTTCCAGGCACAGTAGCAGTGAGCTGGGTCAGAAGGGAAGCAGCTGGGATTTGAACTGTCACCCACAGGATATGGGCATTGCAGGCAGTTGCTTAACCTGCTGCACCACAACACCTTTCCCCATTTAGAAACGAGTTAACATCAGTCCTTCATAAACTTTTCTAAAGACACAAAAGATGTGAGTCACTTCCCAGCTTCTTCTATGAGGTCAATATTACTCTGATATCAAAAATAGACAAAAAAGAAAAACCACAGGCCAATAGATTCATGAAGACAGACTCAAAACCCCTCAACCAAAAGGTAGCAAGCCACATGTAGTGACATGTCCATGAATCTGGACCCCCATCTTGTATCACATATAAAAATCAATGCAAAGTGGAAAAAAATCTAAATTTAAGTGCTAAGTCTCTAAAATTTTTAGATGAAAACATAGTTGTACATTTTCGTAACCTTGGATTTGGCAACATCTTTTTAGATATGATACTGAAAGCTCAAGGAACCAAAGGAAAAAAAAAGATGACTTCATAAAAATTAAGGCACTTTTACACATTATTAAGAAAATGAAAAGACGACTTACAGAATAAGAGCTAATAGTCTCAGATCACTGATCTGATAAGGGCGTAATATTGTGAATATATAAACACTTTGAAAATTGGAAAATAATAATATGGCTATCATAGACATGGATATAGTCTGAGGAGAACCTTTGTGGTTTGTCACTTACCTGATAATACAATGCACCCTGCACTTCATTGTTCAGAGCTAATTGCTATTCATTATGCACAATTAAGATTGAGTGATTTAAAAAGTAGTTTCTGGGAATGCAGGGCATATAAAACCACAGCTGACTACCATGTAACACTACATATTATCCTATCACAGAACCCTAAACGATATAACAATCCTGATTTCCCACCCCACAAGACTCAGAATGCAGGATATCACCACGTGGTGCAATATGTCATGGAAGGCCAATGTGGGATCTTACGTCACTCACTGTCATTAAATTCTTACATGCTGAAGGAATACAAGATGGGTTCAAAGGGTAAAATTTAGTCACAACATATGTTACTTACATGCTCTTATTCTCATGCCAATAGTAAAAACACTGTATTTAACCAGGTGCCCTTCCTGAAACTGTATGGGAAACTGTATAGGTGGTGGACAACAGCACTGTTCTAAGATTATTATTGACTGTAACTCCGGCTAAACCTACTAGCCACAGTCCATCTAAATGAAGACCTCATCGCTGACCAAAACCTTGGGTTTCTGCTGATTGCCCTGCACTGTAGGCAGATCTCTGCTGATTGGTTTTAGCAAAAGTTATAATCAGACTGACTCAGAAATACTTCTGTGATGAAGTTTGCAATGGACATGATTGAAAGGAGAGAGCAGAAATCAGGTGAACAGAGAAGAGTTGTGACCTCTGAACAGAAATAGCACAAAGAGACTCATCTTGCACGTTTTCCTCCGTGACAGCAGCAGTGGACATCGCTATCATTCCAGTCTTTTCTGTCTGCAGACGTTATTTTCACTCTCTCCTCCAATCTCTTCTTTATGTATCACTTCCTAAACGTCAGTCGTGGTTTCTCACACTCAGGATTGATTTCTCTCTTTGCCCATTCTATTAATGACGCTTATATCACTTTGTCACCCCTGGTTTTTTCCCCCCTAGTATTTGCACAACTCCAGCTGTCCTACAAGACTTTGGGCATCATCCGAACTGGCTTTTTTGTGCTGCCTTCCAAATGTCCAGACACACACATGCATGGATATCAGAGCTGGCAGGAGCCATGAGCTATAAGTAGGGAACAGGGCTTAGAGAAAGACAGGGACTTGCACCTGTCCTACTTCTGGAATTCTACCACAGTGGAATTTCACTCTCAGCAAACAGATTTCAGAAGCTTTTCCCAAACACAATGTACTCAAAACCCAAACAGAAGTATCTGGATGAGTTTCTCCTTTGTACTGTCTGTGCTCTTCTCCTCTGATGATTAGCCTGAATGACTGAGAGATGGGTGAAGCGGGAGAGCATCTCAGAAAAATTCCTTCCTTGTAACTCACACTTTAGTGGGGTAAGCCCCTCTCTTCATAAAGCACTTGCCCACAGTCTATTATCATAGAACTTTGTAGCCAGGCCTGGCAAGGAAGGTATAATGCCTATTTTTTTTTTCACCAACTAAGGTTTCAAGAGGTTAAGAGATCACCCAGGAGCATACAACTAGTAAAGGAAAAAATGGGGACTTGAAACCAGGATCTAGAACTCCAAAGCCTAATATGTTTGCTGACAGTCGCTGCTTCAGGAGCCGCTTTGGAAGTAACAGGTGCTCAAAGGTTCAACCAGCTGAAGATTAAGTCCTTAAGAAACTGTGATCTTCAAGAAGATGGGAAACGTAATGAAAGAGAATTCAAAGAGCCCTGGCCCTTTCTCTGTTTCTCCCCTAACAATGAATGGTCTCAAGTAATATGTACATTTCATGAATCTCCAGTTGAATGGCTGGGTTCAAAAGTGGGGCCTATTTTTATTGCGGGTAAAGAATAACAAAGACACCACTCTACATGTATCTTTGGCACCCCAAGCATGAACTTTAAAGGCTATTTATTGTTCTTTCTGGGGCACCAATTATAGATGTGACTATGCAAAGATAGAGCCCCAGGCCTGCTACTGTGAATGCATGCCATTTTCTTCTGGGCCTCAGTTTCTTCACCTACAGAATGAAAGGGACTGAATTAGATCATCACTCCTGACTCTGGTATTTTATAATCTATGGGTCTAAGAGCACAACCACTGTGAGAAACGGGAAAGAACTTCCCTTTGAAAATCGAGGATATTTCTTTTCCCTTCATCCTGCCATTTTGTTTCCGGAGATCGTTCAGTAGCCATAAGTAAGCTGGGTAAGACTTGGAGAAGAATACTGTTCCTCGTGCCACAACCTCTTAGTAGGCTTCACAAGGGAGATTAGTGATGTGACAAATGATGATGAAAAATAAAGAAACAGTCAGGTGGGGCCACACGCGGGGCTCCTGATGGTCACCTCACAGCAGATGAGAGCAGCAAGGACTCAGAGCAGATGTAGGAGTCAGGTCACAAAGAGTGTCCCATCGATTCCAAATGCCCTTTTATAGTGCCGACGATATTTGGCAATAGAAATAATCTCAGTGCTATTACTGACTCGCCGTGAACAAATCATTTAGCTACTCAATGACACAGGAGAATTTTCAAAGCAAGTTTCTTGCAAGGAGGAAAAGTGCTTCCAGCACAAATTCCTACTGTGACATCAGATTCTTCCCAAGTGGGGATGACTTGCATAAGATCAGTGACTTCCATTACAAAATGTTGGCAGACACAATTATGCGAGGTCCATGGTTTGTATGGCAGCTGCGCAAACCCCATTTGGACTCGGGACACCTGAAACATTGTGTTCCACTTGAAGAAAGATCCAATTACTTCATTTTGGAGTCGATTTGCAGAGAGAGAGAGAGCAGGGCCTGGAAGACACAGGTCCAGAGGAGGGCAAGTGTGATAAAGAGATGAGTTCCTGTGAATATGACTGAAGGAGGTGGGAGGAAAAGCAACACTTGGCTACCCAGAGCTGGTGTCAATAATTCTTCCAGCTCTTCCAAGGAGTCAGCCCCCAGTCTTTTATCAAGAGAAAGAAAAACAAAATGTGATTTTCACCCTTGACAGCAAGGGCACAGGTACTACTGTTAGTAACAGCGCCGTGGAGAATGGGCTGCAAGTTCAATAGAGGCGCAGGGAAAAGACAAGATGATGATTAGCTTCTTTTTTATTGACTTTCCTTTAGCGACTTTTGATTAACTGACAAATCAGTAGGCCTCTTGCAAGCATCATGAAATCACATATGTCTGGAACCAAAGAAGGGGAGTGAGACTGGACAGATGAGTGCTCTATCTACGCAGCTTTATTAAAACTCATTGCTTGGTGCTAAGAAGTATCACAAAAAATTGCTTTTCTAATAAAGGCAATCTCTTCATTCTGTTTGCTTATCTAGGTTTCTCTCATATACAAAACAGTATCTGCCTCACATCCTGCTATCCTGCCAGAGCTAATAACATACATGAATCAGAAATGCATTGTTTTCATCCAAACCTTGGCATCTCAGTTACAAAAGAACACGCTAGCATTCAGGTTACAACTCCGCTGCAAAAGGCCACTGGCTAGGGCTCCCTTAGGACACTGTCTCAAATATGAACTCCAAGACAGAGAATCCAGATTAATGAGTCATGATAAACATTAAAAGGCAAATAAATAATGACACACAGAATAACAATAACTACATGGAGGTAGCGTTCAATTGTCTGGACGACTCCATAAAATGTCCCTCATACAACTGGCCAAAGAGAAAGCAGGCTGTTGGGCTTTCCTGGAGTTTTTTGCTATCTCTTACTCATTCACTCATCTACCCAATGTACCAACTCTTCCATTCTCCTCTTAATGGGATCCTTCTGAGCACACAGTCACTTTCTCATCTCTTTCCTCTCCTGGCCTTGATGCCATGGGCTCAAATTTTCCTTTGCCACACCTGGATCCATGCTCACAAATCTTCTCTGGACTCCCATTTCTCCTAGAAGGCACCCTCTAGCTGGATGGCCTTATACATTGTCCACTGAAAAAGCTGCAGCACGCATGTGTTCTATCACAAACTCCCTCCAAAGCCAGCCCTCCTACATCCTGATTTTCCCTTCTCTATGTGCTGACTTCAATGGTGACATGTGTATACTCCTCATATTTGCTCCCAGATTAAAGACTTGGCAACATGCACCAGGAGACAAGGATTTTGACTTGAGCCCTCAAAACATGGACATATAGGCTCAGATATCCTGCTTCTTCTCAAAGGAAAAGAAAATATAGCATTCCTCCAAGCCTCTGTTTCTTCATCTGTAAAATGGGGGAAAGAGTAAGTTCCACTTTAGGTGATTATGGTGAGGATTAAAAGAAAGCATGTATATAAAGCACCTAGCGCAAACCTTGGTACATAAAAAGGTACTCAAAAAGCAGCAGGTCCCTTTCTCCCTCATGTCTACTACATGCCCACCCTCTCATGCAATCGCCTAGTCTTACCTATCACTTTAAAGCATAATACAGTGCATTTCTTTTTCTTTTTTTTTCTTTTTTTTTTTTTTTTTTTTTTTTGACAGGCAGAGTGGTTAGTGAAAGAGAGACAGAGAGAGAAAGGTCTTCCTTTGCCGTTGGTTCACCCTCCAATGGCCGCCCCGGCTGGCATGCTGCGGCCGGCACACCGCGCTGATCCGATGGCAGGAGCCAGGTGCTTCTCCTGGTCTCCCATGGGGTGCAGGGCCCAAGCACTTGGGCCATCCTCCACTGCACTCCCTGGCCACAGCAGAGGGCTGGCCTGGAAGAGGGGCAACCGGGACAGAATCCAGCGCCCCGACCAGGACTAGAACCCGGTGTGCCGGCGCCGCTAGGCAGAGGATTAGCCTAGTGAGCCGCGGCGCCGGCCAATACAGGGCAATTCTTAACATAGTTCACCTTCTTTCTTTTGAGCTTCTCTTGCCAAGGTTATCTCTAGGTCCCTGTTCTCCTGCATATGCCTCTTTCCTCCCAGATCTGATTCTTCATTTCCTCGTTGGTAAAAGAATGACATTTGACTGTAAGATCTTTACGGGTCTTCTAAGAACAGGGAATACAGCCTGGGTTTGGATGATTCAAAGGCAACCAAATGGTATAATTTACTACTTCATAAACATGTTAAATAATCACAGTACATCATATAGGAAATTGTCTTATAGGAAATTTTTTAAAGGACATTTCATCTTGTACTGGAATTTTCTCGGGTTAGGAAGAAAAAATGCAAGAAAAAATAGTTAAAGGGAAGACATTTGTCGTTTCAATGAAAATTCTATGCAAAGCAAATACTACTACAATCTGGATGAAGCCTTGGCCTTTTTGTTAAAAACATGAAACTGACATATGGTGCCTTCCCATCTCCAGTGAATGAAGCCTTCTAGGTTCCATTTATTAGCTTCTAAAGATTTTACTGAGTTCCTACTGTGAGACCTGTAACATATCCTAAAGGCAAGGAAAAGGTACAAGGCTGGCTTCTATTTTCCCCACATGTAAACTGCTACACTCCCATGCCAGTGGCCCCGGTGTCAATGCAGATCACTTTGGTCTTATTTCCTAGATCAGCTAAACATTTACTTCTGGAAGAAAAAAAAACTTTTAGCATATTTTCCTTAAAAGGAAATTGTAATCTAACTAGTGCATTTTTCATTCAGAAGAAACAGAAAGAGGGAAGGAAGTGGAGGGAATAAAAAAGGAGTGAAGGGGAAGAACCAGGAATCTTTGGGAGAGAAATCACATCCAAACCATAACAGAGTTGTCTTATTTTTCGCAAATGTGGGTCTGAACTCCTCATATTGAATTTCTGCTTTTGTAAAGAGTTTATTCAAAGCCATCTCAACTCAATGGATTTACCCAATTCCATTCCCAACAAATGAAAACCCATCAGTCCAGCCCAGTGGTCTCTCAGCATACGCCCATGTAGGCCATTTGGCTTACAATCTCCTTTAGCAATGTGCTCTCAAAACAAAGAGTGGCTACAGCTTTGCTTCTCAGGCTATGAATCCAATTTGAGACAATAAGTGCATTTTACTGTGGAAACTAGCAATTAGCTATTTGTATGCAATTTATGACTGAATATAATCTGAGTCTTGAAGGGCAATATGCTGAAAAGCTGTGCATTAGCTTTTCTACCAGTGACTTCATGAAGGCTTTTAAAAAATTACTAACTCATAAAACACAAGTAGAAAAAGTATTGTTATCAAATATGAAAATATTAATGATATAATGATATTCAGGTCTCTTAATTAGTTCTGTATTCCCCTAATAGCAGTCTAAAAGCAAGGGTACAATTTCATAGGAAGTGGTTTCTTTAGAAACGACAAAAATTTTTCCCCCTCCCAAACCTCTTTATCTCTTTTCTGGAACTAATCCAGGCTTCCCCAGACTTCCAAGCTCCTGTTTCCAAACCTCCTGTACATGACAATGGCTGGCCCAATGTGGAATGCCTGACCTCTCCAGCCCTCTGTGCCCTCTCGCTGCCAGATTCAGCTACAGTGGTACTTGGGGAAATCAATAGAATGGTGTCCTTTTGCCCAGGGTTGATGTCAGGTGATCTGGGTTGTTTGATACTGCCCAGAATGTGTCTGCACCACTGGATGAGTGCTGAACCAGAGTAATGATGGCCCTGTTTGATCCATCCCCATTCCTCAGCCTCCATTCAAAATCCAAGCTTCCAGTGTTCTCTGTCACCAGTTATCTACTCCTCACAGACCCTACCTTTACCCCTTCAGTGGTTAGAAGAGCTTGCACTCTGGAGAAATTCCTCTAGGACACCTTCCCTGATTTCTCAAGCTAGCTTATATAATATTCCTCTAATCTGTGCTCTTGTAACGTCTATGTATAAGCTGCTCACTGTTCTTGTGATTGGATCCCTCACTAGACTATAATATATCTTGAGAACAGATGCTGGACTTTTTTATTTTTCCAGCCATATTATATACTCAGTGTAGAACATATCAAAAGTACACAAAAACCCCTCACTGAATATATGGATCAAAATGTGACCTTGAGAACATTGGCTACTTCCATTTAGCCCAACGTCTGCTATTGGGGATACACCTTATCAATGAAGTCAGCTCTCAGAAATTAACCAGCTAACTAAAGAATCTTCATACACGTTATCAAATATTTAAGATATTACATTCAGGGTCCAGAGCTGTGGCGTAGCACGTTAAGCCACCACCTGTAGTGCCGGCATCCCATGTTGGTGCCGGTTTGAGTCCTGGTTGCTCCACTTCCGATCTAGCTCTTTCTATGCCCTGGAAAAGCAGCAGAGGATGGCCCAAATGCTTGGGCCCCCGCACCTGCATGCAAGACCCGGATGCAGCTCCTGGCTCTGGCTTCTGATCAGCGCAGCTCTGGCCGTTGCAGCCAACTGGGGAGTGAACCAGTGGATGGAAGACCTCTCTTTCTCTCCCTCTCTCTCTGCATGTCCTTCTCTCTCTGTGTAACTCTTTCAAATAAATAAATAAATCTTTTAGAAAAAGAAGCATAAAAAAGATATTACATCCAAAAATATATTTCATCCAAACATTCCTTTTACTTATATTTTAAAGTATTAGTTTAATTAACATTGACACTTTGGAAGTCCTAGAAATAATCAGGATCATTAGTGTCAGCCTGACAAAGGTATGGAGAAAGTTTCTGTAATACAGCCCAAACTGCTTTCACAAGATTGTCTGGAAATAAATAGCTCACTGTGAAATTTATGACTTGCTTTATGTATTAATCAACGGTACAGTGGTGCTCTAACAAGGTTAAAAGTGTTCTCTGATTTCCATTATAAAGATAATTTCAATCAAGCAGACTAACAGTCTAACAGCGTAGGTTGTTCTATAATTCAATTGTACTAATGACTATGGCATGCATGCAAACAAGAGAATAAAACAGGCTGAGAGACCAAACCCAGAAAAAAATGCTTTTAACAAAGCATCTTTTATTTAAAAAAATAAAAAAACACCACACAATACAACTATTTGCATCCTGCATTTTCAGTGACCTTTATGTTGCTCATCTGCATATGAAACCGAATAAATTCTCATGGTCCAAGACATACGTTTTCTTCCTCCCTACCCATTTTGTGTAAATTAAAAGCTGGCCTTTAGTTATCTATAACTGGAGCACATTTGGACCAACAATTTTTATATTCATTTGCTTATACTTGTGCAAGGGGCGAAGCAGGGAGAAACAAGACTGACAGTTTTTAGCCACTATTTCTATAGCAAACCATATTTAAGAGGTTCTCCTTGTTTCAACCTCATTTGATTTCTTCCTCAAAAAGAATTTTTCAGATAACTTGTAAAAACACAAATCCAAAAATATCATTGCAAGAAATTTCATCTTCTGCCTATTTATTTCTCTCTTTTATATATGAATGCTTATAATAGTCTGTGCAATGAAATTCATACTAATGATGCATCTATTGTTATTTCTAGGAACCCCACAATCAAAAAGCAAAGAAAATCAAGAAGCATTTCAGATGCCGGTCTGAATATTATTAGTTAGAAAAAGTTAGAATAATTCCAGAGGCAAACCTTAAAAGCATACTATGTCATATCAAAGAAATATATGACGCAGTGGAAAGAATACTGGCCTAATTGTCAGAAGACCTGGGTTTTAGTCCAGGTTTTACAATAACTGGCTCATCTTTGGCAAACCCATCACCCCAAATCATATGCCTTGGTTTTCTTTTCTTTGAAGTAAAGAGACAAGACTAGCTCTTTGAGGGCCATTCAAAATATTATTCTCTTATTGTAAATGTCAATGGAAGAAAAAAAATGACCTGACAAAACCCAAACTTTTATACTACCTATAGGACATATATAAGAGGAAGAGGAAATTAAGAGAAATATCTTCCAGTATCAGAGATGGGAAGAAGGCTTTGATAACAAAGCCAAAGTCCTAATACTTGTTAAGGTTGGTATATCTTTAGTATATTTTAATAACAGCTTATCAAAGAAAGCTCAAATTGGGAGGATAATTCCTGTGGCACCCCATGACCGAGAAGTGCCAATTTTCCAAAAATGTTAAGTGGTTAATGCTAAGAACAGAATTCCAATTTCTCTCTCTCTCTCTTTTTTTTTTTTTTTTGACAGGCAGAGTGGACAGTGAGAGAGACAGAGAGAGAAAGGTCTTCCTTTGCCATTGGTTCACCCTCCAATGGCCACCGCAGCCAGCGCGCTGCGGCCGGCGCACCGTGCTGATCCGAAGCCAGGAGCCAGGTGCTTCTCCTGGTCTCCCATGGGGTGCAGGGCCCAAGCACTTGGGCCATCCTCCACTGCACTCCCTGGCCACAGCAGAGAGCTGGCCTGGAAGAGGGGCAACCGGGACAGAATCCAGTGCCCCGACCGGGACTAGAACTTGGTGTGCCGGCGCCACAAGGCGGAGGATTAGCCTAGTGAGCCATGGCGCCGGCCTCCAATTTCTATGGTCAGTGTCTTTTATGAACACGTGCATATATGCCAAGATGGACTGTCTTAAGTGTTTCATTTTCCCTTATAAGCTGATTTTTCATTTGGCCAATTAGCCAAGCAGTACAAAGCAAACATCTTAAAGTATTTATGGATATTTATGGATTTTTCCTATGATCCTAGAACACCCAGATACTACAAAAATATCCACTTGGAATTTGTTTTTCCTGTCTTTACAACCCACAGCCATATCTCATTTTGCTTGCTTTGCCATCACACTGCAAAATCTCACTTTTCTACCTTGCTGGTTTTTCTCCCTTAGTTGACCAACTCAATCTCCTTATATTGGCTTGAAAAGATAAAACCAGGAAACGTCTGCCCTATGTTAAGCCTTCCAGTGGCTGGGCTAATAGATTTATTTCCTTTTTCTTCCAATAGCCTCTTTCACTCTGTAGCACAAAGCTTTCTAAAGAGGTGTCCTCATTTTCTGCTTCTTGAAAGTTGTGCACTTCCTTGCAATACATTTAATGAGTATTTCATTCTTCCCCTTGTACTGTTACTTCGAAATCCAAAGCTACAGTCCAGGATAGTTGGCTAGGGTGGGTGTGGGTGGGATTTCCAGCTACTTCCCTAATGCTGAAATAGGAGAACTGAGTGAATGAAGACGACAAAGAGTCAGGAAAGCCGGCGGGCCTTCTAGAATCAGGCTGTGAGGTTCAGTGATCCAGATAACAATCCATGAATCATGAAGAGTAGGAACCCAAGCAAAGAATTTGGACAAGAAGAAAGCATCATTGACATACAGTCTGAATGGCAGGCTTGTGGAATTAACAGAAAGGAATTTTAAATCCCAAGCCACTTGGCAACCAAAGTTTGAGCAATAGGTGAGGGAATAGAGAGCATGTATAACCTGACAAAAAAAGTCAGATGTGTAGGTTGGACTGTCCCAAATAGAATAAACATGAAACTGAGTGACTTAAACCATTTTAAGAACTGGATGAGAGAACAAGGGATAACCCTTCTTTAAGAAGCAAAGCTAAGGTGAGATGACTTAATTTCAAGTGATGAGAACTCCTTAATCATCTTCATGATGAGTCTAATCAGGCAAAACGATAAAGATTGGGGCTGATGTGCACATGGATCCTCTCATCTCACCACCTTCTAATCTCTAGCCAAAAAAGGAAAAAAATACACCATTCAGGAGATATAGGGCTCCAGAGAGCCTGAAGCTCTCAAAAGTGGCATGTGAAAAGGCACAAATCCCTCCAATCTCCAGATAGTTTGCTCCTTGCTTGGGCAAACTCTGTTTCAGTCCTTAGGAGGTGTTCCAGCCCAGATTGTTGGTATCAAGAGTTCATATCAGAGTAGGTATTTGGTATAAGGGGGCCTGTATCCTATATCACAGTGCCTGGCTTTGAGTCCTGGTTCTGATTTCAGCTTCTTATTAATGCAAACCCTGGGAGGCAACAGTAATGGCTCAAGTACATGGGTTCCTGCCTCCTTTGTGGGAGACCCAGACTGAGTTCTTGGCTCCCAACTTCAGCCTGGCACAGTCCCAGCTGTTGCAGGCATTTGGCACATGAATCATTAGATGGGAGATATCTTTCTGTCTGCCTCTCTTTGTCTTTCTGCCTTTCAAATAAATGAACCTGAAAAAAAGAGCTCACATTTCAAATATGAAAGACTTAAAATTACAACCTTGTAGTCTTTGTGGGCATAAACTTGCTATTACTAACTGAAATATTAACAGGTTCTCATAAATTAATTTTTCAGTGCATGCAAATGGGCTATGGATGGGCAGTTGTGGGTCCGAGACCACATTCTTCATTACTTCCCTTTTGTGTGTGGTTACTTCTCAACATGAAAGCCAAAAGGACAATTACCTATATTTGTAGAAAGCAACCTTCCTGGGGACAGACTGGCACTTCCACTATTGCAAGAAATCCAGATGCACCGATAAGAGCAGTGCCAGGTGAATGCATATTTCTAGGAGTGAGGCTAGAACTTGACTGTCCAATCTGCATCATGTGGCCATTGAGCACATGCCAAGTCCAAGTAGAGATGAAAAAATAAAGGAACAAATCATCAACTGATTGCTTACTTGCCAAAGATGGCTATTTGGGGGCATATAGAGTTGAATAAAATATCAATTTCACTTATTTTTCTTACTTTTTATATGTGGCTATTAGAAAATTCATAATTACATACAAGGAGGATTGCATTTTATTTTGTTTGGACAGTATTAATCTGGACATCACACTGAGACACAATGAGGACAAAAGACAGTACAAAGTACACTGAATTGTAAAGGTGGGGATACTAGAATCTGTTGAAGATTGAATATGAAAGCAGTGCATGATCACAAAACAAGACTCAAGGTCAGTTGGCAGAACGGATAGTACGAAAGGTATTCTAGTGTCTTTCTCGGCAACAAGATCGTTTTCAAGCCCTAGAAAAAAGAAGTAGACAGTTAACTGGCCACCACAGCAGTCACACTTTGAGGAAAGTCAAAGGAACAGCATATGTACATATCACTAGAATTCAGCTGGTATAGATTTTCATTATATTTTGATCAGTTAAGATGTATACTGTAGAGCTGGTGTTGTGGTGCAGTGGGTTAAGCTACCACTTACGACCCTGGCATCACATAAGAGTACTGATTTGAGTCCTAGTGGTTTTGCTTCTGAGCCAGCTCCCTGCTAATGCACCTGGGAGGGTAGCAGAAGATGGCCCGAGTACTTGGACCCCTGTCACCCAAAAAGGAGACCTGGATGGACTTCTAGGCTCCTAGTTTCGACCTAGCCAAGCCCTGGCTGTTATGGCTATTTGGAGAGTAAACCAGCAGATGGAAGATAGATAGACAGATAAGATACGTACATAGATACATACATACATATGTAGATAAACAGATCTCTCTCTCTCTCTCTCTCTTGCTCGGCCTTTCAAATAAATTGATAAATCTTTTTTTATTTTTTTTTATTTATTTTTTTTTTTTGACAGGCAGAGTGGACAGTGAGAGAGAGAGACAGAGAGAAAGGTCTTCCTTTGCCGTTGGTTCACCCTCCAATGGCCGCCGCGGCCGGCGCGCTGCGGCCGGCACACCGCGCTGATCCGATGGCAGGAGCCAGGAGCCAGGTGCTTTTCCTGGTCTCCCATGGGGTGCAGGGCCCAAGCACCTGGGCCATCCTCCACTGCACTCCCTGGCCACAGCAGAGGGCTGGCCTGGAAGAGGGGCAACCGGGACAGAATCCGGTGCCCCAACCGGGACTAGAACTTGGTGTGCCGGCGCCGCTAGGCGGAGGATTAGCCTAGTGAGCCGCGGCGCCGGCCGATAAATCTTTTTTTAAAAAAGTAAAATAATATGCTACCTATGGGATATACATTTTAGGTTCAAAGATACAAATACCTTGTAAGTCAAAGAATGAAAAAGATATGCTACACAAATAGCAACCAAAGAAAACTATGGTAGTTACACTAATATCAGAAAAACATTTTAATTATTACTAGAGGTAAAGCAGAATATTTTATACTGATGGAAGGGTCAATCCATTATAAAGTCTATAAATTAATATGTACCTAATAAGAGTCTTCAGATACATGAAGCAAAACTGACATATTTGAAGGGAGAAGCAGATTATTCATCGATAACGGAGAATTCAATACCCAACTTTCCATAACAGATAGAAGAACTAGGAAGAACTGCAACATGGAAATAGAGGATTTAAATAACACTATAAATCAATTAGACCTAATGAACATCTGTAGAACACTGTGCCCAATGACAGCAGAATACACATTCTTCCAACTGCCCCTGGAACATTCTCTAGGACACACAATGTGCTAGACTAGAAAACAAGACTGAATAATTAATAAGAATGGATGTCACAGAAAGTACATTTTCTAACCACTATGGAATAAGGAATCAGTAACAAAGAAATCTGGGAAATCTGCATATATATGGAAATTAAACAACACACTCCAAGTATCATGTCCTTAAAGTAACCTCAGTATGAAGAGATCAAATAAGAAATCACAAGGAAAATGAGAAAATACCTTGAGAGTAAGGAAAATGAAAATATACCATGTCAACATGTATTGAGTATATCTACAGCAATAAGTAGTACAAAGGGGGAAATTTATAGTTGCATGCATATTTTTAAAATGAAGAAAAATTTCAACTAAAAAATCTAAGTTGTCACCTTAAGACACTAACAAAAGAAAAACACATTAAGCCTAAAGCAAACAGAAGGAAGAAAACAGCAAATTACAGTGGGAATTAATGAAACTTAGAATAGAAAAACAATAGAGAAGATAATAAAAAACAAAAGTTGATTTTATGAAAAAACAAGATTGATAAACCTTTAGCTAGACTGATCAAGAAAAAAAAAAGAAAAGATTCAAATTACTATAATCAGTAATGAAAGAAGGCATATTACTAGCAGCCCTATATAAATAAAAATAATATTAAGAAAAAATGTATGCTTGATGTGAATGGAAGGGGAAAGGGAGTGGGAAAGGGGAGGGTTGAGGGTGGGAGGGACGTTATGGGGGGGAAGCCATTGTAATCCATAAGCTGTACTTTGGAAATTTATATTCATTAAATAAAAGTTAAAAAAAAGAAAAAATGTATGCTAACAAATTAGCATGGAGGACAAATTCCTACAATGATAAAAACTACCATATCTGAGTTTTAAAAATCTGAGTAAAACTTAAAACAATTAAGAGATTAGAAATTTAAAAACTTTCCATGAAGAAAAAGCCCAAGACCAAAAGACCTTACTATCAAATTCTACCAAATATTTAAAGTGTTAATATCAATCTTCATCAAACTCTTCCAAAAAATAGAAGAGGAAGGAACACATCTCCACTTATTCTATGAAACCTGTAGTACCCAAACCAGAAAAAGATCACAAGAAAACAGACTAGTATTTCTTACGAATGAAGATACAAAACTCCTCAACCAAATCCTCTCCAGCTGAATTCAGCAACACTAAAAGGTATCATACTCCATGATCAAGTGTTGAGCAACATCTGGTAGTCAATGTAATACACTGCATTAATAGAATAAAAGACACATCCACATGACTAGCTCAATTTCAGATGAGGAAATTGATAAAAATCCAGTCTACTTTGATGATGATGATCGTGATGATGATGATCAAAGTAACAAGCTAGGAACACAAGGGGACATCTTCAATCTGCTAAAGAGCGTTTATGAAAATGCACAACTAATATCATATACTTAATGAGGAAAGGCATTCACGATAAAATTAGAAACAAGACAGGAATGCCCACTCTGGCCACGCTGTACTTGAAGGTTCAAGCCATAGCAGTGAGAGGGGGGAAAAAGGAAAAGAAGAAAAGAAGGTGGAAAGAAGAAAGAAAATCAGAGAAAGGAGGGAATAAAATGAGGTAGGTAGGTAGGCAGGTAGGCAGGTAGGTAGGAAGAGAGGAAGAGAGAGGAAGAGAGAGAGAGAGAGAGAGAGAAAGAGAGAGAGGGAGGGAGGGAGGGAGGGAGAGAGAGGGAGGGAGGGAGGGAGGGAGGGAGAGGGAGAGAGAGAGAGGAAGGAAGGAACGGAGTGGGGGGAAGATGGATGGATTACTGAAGGCTGAAAAGAAATGAGCTGGGGCTGGCACTGTGGCATAGTAGGTTAAGCCTCCACCTGTAGAGGGGGCATCCCATATGGGTGCTAGTCTAAGTCCTGACTGGTCCACTTCCAATCCAGCTCCCTGCTAATGGCCTGGGAAAGTGGTGGAAGATGGCCACTGCACCCACATGGGAGATGCAGAGGAAGCTCCTGGCTTCAGATTGGCCCAGCTCTGGTCCTTTACAGTCATCTAGGGAGTGAACCAGCGGATAGAAGATTCTCTCTCTGTCTCTCCCTCTCTGTAACTCTCTCAAATAAATAAATAAATCTTTTGTTTAAAAAAATAAAGAAAATAGCTATAAAGACATGAAAGAACCTTGAAAGTATATTACTAAGTGAAAGAAGCCATTCTGAATAGAATACATACTAAATAATTACAAAAATATATGACATTTTGGAGAGGACAAAATTATGGAGACAGGTGAAAAGATCACTGGTTGCCAGGGGTTAGTGGAAAGGAAATGGTGAACAGGTGAAACACAGAGAGGATTTTTCAAGTAGAGAAAGTCAAAGAATGCACCAAACCAAGAGTGGAACCTAATGTAAACTCTGGACTTTGGGTGATAATGATACGTCAAGGTGGGTTCAATTTTAACAACGAACCACTATGGGGCAGGATGTTGATAGTGTGAAAGACTATGTGGAGGGGCAGAGCGTATTATGGGAACTCTGTAATTTCTTTTCAATTTTGCTATGAACCTAAAAGTACTCTAAAAAAAATAGAGTCAATTACAAAGCAAATAAAAATATAGCCTAAAAATGAAAAGATGCACTCACTTCTTCACTTTTGATATATGGATGGAGATTCTGGTTCTCTCTTTTTTTAAAGATTTATTTATTTGAAAGACTTAAAGAGAAGGAGAACCAGAGAAAGATCTTCCACTCACTGGTTCACTTCCCCGATGGCCGCAATAGCCAGGGCTGGGCTAGTCTAGGCCAAAGCCAGGAGTATCACTTTGGTCTCCCATGTGAGTAGCAAGGGCCTAAACACTTGGGGCATCTTCCTCTGTTTTTCCCAGGCCATCATCAGGGAGTTGAATCAGAATTCGAGCAGCTGGGACATGAATCAGCACTCACGTGGGATGCGGACATTGCAGGAAGTGGCTTTACCTGCTATGCCACAACAGCGTTCCTGAGGTTTTGGTTCTCTATACCTACCATGGCTTCTGTCTATTGCAAGGATGAATCCTAAACATCTTTAGCTTAATTCAAGTGAAAAATTAAATACTATCCTATGTAAGAATTTGTATACTAGGAAACAAGAAGAGGAGAATGGTAATCTCCCATACTAAAACTGAAGTTTGAGTTAAAAAAAAAAAAAAGCAAAGAAGAAATACATTTGGGGCAGGCATTGTGTACAGCAGGTTAAGCCAAAGCTAGGGATGCCCGTATCCCATAATAAGAGTTCCTGAGATCAAGTCCTGACTCTGCTTCCAATCCAACTTCTTGGTAATGTGCCTTGGAGACAGTAGATCATGGCCCAAGTACGTAGGGTCTTGCCACCCATGCGGGAGATCTGGATGTAGTTCCTGCCTCCTGGCTTCAGCCTGGCTAAGCCCTGGCTGTTGTCAGCATTTGGGGAAATCAACCAGAGGGTGGAAGATCACTTTATCTGCCCCTTCCTATCTCTGTTGTTCTGCCTTTCAGACAAACAAACAAATGAATGTGTTAACAAATAAATACAAGGTGCCAGGTTGTGGCATAGTGGGTACATGCTGACTCGTGTGCCAGCTGTTCTATTTCCAATCTAGCTCCTAGTTTATGGCCTAAGAAAAGCAGTGGAAGATGGCCCAAGTGCTTCGGCCCCTGCCATCATTGTGGCATATCCAGATGAATCTCCTGCTCCTGATTTCGGCCTGGCTCAGCCCTGGCCATTGCGGCCACTTGGGGAAGTGAAACAGCAGAGAGAAGACCTCTCTCTGTCTTTTCCCACCCTCATAACTCTGATTTTCAAATAAATAATAAATATAAATGATCAATACATAAAAAATGCTCAATATCATTAGCCATCAGGGATATGCAAATCAAAACCATAATGAAGTATCATCTTACTCCAGTTATAATGGCTGTCATCAAAAAGCCAATAAATAACACATGCTGGCGAGGATATGTAAAGAAGGAACCCTTATACACTATTGGGGAAATGCAAATTAGGGCAGCCATTGTGGAGAACAGTATGTAGGCTCTTCGAAAAAACTAAAAATAGATCTGTATGATCCAGCTATCCCACCTCTCAGTATGTATCTGAAAGAAGTGAAATCAGCATATGAAAGAGGTATCAGCACTTCCATGTTCACTGCAACACTACTCACAATAGCCCAGATATGGAATCAATCTAGGTATCCATTGATGAGTGAATGGTTAACAAAAATGTATATATGCACAATGGAATTTTATTCAGACATAAAAACTAATGAAATCCTGACGTTTGCAGCAAAATGAATGGAATTGGAGATTATATTACATGAAATTATCCAGACACAGGAAGACAAATAATGCATGTTTGGGAAGGGTAAAAGAAAGGGAAGAAAGAGACTGGATAATTGATAATAACACAGGGTAGGGTGAATGCAACAGGTCCTGGTGTGTTGTAGCACAGGGAGGTGACTATGGATCATAATGATGTATTATATTCTGATTAAAGAAATGCAACAGAGGTGCTTGCAGGATGCAAATAGAAAGAAAAGACACGGAAATGGAAAATGCCAGCTCTCTAGTATTGTCACTTTATCCTGTGTATACGTATGGCAATGCTGTGCTCTATCCCTTTGAAATGTGCCAGTATTACATATTAATCCAAAATTTAAAAATAAAAAATTGAAAAAGCAAATAAATCATAGTTGAGATAATATGTTTTCTCTGTATTTTTAAAAATCTACAGTTTGTGACATTAGTATTGTACTAGTGTGAGGCAATGATTATATTAAGTCAATACTGCGAGGACCTACACTGGAAAAAATCATTTTCAAAATGGTCTGCTTCACTTCCCATGTTCCTTGTGCTTCCCTTGAACTCCCTTCACTTCTTCCCCCATTGCTTTCTCATTTTCTTCCTATCAAAGAAATAGAGTGATAACCCAAATCCCAAGAATCAGAAAGGTCTTTCATTATAAAGGAGCAAAAACTGAGACAGCAATACATACAAGTACAGATATGAACACTTAGGCATCTAATAAAAGGTTAATATCTAAAACCGGAGGATCTCATTAAATTATCCCAAAGACATATAATCGACATCTATTCATTTTTATACCAACTTAAAATTTAATCATCATTTAACAGTGGTACCCAGCAAAAGCAATTTAGCATTGTACTGCACAATTCACACTCCCAAACAAAGAAGCAATAAACACAGCTTGAGCTCTCCCTCTACTCCTAAGGATTTCAACACTAAAGCCAAGCAAAAGAAGATGAATGCTAAAAAACCCCCGTCAGGAATTCCAGTTATATCACATCGCCCTTTATTCATGGGTCTTCTGTGAAGACCACTGTGAGGAGCTAGAAAACCTGTGTGTTCCACTTGCTCTTTCTAGCTGGGAATCAATCTACCTGTGCGTCTGAGGGCACATGATTGATTCTCCGGGTTATTAGTGGCAAGAGTTTGGCAAATGGAGAAAGAGGCCTACAGCCATACAGGCTGAATACACTTGTAAAACCACATCAACCTCTAAATGCAAAGATTTTTTTTTTTTTTGACAGGCAGAGTCAGACAGAGAGGGAGAGAGAGAGAGAGAGAGGTCTTCCTTTTCCGTTGGTTCACCCCCCAAATGGCTGCTACGGCTGGCGCTGCACCGATCTGAAGCCAGGAGCCAGGTGC
Organism: Oryctolagus cuniculus; assembly: GCF_051225735.1. Lineage (NCBI taxonomy): Eukaryota > Metazoa > Chordata > Mammalia > Lagomorpha > Leporidae > Oryctolagus > Oryctolagus cuniculus. Next base: position 110,951,161 of record NC_142888.1, read on the forward strand.
TTCCTCCTGTTCTCCCATGCGGGTGCAGGGCCCAAGGATGTGGGCCATCCTCCACTGCCTTCCCAGGCCACAGCAGAGAGCTGGACTGGAAGAGGAGCAACCGGGACTAGAACCTGACGCCCATATGGGATGCCAGCGCCATAGGCAGAGGATTAACCGTGTGAGCCACAGCGCCGGCCCCTAAATGCAAAGATTGACAGGAACCTCAAGTCCTGGGGAGAAGTACCTGGATGAGCAGCTTCACCTGGAAGCACCATCTTAATGTTAAGGAAACAAAATCCAGAAATTCTGTTGCAACCCAGCTAGTTCCTGATATGTGTGTTGCCAGCTGACATAGGACGTTTATCACAGGAGCTTGGTAAATATTCGTATAAACCAATGATAGTGCTGTTCATGAGAGATCCCCAAAGATGAATGCCCCTTGGAAGGGAAGACCGAGGAAGAAAAGGTTCTTGTGCTTCAGAGCACATGTTATAGGTCAGGTTTTACAGTGTTTCTAGGTGCTACACATTATTGCTAATTTTCATGGTAGTTCTGTGATGTTGCCCTTTTATTCCCATTCTATAGATGAAGCAACTAAAGCTCTGAAAGATTATGCAATCTGCCCAGGAGCTCTGCTATAAGGAAGGGTTGAGTAGAAAGTCATATCCTAACTCCTGAAACCCAAGTTCTTTTTACCAAATCACACAATCTTGTCATACTCTGCTCTTTGTAATGTCAAGATGATCCCCCATTCCAGAGCAGGATATTAACTCAACCTTCCATCTCAAAAGCTTTGTTCTTAAAAATCTCTCTGGTGCTATTGGAAATGAATGTTTGTTGTAATTTGTTATTCCTGGTATCTCCTAGAGACTTTGGTCAATGATAACCAGAGCTGAGCTGATTCTGAATGGAGCCTTTCAGAGCAAAGTAGCTTGAGTCATGCATTAATTGTATTACAGATTCAGGAGAAAAAGGAGGGGAGGAAACAGACTTTGGAATTTGATAAACACAGATGTGTGGGGGAAATGTTTCCAGCAGTTTATATTCTTTTACCTTCTATGATCTGGGGACTGTTAATATCATTTTCATATTGGTAGGAAATCTAACATGGATTCTATAGCTTTATTTGTCAAGTTTGATTATACCAATTTGTCACAATTATTAATTTATTTATGATGAGATCAAGGGCACTAATCTAGTTTCCTGGTTTTTGTGTGCTTTTTTTTAGTCTAGAGTACTTTATGTCTAGAAAACTTGTGAAAAGACTTTTCAAAGATGATTTAAAGTGTTCTCAATTCAAAAAGATTCTGCTAGGAGGTTGATACAATTAAGAAATCCATTCATTCTGCATTAAGAATTTCTTAAGGGGAATGAGCAGTTGACTAAATCAGAAACTCAGTTAATAGGGAATACCCTTCATGTTTGAGAAGAGATAGTTACAAGGTTTAATGTGGAAGAGGAAAGCCCAGCACCTGGTATTTTTTAAGATTTCTTCATTTATTTATTTGAGGTAGAGTTATAGACAGAAAGAGGGAGAGACAGAGAAAAGTATTCCATCCATTGGCTCATTCCCCAAATGGCTGCACCGGCCAGAGCTGGGACAATCCGAAGCCAGGAGCCAGGAGCCTTTTCCAGGTCTCTCACGCAGGTGCAGGGGTCCAAGGACTTGGGCCATCTTCCACTGCTTTCCCAGGCCATAGAGAGCGCTGGATTGGAAGTGGAGTGGCCAGGACTCAAGCTGGCGCCCATATGGAATGCTGGAGCCACAGGTGGATGCTTAGCCTATAATGCCAGAGCACCAGTCCCAGCACTTGGTATTTTAGAATTCTTTGGATTTCTGATCCAAAAGAAAGAAAATGTTGGCTCCATATATCTTTTAAACTACCAAAACTCTATTTCCAAATAGTTTTAATTTACGAGACAAAAAATGTGAGGTAGTAATCCAGAGAGTTCCCATAAACCCCACATCTTGCTTCTCCTATTATTAATATTGTGTATTAGGATATTTATCAAATTAATGAACCGCACTCAGATCCCCCTGTATTTTTAGTTCAATCTTCTATCCCTTCCATCCCTCCCAGCCCCTATAAACAATCTTCTAAAACTAACTTCATCAAGAATGGGTTTTTCATTCTTTTTTTAAGGTGAGTCCAATAGGTCTTGATCCAGGGGGTAGAGAGAAGCCTGAACTCCAATAAGATTTACAAAAATCTAAGTACGATTAATTAATTTAAGTATGAGGAAAAGCAGAGAAGAAAAGCTAAGCCCACTGGAAGTTTCCATACAATTATCAAGGCCACATATAGGAAACAGGATGAATAATAAACAGAGTAGGCAAAAATAAAAGAACCTCAGCAACTTCTGGCCCCCGTCTTGCCTCATTGCCAATAACTGAGTCAGTCTGGGTTCACTTCCAGACAAGGACAGGAGCCACCCATGTATTCTCAGACTCAATTTGTCCCTGGGCAAAAGATGCCTCTCAGGAGCTCCTGAAATAGAAAGCAGTGGATGCAGCCATGTAGCTGGTACCTCATTCCAAGTCTCTGCTTCAGTTCTTTAACTAAGAAAATGGCAATAATGATAATCCCCCTCATTGGGATTTTTATAATCATTAAATGAGTTAATTCATGTAAACAGCTTAGAACTGTATGTGAGGCACAGCAGGTTCTGAATAGTCACTCATCATCACCATCCTCTTTCTACAGAAATGGACACTGAGAAGTTGGTTTTCCAAAGACATTAGCCTGGAGGCAGAGATACTATATCAAAATCATGATCTCTTAACTTATGTTGTTATATATCTTTTTTTCTTCAACATTTATTTAATAAATATAAATTTCCAAAGTACAACTTCTGGATTATAGCGGCTTTTATATATCTTATGAGACAAAGCAGGTGATTTCATGAAGTCCCACGTACATCTACATAGTCACCCCTACAACTGCATAACATTGACTTAGGTCTACCTTGCTTGATAAATAACACTTCTAAAAGAGTTTTCTGCTAATCAATAATGTTGCTAAGTGAATTTGTTTTTCTAGAGAAGAAACATATTAGAGAACTATAGAAGCAGAAATGGGTTATCTATGATGAATCAACCACGATCAAAGAGCAACACTTGACCAGGGCTGGCAAACATCTGATCCGTGGGCCATATGGGGCTCACTAAATTATTTGGTCTGGCACTGCCAAGGCAACAGAAGTCAGGCCTCAAAATTCAACAAATCTATATTAGGCAAATTTTTAAGTTGATAATTTTGTATGGCTGGTGAATGGTATTATACATATCCAAATGGCCCCTGAATAAAGAATAAAGGTTCCCCACCATTACGTGCAGACCCTGACAATGACACATAGAGTAAGGTCCGATTCTGAAGAGGGAGAAGGGATATGCTTAAGAGTCAGGGTTAGCCAGAGGTGGGGGGACAGGCTGCTGGAATAAAAAGGCACATGGTTTCCACAAAAGTTCACAGGGAGTCCTGAATTCCTTCACAAACACTGTGTTCTTAGATTTCACCCCATGAAACCGAGCCTCTAACTTAGATCTGATCATTCATAATTTTCTGGAATCATAAGAAAAATCTACTCCCAGAATGCCAAAATGTGTGTATGTTGATGAGTTGACTTCTGTGCCAAATCAAAGTCTCCTTGAGCTCTGCTACATGAGATTTAATGATAAAACTAATGCCAGGCCTGGGCTTGAGTTAAAGGAAAGGAAAGATCCATCTATTAACTATATAAGAATACCAAGAATGACTTTAAAAAATCATACATACAAAATTTTTCTTTGGGGAAAAAAAAAGCACATTAACTTCAAGCAGCGCTCGGGCTGCATATTTTATGAGGTTTATTTGTACTGCATATCTTTGATGGGCTCTATTTGTGGCTGAAAGTACAAACATACTGATTACAATCATTCTTTCCTACATTTAGGAACAAAATTAATTATCTGCAAAAAGCAGTAAGGCTTAGATAGGCTCTCAGTCAGTAAATGATAATAGACAGCTCCCAAATATAATGACTCCGTTTCCTACTTTATCTGTTTTAGGCATTCTGAGCAGAATGAAAAAGGGAAAAATTAATTCACTTGCTGAATATTTTTCAGAAAGGATTTGAATTGGGTAATAAGGAGGCAGCAGCACCTCCCTCCTGCCTCCCCCAACCTCTGTATGAAGTAAGAAAGCAGCCTGGTTGGATTCCGTACTTCCCAAAGGGGACATTTTGAAAGGACATTAAGAAATCTGCACTTTCACCAACACAAAGGTTATTTGTTTTACCCCATTAACATTCTCCCAGCTAGGAAAGGAATGGTAAACTAGTCCAGACCCAGTGCGGTGCGCAGCACTCAGCAAATGTGCCTGTTGCCAATGGTGAAGTTGATACTCTAGCTTACAAAAGCTGCAACACACTGGAAGATATCGGCCCAGAATTCCTTCAACTTGGTCTTCTGTGCGACTCTTTATTACAACAAATATTAAATCCCCTCCCTCCCCTTGAAGAAATGACTTCAGTCACAGCGCAACTTCATTAAAAATGTGTCTGTGGCCTTCAAAACGTGTTTTGCGGTTTGTACGTGAGAGTGGGAGGACTGATCTTTTCAAGGAATGGCCCGTGTTAGGAGCATTCTAGGCCAGAGACCCAAGCAAGACAGCCAAATGCACCAACAGAAGAAGCGAGTGAGCCAAGGTTACCTGCGGAGCTATTGCGAGTGAATGCCTCTCACTACATTTGCCAAGACAACCATATTTCAAGTAGGGAAAAAGGAATCGGATCTTTTCTGAGGCAGCTCAGCTTTTGCAATGAAAAGAGCAAGCATCCAGGGGTTTTCTGCCCTCACTACATAAGGGGGTACTTTCATTGTACTCTAATTCTCTGGCCACCCAAAGTAAAACAAACAAAATATAACCTAGTCTTTTAGACTTCCTCGCTGTTGTCCTGGGAGCACACAGGTTCTCAGAGTATCAGGTCATAGGGAGGTCTTCCTGGACTTCCGCCCACTTGGGCAAATATCTTTGACTTCCGAACTTTTCTGAATTATTCTCGGAGGATGAATCAGTGCTCCAAGTCACTCCCAGCAGACGTGAATAAGCATCTGCTTACTGCCCTGTGGTTATCACATTCTTCACCTTAGAAGTGTAATAAAAGAGAAAACTGCCTTCAGCCAAGTCACTTAGCAACACAGAACTTTCAACTCCACAGCTTGAACAAGCAAGAAAGGAAACGATAGCTTAGAGACTGAGAGAGAGAGAGAAATAGAGTTATAGCTGGAGGCCCCAAGTAGCAGAGTTTACTCCTAATGAGAGACCACAATCAAGTGCTCCTTTGATACTTTCTTTGTAAAGCAGTCTCTGAAGAGCTGAGCAAACAGCTCCTGTTCTGTCTTTGCTTGTGTTGTCTGCTACCTTCCAACAGGTGGCACACAGCCCCGCCTTTTGGCCAAGGCGAGATTGCTAATTGTGTTCTACTAACCACTAATGTCCTTGTCTGACCTTCCAAATGCATTTCAATTTGAGACTTTCTTAGAGCCATCAAGGGTGGGGAGCCATGAGTAAGAAGACAATTTTCCACGGACCTCTGGTACTTTTGCCTGTCTTGCGATCACACGCATTGAGTGCCCTTTGTTTGAAATAGCCATGGAAGACAAAGACAGTGTTTCCCTTCAGAGAAAAGGGCAGGTGGCCTTACAACCAATTATAAAAACTTTGCTTTCGCAGAGTTCGTCTCCTATAATGTAACTTGCTGTCGTGTGCAGGAGTCACCCAACCCTTTTTTGTCTTAGCCTCTGGGAATTGGGGATTGGGGATTGGGCTACTGTGATTACTGCCAAAAAACAAATGGCCCTTTATCTCTGACCCAAGAGTCTTCTACTTTTAACTAGCATCCAGCAAAGTGGGGCAGTCTAACATTAATTTACAATTATGGTTAAAAAAAAAAACTTAAGATCTTTCACAGTTCTTGAGGATGTGCTTCTGCCACATTAGTCCATTGACCACAGAAAAGAGATACAACTTCTTTCTAAAGACTCAACATGTAAGCAACTAGTCATCATACTGCCACTTATTGCCAAGGCAAAGGCAAGCAATTCTAGAAGAGTCAAGAGCCCACCACATGGGTCCGGCACTGTGCCATAGAGGGTGAAGCCACTGCCTGCAGTGCCAGCATCCCATATGGGCACCGGTTCAAGTCCCGGCTGCCCCACTTCCCATCCAGCTCTCTGCTATGCCCTGAGAAAAGCAGTACAAGATGTCCCAGGTCCTTTGGTCCCTGCACCCATGTGGGAGGCCCAGAGGAGGCTCCTGGCTCCTGCCTTCAGATCTGCACAGCTCCAGCCGTTGTGGCCATTTGGGGAGTGAACCAGCAGATGAAAGACCTCTCTCTCTCTCTCTCTCTCTGCCTCTCTTGAATTCTGCCTTTCAAATAAATAAATACATCTTTAAAAAACAAGAGACCACCACATTGCCTCATATGAGCCATTATATGTGTGTGTATGTATATATGTGTGTGTATATACATACATACACACACAATTTCAGGGTTAAACATTTTTAAAAGCTTTCTTGTATGACCACTTTTTGAAACTTGCCCTGAAATGAACCTTTTGCTCCCCAAAGCAGTGCCACTTTTTCTTTTTTCAAGATTTATTTCAAAGGCAGAGTTACAAAAGAAGGGAGAAAAGGAGGGAGGGAGGGTGAGAGGGAGGGAGAGGGAGAGGGAGAGGGAGAGGGAGAGAGAAAGACTCCCAGACGGCTGGGATGGCCAGGGCTGGGCCAGGATGAAGCCAGGAGTCTGGAAATCCATCTGGGTCTCCCATGAGGGTTGCAGGGACCCAAGCACTTAGGCCATCTGCTGCTGCTTTCCCAGGTACATTAGCAGGGAGCTGGATCGGAAGTGGAACAGCCAGGGCATGTACTGGTGCCCATAGGGGGTGCCAGGGACACAGGGACACTTAACCCCTTGCAACACAACGTTGCCCCCTCTTTTGTATTTTTTTAAAGTATCTTTCCTCCACAAAATCATGAAAGCTGCTTGGCTGCTTGCATAGTGAATTGAAAAAATGGACAGCAGCCTGTAAACATTTTTGTCTTTCCAGAAATGGATCTCACATACACAATGTCACTCCCTGCAGTTCTAGATGCAGACCTGAGACACTAATTAGGTAGTGAGCCATTTACTTGTTCTTATCACTTTCCAATCACTTGGTACTGAAAGCAGCATGCATGAATTCAGACAAGGTATCTCTATCTGAGACTAAAAAATGAAAGCCCAAGGTGATAGCACAAGGAGAAAGACACTGACATTCTGACACCTGAGAAATAACCTCGGCCTTCAAAAGCGGAGAGGAAGGTGAGGCTAATCTTGGAAATTCTGATGAGTTATAGTCACTCACGCTGACAGCCAAATATAAGAATTTGATAGAGTGAATTATTATTGAGCATCAACAGAGAATTTTCCCCAGAGCTTCCTAGCACACCTAAATAAATACTGTCTTTGGCGCTATCTTCAGAAATCCTAGCAAAGGAAATGGATGTACCTGGATACCACAGTATGTTAGGTTCGCACTAGGCAATGTTAACTAAACAAAGTCTATATCAGAGATCTGGATGTCCTCTGAATGTCTGGAATCAAAGGCAGATGCATTTAAAAAAAATAAACACCGTATCAGTCCAATGAGCAGATACTCAACACTGCAACTAGAAGATAACCTATTCTTCACCATCGGCTCTGCTCGCATCGCTTCTCGGCAAAGTCAGCCGCCTGCGCGACTGCATCTTCCATCACCTGCACAAACATCCCCCTCACCTAAAAACTACTCGGTGCCTTTAAGTGTTACGAAGATGAAAAATCTTCATGGTTTTTAGTACTTCACGGGGAAATACTAGAGCAAAAGTCTCTAAGGAGGGAGAATGAATTCAAAAACTGATCATGCAGCTGGAAAAACAGGAGGGAGTAATACAGGATATTAAATAACACAATAAAAATCTATTTAGCTCGTGTTTGGGGAATGAAGATTCTGGTGGAGAGAGAGTGGGACTATATGAGAGAGGAGAGCAATATAGAGTAATGGTTAAGAGCATGAGCTTGGGAGTCAGAGCCGAATTTGAGTGCTAGGTCTGCCATCTACTAACCCAGCAATCTCTGACAGCAGCGACAGAATCGTGGTCCCCTTTCCACTCCCTGCAACCCTCAGTGTCCATCATAGTGCCTCCACAATTAGATGCTCAACAGATGTTCCAGTAAATGAATACTCTTTCAGATAGTGCTAAAATGAACTTCACAATGAAGAAAAAAATGGAGAGAGAGTGGAGGTAGAAAAGGGTGCAATTTTGCAAAAACATTAAGTGAAGCATATAACAAGACAAGATAATGAAACTCTGAGAGGAAGCACTAATGTTGAGAAATGCTGAGATCTGTCTTCCCCCCCTCTCTCTGTAACTCTGCCTTTCAAATAAATCTTTTAAGAAATAAATGCATGAATTATACAAGAAACGTGAACTAGGTATGCACATAGTACATACATTGGGATATGGCAGCGCCAATCAATACAGTTTTTGGAATAGCAAGTTATACTTTATTGTTTTAAAGATTTATTTATTTTGAAAGAGAGAGAGACAGAGGGAGAGACAGAGAGAGAGACAGAAGAGACAGAGGGAGAGACAAAGGGAGAGACAGAGACAGAGGGAAAGACAGAGACAGAGGCAGAGGCAGAGGCAGGGGAGAGGGAGAAAGGACATTAATCTTCCATCTACTGGTTGTCTTCCCAGATGGTTGCAATGGTCAGGGCTCGGCCAGGCTGAAGCCAGGAGTCAGGATCTTAATCCAGGTCTCCCATGTGTGTGCAGGGGCCCAAACACTTGGGTGATTTTCCACTGCTTTTTCCAAAGTCATTACCAGGAAGCTGATCTGGGGTGGAGCAGCCAGGACTGGAACTGTTGCCATATGGGATTCCAGTGTCACAGGCTACCTGCTACACCACAATGCCAGCCTCCAGTAGTTATATTTTAAAAAGAAGCAGTAGTATTCACAATGCAGAAAACATATGTATTGGAAACTGTATGTATCTGTAGTTGCTTCAAGGTATAAGATGTGAAATTGAATAATGTACACATAAACTAATGGTATTTTCACCTAAGTACTATTAAAGTTCCACTCAATTCTCACTTGCAGCCAACATATTTATCCCAGTTTGAAAATGTATATGAAGAATCAAAATGGATCTATTTACAATCCCTCATTAATATTTTCTTGGACTTTTCAGTACAAAATTTCTTTCCTTCCTTCCTCTTCCCTCCTACACACACATGCACGTGCACACACACACATTTTCACACACTACTCCTATTCACTTTCTTTGGATTAAAATGTATTACAAGATCTTGACACTTAAAAATAATTTTAAGAAATCCCCATTGTCCATTTGGAACTTGGAACAGCATGAAAGAATTCTGGAATGACTTTAGCAAGTATTTGTCATGTTCCTGAACCCATCATTTCATTTAATCCCCTTATATCACACCCATTTTACAGATCAAGAATTAGAGATTGGGGCTGGCATTGTGGCAGGTTAAGCCACTGCCTGCAATGCCAACACCCCATATGAGTGCTGGTTCACATCCCTGCTGCTCTACTTCCAATCCAGCTCCCTGCTAATGACCTGGGAATGCAGTGGAAGATGGCCCAGGTACTTGGGCCCTACTACCCATGTGGGAAACCTGAATGAAATTCCAGGCTCCTGGCTTCAGCCTGGCCCAGTCCCAGCCCTTGTAGCCATATGGGGAGTTAAACAGCAAATAGTAGATCTCTCTGTCTTTCCCTCCCTCTCTGTAACTCTGCCTTTCAAATTAATTAATTAATTTAAAAAAAGATTTTGAGGGGCCGGGATAGTGGCATAGCAGGTAAAGCCACTGCCTGTGACACCGGAATTCCATATGGGCACCAGACTATGTCCCGGCTGTTCAACTTCTGATCCAGCTCCTGCTAATGCACCTGGGAAAGGCAGCAGAAGATGGTCCAAGTGCTTGGGCCCCTGCCACCCATGTGCAAGACCTGGATGAAGCTTCTGGCTCGTGGCTTCAGCCTGCCCCAGTATTGGCCATTGTGGTCACCTGGGGGAATGAACCAGCAGATGGAAGATCCCTCTCTCTCTGCAACTCTGACCTACAAATAAATCTTTAAAAAAATTTATATCACTTTGTTCCTAATTCTGTATATATGAGATACATGAAACTTGTATAACAAATAAAATTTTAAAAAATAACAAAAAAGAAAGAAAAAAAAAAGAGTCTGAGGTCCTATGTTTCCACTACCAACCAGTGGAATTTAGGCCATTCACTCCCAATCTCTGGCCCTTATTTTCTTTATCTTCCAAACAAGGAAAATGGATTTTCTCTCAAGGAAACATGAGAATCAACTGTGGCACTTTGTAAATGACAGATTCTCTCGTCTCCCCACAAACCTGTGTACCAGAATCTGCTGGGTACACTCAGGAATCTGTTTAACAAGTTGCTCTGATAATGATGATGATGATGATGAGCCAAATTTGGGAACTGTAAGCTTACCACCTGCAGGTGGACTACCAGCAACAACGCCCCAACATTCACACTTAGTAGCCTGCAGTAGTGAGAACGACCCTAGGGGGAAGTAAGGCACTAACAAATCGTAGATGTAAACATGTAACAGTGCACAGCTACTAAGAAGATCATAAGGGCCTTCAAAATCTGATGTGGATGGTAGTCACCAAAACAAACAGGCAGCATCCCCGAGTGACAGTGACCTCAAAGCACATCTTCTAACTCGCTAAAAGGGCTCTGCCAACAGAGCTCAGAAGGACATATTTTTCCAAGAAGTCGCTGACTCAAACTAAACCACAAGTGCAACTGCCTGGCAGGGTTTTCATGTTTTACCACAACAGGAAGGTGAGGGTGCTACAGCAGAATCTCATTAAAGCTTTAGTTTTAAATCAGCTTTTGCTTTGGGGCATTCTGTGGCTTTGTTAACATAAACAGAGTTGTTCAGTCTACTCAGCACCCCCATAAATGGCTCAGCCCCTTTCGGGCCCATACAGAATATACGCAGGGTCGCACCTTGCCCATGATCCTCCCCCCCTTCCCCCACCATTTCGTACATATTACTTAGACTCGGTGATCATAAAACAGGAACAAGGCAGAGTTGACATATGCTTTCTGGTTTAGCTCAGGCATTCCCTGGGGGTGGCAGACTCACACTCTCATAAGCAGCTGGGAGCTGGGAGCAATCAGGCCCTTAATGGCCAAAACAGAAAGGGACTGCATCACTGAGCACCTCTTGACAGCCAAGGCCCTTTCTTCCTGAATGATAATGACATGAGATGCACTCCCCTTGCACAAATGCAAGTGTGCTGTGCAGGCAAGTGCATGCACACACATACCTAAGAGGTAGCAGGTTCAGAAACCTAAAGATTCAATTTATTTCAGCTCACTCTGTCTTTGCAAAAATTCTCATGAAACCTGTAGAGCAAAAGTCTGGAAAGGTCTAATGGGGGACAGACAGGTAGGGCAGAAAGATGATTAGATTGCAGCAGAAGAACACCCTGGTTTCTACTTCTGGCACTCCCATTAATTACAGCACTTTGGGCAAGCCTCCCTGAACTTTATTTTTTCATTTGAAAATCAGTGGGATTGGGCTAGCTAATCTCTCACGGCCCTTCCGACATTCACATTGCAGTCAGAAGCTCGCCATGGTGAAATTTATTCAGTTACACATCTGTCTGCCAACCAGACTGTGACATTTTCAAGACTTAACTATGTCTTGGGTAGTTCTGAATAGCCAGCACCTCATAAAGTGCCATGCACAAGCAGATGCCTAAAAAATGTTTACCAAATAAACCATCATGCCTAACACCTGATCAGAGCTGTGCATTTAATTCCTTGCCAACTTCCCATCTGACTTTTTGGGTTTAAAAGCACCCAAGGAGGACACATGTTTTCAACACCAGTCATGTTGCTGCCAAGTAACAGATATGAGAGGCAATCTTTAAACACTCACAAATGCTGTCTTCAATATTGTCTCCTTATGTTTCCTCTTCCTGAAGACATTTCCTCACCTCTGCAACTCTTGCTTTGTGTCTGACACATAGTGGTTCATCAGTCAGTTTTTTTAAGTGAAGGAACACTGAATGTACTTTTTGTTTTTCTAATTCTGTGAGATTTACTTTTGCATAAGGTCCTAGAACCTGACCTCAAATTAAAAAGCAGTCAAGGGAATGATTAGCCCTTGGAGAAGACCATTGTTGGATAAAATATTTCTATTCATTTTATTATAAAATATTTTCTAAGCAAATGTATTTGAAACAGCTGAGACTGTGAACTGGGCAATTAGAGCAGTTCCCTAAGTAGCCAGGTCGAGGCTTGCATCATTTCTATCCTCTTTCCTAGTCGCATTCACTGAAGAAACCAATTACCCCTATCATTTTGAACAGCCAGAGTTTTCAGACAAGGCTCACTGGCCCAATCATCCCTCTGCATTCTGGATAAGCAACAGCTCAGAGCACACAGCAGCTGCACTGTTAAGGATGTGAGTCAACCAAGCCAAGCAAGCCTAGATTTGAATCCTAGCTCCTCCCACCTAAGTAGCTTTCCTATGGGCGGCAAAGTAGTTATTATGTGTAGAATGGGGACTTTATGAGGTCCTATCTCATGGTTACTGTGAAATAGTGTTATGTGAACTAGCCAGCAGAGCAACTGAGGGGCAGTAGGAGCTCAACAAAGTACCTCCTCGTACAAAGCTAGCAAGATTCAGGAATCAGTCACTATCTCAGGGGGATCTGGCTCCTGGCCCTCGGCTGTATGTTCTGATCTGCAGTGGAAGAGGGTGCCGAGAAAACTTGTAGGTCTCTAATAATGTGTGACAGAAACCAAGCTGCCCCACTTACAGAACTGCCCCTCCCGCATCACAAATCCCATCAGGTCTACAGTGGTTTAATCATGTGTGCAAACACAACCATTAGGGAACATGCATGTTTTGCCTTGCTTATGTTCTTGTGTAGATTTACTTAGTGGGTTCTAGATGCGTATCCAGTGCTCAGAATCATTACTCAAGGGGCCAGCACTGTGGCATAGAAGGTTAAACCTCCACCTGCAGTGCCGGCATCCCACATGGGTGCTGGTTAGAGTCTGGCTGCTCCACTTCCAAGCCAGCTTGCTGATAATGCACCTGCGAAAGCAGTGGAAGATGCCTAAGTACTTGGGCCCCTGTACCCACGTGGGAGACCTGGAGAAAGCTCTTGGCTTTGGCCTGGCCCAGCCCTGGCCATTGCAGCTATTTGGGGAGTGAGCCAGTGGATGAAAATTCATTCTCTCTCTCTCTCTCTCTCTCTCTTTCTCTTTCTGCCTTTCAAATAAATAAAAGTATTTTTAATAAAGTCATTACTCAAAAGGCTCATGTGATAAACACGATTAAGAGCACATGCGTGAAATCAGAATCAGAAAAATCCATGATAACTAAATTACAGGCAGACCTGATCAGTTTCTGAATTCTGACTCTTCTACTTACTATACCTGGGCAAGTCGTAATTTCACCCAGTTCAGTTTCCTCATTTATAAAATGGAGATAATAGCTCCAACCTCATAGGGTTGTTATGAGGATTATGATAACAGACAATAATGGTAACAGTAGCTAACATTTACTGAAGACTTACCACGTGCCAGACACACATTAACGGCTTTAACACATTCCTCTTAAGAAAAAAAATCTTTTAAAAGTTTATTGGTTTATTTATTTATGTGAAAGAGTGACAGAGGGGGAGACACAGAGAGAAAGAGACCTTCCATCCACTGGTTCACTCCCTCAAATGCCTGCAACATCCAGAAATAGGCCAGGCTGAAGCCAGCGGCCCAGAACTCCATCCAGGTATTCCACATGGGTGGCAGGAACTCATCATCTGCTGCCTCCCAGGAGCATTAGCAGGAAGCTGGATTGGAAGCAGAATAGTCTAGACTCAAAACCAGCACTCCAATATGGAATGTGGACATCCCAAGTGGTGGCTTAACTCACTGAGCCACAATGCCCATCCCCAAGTAGAAAATATTTTATCTATATTTTACAAATCATAAAAATGAAGCTCATAAAGCTAAAATGACTCTCCCCTTGCTGTTCCACAGCAAGGAAATAGGCGGAATTTAAATTCAAAGCCAGGTTTTTTGAGTTTCTAGCCTGTACTCTAATGTTCTGTCCAGCTCTGCGAGTTCATTCAGTCTATCCATCATCCATGCCTACTCCTAATTTTTGTTTTCATTTTTCTCCAGCAATACCTGTTGCTGGCCAGCCTACCCCACCCTAATAAAGCCAAATTACTCTGACAGCTGTAGACTGGTACTCACGGTGGTAGTCAGCTTTCCTCCATTTTTCTGGACATACTGGATGGAGTCATGGATTGTCGAAAAGAGACCAAGCAGTACATTCTCCATGTCATAGATTCTGTACATGCCATTCACAAGTTCTTCGAGAGACAGGATGTATTCTCTCCAGTACTTGTCAATCTCCACCACCCCTGCCATACAGCCTTGCATGACCACATTGCAATAGCCACCACAAGGCTTCACCATCATCAGTCCCTGGCAGTAAGAGCAGTACCACATTCTGGTGAGCATTCGGCCACAGTCCTTACTGAACTTGAGGTGATCGGTTGTGTTGATCACTTCGATTCCAAGATTCAGGGCCTGAAGGAAGATCCTAGTGACCTGCAGTGACTTGGAAACCTGGGTCATAATCAGCTTAGGGAAGTTACCGAACACTTTCAGGTCACGTCTTGCTCCTCGGAGGCACTCGTTGATGTCAAAGGCTGACTCGGGCAGACCGGGGTTCATTAGCTGGGTATAGATGACCGGAAACAGGCTGTCAAACAATTCATTGACCATGTCATCCACGTTGATGTCAGAACCCAGGATGTAGAGTGACACATCTGTGAAAAATTCACCCACAAACTCAAAAGCTTGTGGAGTCAGGGTCGGGTAGTTATTCTTGAACATGGCGTTGGTGTAGTTCTTGGCATGGCGAACAACAATTTCAAAGGCCTCTGTAAGAAGAGATACAAAAATGACCACAAATTAAAGCACGAAAAGCCATGGTATAATTGAATTTGAGATTTCTCTATTGCTGTGGTGATTAAGGCCCCATTTGCCTTAAATAATTGACTCACATTCAATTCTGGCATTGCTTTTACTCCTGCAATTGTTTGCTCCTATAAATCAATTTTCCTTTATGAACATGAAGCCCAAACCATGATGTGCACATAAATTCTTAAACACACAAATTACATTTCAAATGACAAAAGCCAGGATTCAGTTAACATTTCAGCCTTTCATGAAAATATTGATTAAAAATTGGCTAAATAAGAAGTTATTTCTCTTTCTCTCATTGATTTATTCAGCTAAAAAGAAACTGCATTTCACGACATTTCATTGTTAGACAGAGATAAATATTTGACAACAAACTATATACTGTATAAACTCGCATGACAACCTAAGCCTGTTCAGCCCCAGAGGAGAGGCAAGTCCTTAGCCAAGAATAAAAGCTATCATGAATTTAATCATTTCAGTAGATTTTCTCCAGGAAAGTTTAAAGGGAGCTATAGGACAGATTGCCAGACCTAGAAATGGAATTTATCCACCAAATGGGTATCTGGACAGAAAAGACAATCCATGCACTTATCTATACATCTGATATTGAAAATAACACCTCTACTATTTACAGGTGAACATCTGGAAGGGTAACCACTAAGGTTCTTTGGTAAGTTTAGTTTCCACGTGGCTCAGAAGCCTTATCTACTCTGCAGAGACCACAAATTCATGATTACATCTGCCGCCCCAACCCCTTGGCATAAGGCCCAATCAATGTCACTGGTTTGAGAGAGAAAGTGGTAATGCCACCATCTCATTTTCTCTAAACTGAAACATTCCAGGCACAAATTATCACAAATAATAAAAGAGTTGCACATTTATATTAGAGAAGGAAATTCAACCACAATAGGCTTTTCAATAAATAAAACAGAGCTCAGAAACAAACAAAAATAATCCATTTTCCCAAGATATTTAAAATTAATTTAGTATTGTCTTTCATTTCCTTCCAAAGTGCAAAAGTCCATGACAGATGTACTCCAAATGATGCCAATTCATGAGCCTTGAACAATCAAATTATTACTACTTTCAGACTCCTAGAGAGACTGTACTCCAACAGTGTCTTGGGATCACTTAGTCCAACATTTCAGTCATTTACGGCAGAAATAGGCCCAAGGTTGTGCCATCACCATCTGCCCCTGACCCCTCACAAGGTGGAACATGCTCCCTACATTCTCCCCTTGGGCTTCTGACATGCCCTGCAATGCTGAACAGATGCCAGTGCAATTCTAATGGGCTTCCAAGCCCATTTGAGAAAACAATGAATTTAAAATAAATAGACCTTATCTTTCCACGAAGGTTTTTGAGAATACGTGTTTTGGCTATCGGTCTCAGGGCAGCTAGCATGTAACCATCCCTGGAAGAAACTAGTTTGTGTTGATTACACTTGCTTTGTCCCTGGGCAACAATCTCCATTTCCACCATTTGATCTATGTTTGTTTGTTAGTATGGTTTATTATATGGTTATTATTACTTATTATTATATGGCTATTATTATAACAATGTTCCTAAGCCCACAAACTATTTTATTCTCAATACTTAAAATCTATAAGTTAGATGAAGTCAAGAGATCACGTAGCCCAAAGCAAGACAGTCACCAAATTATTTAAAATCAACAGAAATGTGGAGATTTAAAACTACTTATTCATGTTAATTTCAGCCAGCAATTACTTACTTTATACTAGACTCTGTGCTAGGTTCCAAGGGTACATAAGTGCTGGGTGAATGGAGATAAATGATACATCATCCTTTTCTTAGAACTATTTACAAGCTGAATGGCTTATAGTTTATAAAACATCCCCAAGTATATCACGACACCTATATTTTACATCAATGTTTTAAATTAGATGCCGAAATTTCCATTTTATAGATGATGAACCTGAGGCTTGACAGAGTTAAAACAGTTTCCTAGTGTCACACAGCTACAGAATAGAAGAATCAATACAAACTTGGGTCGCTCAGTGATGGTTATACTTTAGATGGCCTCAGACACATATTCTCAAAAGCTTCATATAAAGTTAAGTTCTATTTTAAACTCATTATTTTCCCATTGGCCTCCCCTCTCCTAGTGGAAATATACTGGAAGAAACTACAGCCTATAGACCTGCAAACCAAAGTCACCCAGCTTGGCCCTGGGGCTAGTATGAAGCAAGGAAACGGAAAAGACTGCTTCACGGATGATACCCCTGTAGATCTTAATCACCCAGACCACAAAAAATGAATTCTCTACAAGGTGAGTTTTATATCAATTACAGAGTGGATTTGTTCTCCAATCTGCAAGACATATGACATGGTAATCCCATAGATTGTGTTGCCCTATTTTTTTTTAAAGTTTCTGTTACTAAACTGCTGGATCAATATAAAAAGAAAATTAGAGAAGATCACAAAGTCTTCTGCAGAGAGAACAACAATGCATATACAGAGGGAAAGGGCTAGGGGTTCATATCAAACCTCAAGTTCACATGTGCTCCCTGCTCCAACTTCCATAGCTTAGAATTCACGTAGCATGTCTCTGTGTTTTTCCCCCATGCCCTTACTTCTATATCAGATCAAACCATGACTACAACAGATCAAACCATGACTGCTCAAGCAAAGGCTCCTAGGTGAAAAGTGGTGTTCAGTTTTTCTTGGCAACTTGAGATTTCATGAAATGAAATCGAGGGTGAGAATTACTGAAAAGAAGTTCAGTCCATTGATATTTTTTTTTTGGTCAGATAATAATGTATACTTCAGCTTGGGGAGGTTTTCCTCTGTCTCTTTTCTAGGAAGATGTCAAGAGTTATGCCCGGGGGGGAAATGCAGCAAACAATGTAACATCAGAGTTATCATGAAAAAGTTCACACTGAATAGAATATACTCTAACTTTCTACAATATATAGAAAGATGCATGAAAATAGATCTAATAAACTGAGTCACTGGAGTCCTAATATAACCAGGTTCCTTGATTTCCAGATGACCCCTGGCCACCACTATTTGGACCCCCTCTAGTGTTGTCAATGTCTTCCCTTCAGTTATGGTGCTCACAAAGGGACACAGTTCTGCAGATGTAGTTTGATAGGCAGACTGCACACTCAGGCTATTCCCTGTCTTTCAATGGTTCAACCATTTCTACTACCCCAGTGCATACAGCCTATTACTGTAGCAAAATGACAGTCCTTAGAATTTGGTGCTGGTATTCCTGTATTTAGATCCTGAGGGAAGGAAAATGAGCTTCTATGGACCATGTCAGCAGTAGGGTGGGTATTAGAAAAAGAGGAGAGTATACTTGCAGTTCGAAGAAGAGAGCAATAAATGAACCATGAAATCTTTTTCAAGTAATTTAGAGTAAGAGAATCCTTATAGAAGTAGGTTAATTTTTTTTTGTAGCAGCTTTTTTTTTTTCTGCACAATAAGAAGGGCAAATAGTTGAAAAGAAGCAGAATAATTGCCCCAGAATGGGTTAGACTCAAAATGATCCTTGTTTTCAAACAGGAGTATTTTAATGGAAAAGGAGAGAATAAGGTACCTGCAAGGTACACACCAGAATCCACGCTAAACTTGCTCATGTATGTCCTCTGATTGCACTTTAACATAATCTCATGTTTGGAATTACTTTTATAGGAATTACTTTTATGAGGAAACTGAGGCTCCGAGAGGTGAAGTGACTCATACAAGGTAATGTGTCTAATTAAATGTCAGGGCCTGAATAGGAATGTTGGTCAGTCTAATAGCGAAGTCCTTGCAAATGTAAAAACATGCTTCAGCCTTGACAGCTGGATGCTGGGAGACTTCTGCTTCCAACTCTGGCATGTAAAGAACTTGGAAATCATCACTTCCATCCTCGACAGCAAGACAATAGCTGAACAAACCAAAAGTCAAATCATTCTTCCATTCATCAGGGTACAGATGTCAGTCAAAACATGCACCATGGAATTCAGAGGCATGCAATATAAAGAATCACAGCTGAGATCAACTTACCTGGAGCAGAAACCACGGGATCCATAAACTAGTATTTATCAACAATAATTTTCATCAATTGCTAGAGTAGCTTAAGAGTGAAAAATTCATGGGGGCCCAAGACTTATGGATTCCCTATACTTCCACGGGTTTTTACCACCCAAGTCCTCATAGTGAAGAGCCAAAAAAAAATTCCTTTCTTTTCAGGTGAGGGAGGGAAAAAAACTAATGATTTTGAAAACCACCATGAGCATTCTCCATAAAAAGGGCCTGCTGTTCAACGAAGGCACAACTTCACCAAAGCCTGATATGCTTGTGTGAAGGAAACTTCGGTAACTCCAGCCCTATCTCCAGCTTTCTTGTTCTACCTAACAGAAGAAAAGAACAGGGCTAAGAAAAGAACAGGGTTAAGAAAAACTTCAGAAGGTCACAGCCCAAGGTCTTAAGCCAAATACAATATTGAGATTAATCACAAGATTAGAGACAAATTCCACTTCCCGGTAGCTTAGTGCCATATCAATAGGTCCTAAGTATAATAATAGCAGATTACAACTGAGGGTGCTGCAAGACGCAGGCCTGCATTTTAGGAGAAGTTCCTAGGAAAACTCAAAAATAGGTAAGAAACAAGTAAATAAAAAGCACTAGAGGAAACTGAGGACTCTGGCACTTCCAGCTCTAACAAACATTACTTAGTCCAGCTCCTATGTGGATTAATATAAAACTTCACATTTCGAATTTGATCACTTCAAATTCCTATTACTCAGTATATCATGTCCTGATTTAAACAAACAATTACAGGCCATGTTAAAACTTAGGCAAGGAAACCACAGCCTAAAGACACAAAGATTACCAGATTCAGATGTGGCACAGATCTTGGAATGATCAGACAGTGAATTTAAAAAATAACCATGACTTTTATGGTAATAGTAGTAATGGAATAAGAATATGTAAGGAGAGATGGATAATTTAAACACAGAGATGGAGACTGTAATAAATATCTAAATGAAATGCTAGAAATCAAATATACTAAAACAGAAATGAAGCATGTCTTTTACAGGCTTATCAATTTACTAGATGTAACCAAAGAAAGAATCAGTGAGCTGGAGGATAATATCTGTAGAAACTCCCTAAACTGAAATGAGGAGAGAAAAAACAATGAAAAAATAAAAGGAAAACCAAAATGGATATCCTAGAATTGTGCGATAAGTTCCAAAGTAATAAAAATGTGTAATTATAATTCTAGAAACAGAATATTAACAGAAAAAAAATACTTGAAGATTTAATGGCCAAGGATTTTCTAAAATTTTTGATACTATCCATAGGTTCAGGAAGCTCAGAGAACAACCCACAGGATGAATACTAAAATATGTACTTCAACACATATCTTATTCAAACTGGAGGAAACCAAAGGCAAAGTCTTCAAAGAAACCAGAGGTGGAGAACATTTCTACAAGTTTTATTTATAACCCTCAAAACCAGAATCAATCAAAATATCCTTCAGTAGGATAAACAAACTGTGGTTAATCTCTACAATGGAACACTATTCAGCAATATACAGAAATGAGTTATCGACCCACCAACAGTCATGAAGAGACCTTACATGCCTACTTCTAAGCAAAAGAAGCTTGTATGAAAGGCTACATAGTGTATAATTCAACTATATGAAATATGGACCCTAAAAAGATCAATGATTTTTAGATTGATGAAACTGTTCTGTTATGATATGGTAACAGAGGACACAAGACATTATGCATTTGTCAATTTGCACTATTTAACACAAAGTAAACCTTAATGTATGCTATGAACTTAAGTTAATAATAACACATCAATACTGGCTCATTAATTATAACAAATGCACCACACTATTGCTAATAATGTTAATAACAGAGGAAACTGTGTGAAAGGGGAGAGGGAGCTTATAGGAACTTTGTGCATCTGAATGATTTTCTTTAAATTGAAAACTGTTCTAAACAAGCCTATTAATTTTTTATACACACACACAAAACCAAATCTTAGAAATTAATCCCTGCTAGAAATAGTGATTGGAACCACTGAAAAGTGTTAAGTCACTCATAGTATTTTTCCTGAATCTACTTTGACATTTCTCTCCTAAGTATGTAGTTTTAGCATAAAATACATGCCACGTGGCATCAATGTACTTTTAATTGGAAAAACCAACTGGAGAAAGTTAATAGATAAAAACACCCAAATAGGTAACACATTTCAATATTACTTTTGAATACTGAATGATTTTTTTAAAAAATAAGTCAAACAGAAACTACAAATTTAGGTTGCATGAAAATCCCCATTCTAAAAAAATAAATCATAAAGAATACACTAAAAGTATTGCTCCAGTGTCTGTTGGATTTTCCTGGCACTTCATGTTCCACATTAATTTATTCTAGAATTGATCACGTTTAGAAATCAGTCACTATTTTATTTTAACAGGCAGAGTTAGACAGTGAGAGAGAGAGAGACAGAGAGAAAGGTCTTCCTTCCATTGGTTCACCCCCCAAATGGCCGCCACGGCCAGTGCACCGCGCTGATCCGAAGCCAGGAGCCAGGTGCTTCTCCTGGTCTCCCATGATGGTGCAGGGCCCAAGCACTTGGGCCATCCTCCACTGCACTCCCGGGCCACAGCAGAGAGCTGGACTGGAAGAGGAGCAACCGGGACAGAATCCAGCACCCTAACTGGGACTAGAACCCGGTGTGCTGGCACTGCAGGAGGATTAGCCTATTGAGCCGCGGTGCCGGCTGAAATCAGTCACTAATAAACTTAAGCCATTTATTTGAGCAGGTCCATGACCAGCCTATAAATGTATGTGTCTTGCATTTGAAATTTCACACACTTGGATGCTAAATACAAGGTACATAGATTGGAAACACACAAATGAATGAAATATACTTTTCATGAGCTATTACATATCAGTAAATAGATGATTGATACATTGATTGATTGATTGATTTCCCACAAAGGCTATTATAGACCACAGAGGACATTTAAAATTATTCATTCAATGAGTCCTCAGAAAGAAGTGAATATCTCTAACTACTAGAAAATTTATTGGTTTGCAATAGTTGACTGCCCTTTTGACACATTATCCTAATTTGTTCTTATCATTTATCCTCCACTAGTTTTTCTGAACAACTAGTTAGCTTTAACCTTCTGGACACTGTGATTCATAGATCTCATCTCTTTCCCCTCTTCACATTGATTAGAAGAAAGCTTGTAATCTTCGTCTACCAAGCATTAATAAACTTCAAGCCATGCGTTTTGCATCACAACTTTACTCCTGGCTCCATCTCACTTTCCTACCTGACTGTGCCTATGCATTTTAGTTGTACTGCCTCTTACTTTTACAATATATACTTTTGTAGAGCATTTTAAATTGCTTGGAGACAAGGCAGGATGTAAACAAACATGTAGGTAAAAAAAAATAAGGAAAAGAAAGAGAAAGGAGCTGTTATCTATCACTTGAAGACAAAATATCCTTTCAACAGTGTATTCTCATGAGTTTGAGTAGCAACTATTGCAATGCTGTATTCATAAATGGCCAGGACTCTCTCAAGGACTTGTTGGAAGCCCAATACTGTCTTCCCCAGTAGTTGTTAGGGTCCTTGGCTGAATATGTATTATGATTCTTCCAAAATCTTTTATCTTTTTATCCTTTTACCACATCTTGAAAATTTGCTACAAATATATATATAGCAACTTTAAAACTAGGTAGACCCTAATAAGGCTGGCTTTATCAAGGATCAGAATATGTCCGTTTTCTTCAAATTGGATTTAGGAACAGGGTACTCTTGAGAATCCATGAAAGTAGCTTAACAGAACAGTGTACAAGAACCCCAAATGACAACATGTTTGTAAAATAAATAAAGTTTATTTTAAAACAATTTATCTTGCAGAACCCACTAAGGTTTTTAAAATATATATACACACACATATATATATGTATATACATGTGTGTGTGTGTGTGTGTGTGTGTGTGTATATATATATATATATATATATATTTGAAAGGCAGAGTTACACAGAGAGAAGGAGAGGCAGAGAGAGAGTTTTTCCATCCACTGGTTCACTCTCTAATTGGCCACAAAGGCCAGAGCTGTGCCAATCCAAAGCCAGGAGCCAGGAGCTTCCTCCAGGTCTCCCATGTGGGTACAGGATCCCAAGAACCTGGGCCATCCTCCACTGCTTTCCCAGGCCATAGCAGAGAGCCGGATTGGAAGTGGAGCAGCTGGGACTCAAACCAGTACCCATATGGGTGGGATGCCAGCATTGCAGATGGTGGCTTTATCCACTATGCCACAGTGCCAGCTCCGTCACTAAGGTTTAAAAACCCATTTTACTGTGGATACACCACGAATAATTCCAGTTCTTGTAAAATGATCTTTTGGGACAGCATTTTTCATGCCATCATCTCAGTGAGTTATTTCTGTTTTAAGACATGATCCTTAGTCTCTTCTCATTTTTTCTGTCTCCAAAACTTCATTTGAACTAGTCAGTTCTTGATTGATTGGAAATTACTTATAAAATGTATTTATTCATCCATATGCATCTTACTTGAATACCAGGGAGACAGAAAAGAGATCTTCCATCTGATGGTTCACTCTCCAAATGCCTGCAATAGCCAGGGCTTATTACTGAAGCAAACCACTAATGCAGAGTATAGATACAAGGAGAAAATCACATTTTCAATGAAACACACTCAACCGTCCAGACAGCAGTAACATATCCAGCTTGATGTGGTTAAAATGATAGTGGCTTTCATACAGTATAAATTGTGCCATCTCATGTGCAGTTCTTTGTAGACTTTGCTTGATTCTTCTGCAATGTCTCCTTTTGGTGTTGTACTTGATTTTTTTTACAAAAGATTTATTTATTTATTTGAAAGGCAGAGTTACGAAGAGGGAGGGAGGGAGGAAAAGAGGGAAAGAGAGGGAGGGAGGGGGGAGAAGAGGGAGGGAGAGGGAGAGGGAGAGAGGGAGGGGGAGGGGGAGGGGGAGGGGGAGGGAGAGAAGTCTTTCATCCTCTGGTTCACTCCCCAAACGGCCACAATGGCCAGAGCTGGGCCAATCCCATGTTAGGAGCCAGGAGCTTCTTCCAGGATTCCCAGATGGGTGCAGGGGCCCAAGGACTTGGGCCCTGTTCCACTGTTTTCCCAGGTGCATTATCAGGGAGCTGGATTGGAAGAGTAGCAGAGACACAAACTAGCACCCATATGGGATGCTGGCACTACAGGTGGTGGTTTTACCAGGTATGCCATAGCACTGGCCCCTTGAACCTGATTTTATTACTACCTTTCATCTGAACCCATTGGGGAGTGTGGGGATTATAGAGAGTTTGTCTTTGCTTTTTGTCCAAGAATCTCTTGATCTTGAAGGTCTTGTGAGAAGGTATGGAAAGGAATGGAATCAGGCACACTCACCATGATGGCAGAGGAAAGGAGAAAGCTAGTTCACTCCTGGTGCCAGCATTGTGGTGGAGCAGGTAGAGCCTCTGTGTACAGCACCGGCATCCCATATGGGTGCCAGTTCGAGTCCCAGCTGCTCTACTTTCCATCCAGCTCCCTGCTAATGCACCTAGGAAAGCAGTGGGAGATGACCCAAGTCCTTGGATCCTGCACTCACGTGGGAGAACCAGAGGAAGCTCCTGGCTCCTAGCTTCCAATTGGCCCAGCTCTGGCTGCTGCCGCCATTATTTGGAAAGTGAACCAGTGGATGGAGGGGCTCTCTCCCTCTGTTTCTGCCTCTCTGTAACTCTGCCTTTCAAATAATAAATAAATAAATAAATCTTAAAACAGAAAAAAAACCTAGTTCATTGTTTACAAAAGAAAGCCTGACATTATCCAATGAAATAAAGTTCTAACATCACTCAAGAATTACACTGACTAGTTAAAAGGATTCAAGAGCTCATCAAATCATTCCACATAATTAAAAACACTTCATAAAAAAACCCAACAGGTCTTTCTCCAAAGAGCTTATGCGGGAGGGAACAAGAATTACTCTAGACGGCCATCAAAAGAATTGCTTATGTTTTGGCTAGCCCAAAAAAATCTCTAAGACATATATTAAGTCCAGTTATTGTTTACTCAACTTGTGAAATTTTCTTTTATAGTTCATGACCATAATCCCATGAATCAAGGGTACAGTTTCTTGTCTTAACCATTTATTATTACTAACCATAACTTAGGAAACTAAAAATAGGCTTTTGAGGACAGATTGAAGGAAAGATTCTGCTTCATAATAAGTGAGTGGCTTCATTTAAAGATTTCCAAAGCAAACATTCTAGTAGTGATTTTATCTTAAAACAACCTAAATTTATTTTCAATATGTACTTAGTTATTCAAAAGAAAAAGCAATACAACTAGAGGAAATTTGTGTTCTTGTTAGGCCAATAAATGTGTGCATTTTATGCAGTCTTTCTCTGCTCTTCTTTCTCCCTTTAACCACTTAAACACTAAATTAGTATCCTAAGAAAGGTCAATTGTTGGTAGTTTATGGAACCATTGCTAGTGGAGATAATTGTGTTTGTAACCTGTTATTAAGGATTTCCACAGCACTTTGTATTTCTGCAACTGCTTCACAGTCAAAGCTTTAGTGACTATAAAAGCAACAGACTCCTCTTCCCCATGGTTACAGGAAGATGCATTTCCATCCTCTTCCCCTCACTAATGAGAAATACTAAATTTGAGTTGGCTTACAATTTATATATATACACACACAGACTCAGGAGGCCTTAACTGTTCATACACTCAACAAGTACTCACGGAACACTCATTGCAACAATTTTCTATTCACTTTTTTCATGATAGAGAGCCATGAGACTGTCTTCAAGATCTTGCAAAAGAGAGGTAGATCTAGCAGAAGAGATATTAAGTTCCAAAATTCTGGCCTACTGCTGACCTATCCAGCATTCTCGCAAGACTTGTGTGCAAGCCAAATTTCAACTTCTTTGCATCCAGATTATCAGAGCCCCCTGACATCATGTCAAGTTAGCAACCTTGACCACTAGCTAGAAAACTATCTAAAGACTATTTTGGAGGCTTAACTGTCTCATTAGATTGACTGCACTTATATAAAATACATTTTCCTTTAATATTTACCAAATGCACACTATCTGCTAGACTATAAATAAAAACATGTAAACAACATGGCCCTAGGCACAAAAGGCTTGCAACAGCCAGCTGTGATGAAATACCGGATGGCCTATCTCATTTGTAAAGAAAAAAATTTCATATATATATATATATATATATGAAAGTACAGTTTATTCCAAAAATATCTTATAGTTTAAATAAATATGATATGCTGGGCAAGAAATCACCTTAAGCTACCCGTAAAACACCTCGGCATTTCAGATGTTGCACATCTCCTAATTTAATTCTCCTCCTCCTCCTCTGTCACAGCAAAGTGAGCATGTGTGTGTATGTGCACTGGGGCATGCAAGTGTGCCAACAGGAGCTAAGGGAAACATTATCCCAATTTCACAGATGAGGTAGCTGAAACTAAGAATGGCTCCAATCAGGTTGGTGTGTGGTGAATAGTGGCAGCAATAAAATATGGGACTACAGATTATCTGAGCTTTATTTCCCCATTTGGTCCATCTCCTTCAAGGGCAAACACTCTACTTAAAGTACTTAAAATGAGCTTTAGGAATACTAAAGAACCAGCATCCCTGCAGAATTTACCATCTGCCAAATGCCAGGCAGTGTTTCAAGCATTTTATGTGAATTAATTCACATCATTATCAGAACCACCCTATGAGGTAAGTATATTGTTTCTCCATTTTACCGGTTAGCATATTGAGACACAGAGAGGTTAAGTTGCAAAAGGTTATACAGCCAATAGGTTAGAAGAGCCAAAATTTGAATACAGGCAGTCTGAATTCAGAGCGTACCCACTAAATGACTATTCAGTGATGCCTAAAGGTCTGGGTAGCTTGTGTGTTTTTCTTTTTTGGTTTCCTTTTGGCTGAACTCTAAGTAAATGATTTTTCAGCTGTTTGGTTATCCTGAATCTACTGGATATTTCAGAAATCCTCAGTGTTGGTGAGATATGAAGAATAAGGCAAAAGTCTGAATGCATTCACCTACTTATGAGAATAATTCCCAAGAAATGTATTGCCTATAGTGCTTCCCAGTCACGATGAAATGGAAATTCTAAGAAAATAAGTTGAAAAGGTCAATACTGTGCGTTTCCTAGGGATTATTGATATGGGTATAAAATCTCAGAGGTCTCAGCTCTAACTATAAAACTACGGTATTTAATTAAAAATGTAGCCTTTGCACAAAGGCCAGCCCCTCCCTTGAGTCACAGTCCCTTCAAAGGATTACTGGCCGAGATGGGACCCAAGGGCTAGAATCCTGACAGGTTCCTGGGACTCAGTCTCCTGTAGGGTACCCTGGCACATGAAACACAGGAATGGTGAATGCTGGGGTACTCCTGAGGCTGGCATGATTAACTCAGAGGGAGAAAGCTGTGCAAATCACTCAACACTCCCTGGCAGCAGGAAAATACTTGGCAGGAAAAGAAGTACCACCCCAGGGACTCCCGCCAAATTCAATGGCAGGTGGGAAGGGGTGGCAGATAAGCAAAGGTCAACCATGTGGCTTTCCCCTAAGCTTGTCAAAAGGAGGGGATATTATACATTTAGCAAACTGCCCTTGTATTCTATAAACATGGAAAATTATTTTCCTCCACATTATAACTGAGGAGTGTGTGTGTGTGTTTGTGTGTGTGTGTGTGTGTGTGTGTGTGTGTGTGAGAGATGAGTCTATATGAGAGTATGGAGCTGGAGAAAGGGTAAATCTCCAGGATTAAGGCTACAACATGACAAATTGAGTCAGTTGGCAGAAAAAATACAACTCTGAAGTCTCTGGTGAAACTGGGCTGTTAGTTCCTGTCTCCTTCAATTTTCAAACAAGGTCACCGAGACACTACAGCAACACATGATCTGCAATTATGAATTGACTGCTGAAGAGTTGAAAATGCTGCATCCTATTCCAGTAGTGTGCACTATTTACAGGCAGAGTATCAAGCACCTAGAGTAAAGAATTCCTCTTCCAGGAAGAACTCAAGGGTAAGTAAAGGTGACTCTATGGACCATTACAAGAATCTAACTTTTCTTTCTTTTTCCAGCAGGTCTTCAACAATCTCTTTTTGAGATGTTCTTTCTTCATGGCCAAAGATCATTGTCCTGTACCTAAAACTACAGTGTACACATAACCTGAGCACTACCTATGATTACTGCCCTCCATACCGTCTTCACCCATGACACTTTTGGATACAGAACCAATTCTACTGACATCTAGAATGGTGAGGTGCTATAGCAATGGAGATGTCTGCACTCTCACATTCACTGTGGCATTATTCACAATAGCTAAGACATGGAAACAACCTAATTGTCCTTCCAAGTGTGAATGAAGGAAGGAAGTGTGGTACACATATATAATCGAACAGTAGCCAATTATTCAAAAGAAGGAAAATAATAAAAATAAGGACACTGGGGCCGGCGCCGTGGCTCACTAGGTTAATCCTCCGCCTGCAGCACGTGCATCCCATATGGGCGCCAGTTCTAGTCCCGGTTGCTCCTCTTCCAGTCCAGCTCCCTGCTGTGGCCCAGGAAGGCAGTGGAGGATGGCCCAAGTGCTTGGGCCCTACACCCGCATGGGAGACCAGGAAGAAGCACCTGGCTCCTGGCTTTGGATCGGCACAGTGCGTCGGCCGTGGCGGCCATTTGGGGGTGAACCAACGGAAAAGGAAGACCTTTTTCTCTGTCTCTCTCTCTCACTGTCTAACCCTATCTGTCAAATTTAAAAAAATGATACTCTGATGTTTATGATATCATTATGCTGAGTGAAATAAGCAAGAGCAGAATGACAAATACTTCAAGAAGCCACTGAGTGAGGAAATCTAAAGTAGTAGAGCCCAAAGTAGCAGAGAGTGCAATGCTGGTTTCCAGAGGCTAGAGGAGGGAGGGTGAAACAGGGAAGTATTAGTCGAAGGGTACAAAGGGTCAGGTACCCAAGGTAAGTCCCAGAGTTCTACTGCACAGCATACTGCCTGTAGTTAACCATACTGTCTATACTTAAAATGTTGCCAAGAGGGTAGGTTAATAAGTGTTCTTATGACAGAATATAATAAATTAAAAGGCTAGCAAGAAACTTTTGGAGTGGTTAGATATCTTCATGACATATATTATGGCTTCACAGCTTACTACTTACCTCAAAACCCATCCATTTATATATACTAAACATGTATAGCATTTTCTTTGACAATTATACATCAAAAATGGAGAAAGTAGTACCAAGTACCAGAGTGATCTAGCAGGCAAGTTACCCAATCTCTCCCAATCTGAATAAACTATTATTTGGCATCTCTTTACACCAAACCAGCTAAGTGCTAAGGCTAGGCTTCCTCCTGAATTCTGGTCTGCAGCAATTGTGAGGGGCTTTACCAGCTCGGAAGAGCCTTAAAACTTACTATTAATTCACAGAAATTATTTGTAGAAACACTTCTGTTATTAAATACTCAATCATATTTGCTTTTAAGAAAGACAAAATTTCCTTTCCAAAGCTACTTATTAAAAATACTTGGGGAAGCCAAAGCTGTGGCGCCGGCATCCCATATGGGCACTAATTCGAGTCCCAGCTACTCATCTTCCGATCCAGCTGGGAAAGCAGTAGAAGACAGCCCAAGTCCTTGGGCCCCTGTATCCATGTGAGAGACCTGGAAGGAGCTCCTGGCTCCTGGCTTCAGATTCGCCCAGCTCCTGCTATTGCAGCCATTTGGTGAGTGAAACAGCGGATGCAAGATCTCTGTCTCTCCCTCTCTCTGTCTGTAACTCTACCTCTCAAATAAATAAAAATCTTAAAAAAGAACTTGGACATATGTGTGGGTTACAGGGTGATATTTCAATGCATGTATATAGTATATACTGATCAAAACAGTGCAATAAACATTTACCATTCTTTGGCACTACTTTATGATTGGAGGCTTGGCACTTCTCCTTATTGGCTCATACAATATATACTAGCTTATTGAAAATTATAGCCTCCCTACAACACTGTGTAACACTAGGAACTTACTTCTTTGATCTGACTGATTTGGTATCCACTATCTAAACTCCATCTATCTCATAGACTATATATATTTTTAAAAGGATTTATTTATTTATTTGAAAGTCAGAGCTATGGTGGGCCAAGGAAAGAGAGAGAGAGAGACAGAGAGACAGAGAGACAGACAGAGAATGAATGAATCTTACATCTGCTGGTTTACTCACTAGATAGCCACAATGGGCAGGGCTGGGTCAGGCAAAAGGCAGGAGCTTCATCAGGGTCTCCCACGTGAGTGGAAGGGGCCCAAACACTCAAGTCATCATCTGCTGCTTTCCCAGATGCATTAGCAGACAGCTGGATCAGAAGTGGAGCCGCCAGGACACCCATATGGGATCATATGGTGTGTCATATGGGATGACAATCACCCACAGGGGATGCTAGCATCACTGCTGGCAGTTCAAACTGCTATGCCACGACACTGGCCCCTCCTAGACTCTAGGAATAAACATGGTGAGCTCAGATTGAGTTTTTTAGATCCCACATGAGGGAGAACATGTGGTATTTCTCTTTCTGTGTTTGACCTACTTCAGTTAACATGATATCTCCAATTTGATCCATTTTGTTACAAATGCTAGGATTTCATTCTCTTTCCTATGGCTGACTAGTATCTCATTGTGGGTATATACCACATTATCTTTATCCATTCATCTGATGATGGACACCTTGATTGATTCTATATCTTGGCTATTGTGAACAATGCAGGTTTCTCGTTGATACAATAATTTCATATCTTTTGGGTATATAACTAGTACTGAGAATGCAGGATCATATGGTAGTTCTATTTTAGCTTATTTTTTTAAAGATTTATTTATTTATTTGAGAGGTAGAGTTACAGAGAGAGAGACAGACAGACAGAGGTCTTCCACCTGCTGGTTCACTCCCCAAATGATGGCATCGGCTGGAGCTGGGCCAATCTGAAGCCAGGAGCCAGGAGCTTCTTCTGGATCTCCCATGTGGGTACAGGGGCCCAAGGATTGGGCCATCATCTGTGCTTTCCCAGGCCATAGCAGAGAGCTGGATTAGAAGTGGAACAGCTGGGGCCGGCACTGTGGCTCACTTGGTAAATCCTCCACCTGCGGCACCAGTATCCCATATGAGTGCCAGGTTCTAGTCCCGGTTGCTCCTCTTCCAGTCCAGCTTTCTGCTGTGGCCCGGGAGGGCAGCGGAGGATGGCCCAGGTGCTTGGGCCCCTGCACATGCATGGGAGACCCAGGAAGAAGCACCTGGCTCCTGGCTTCAGATCGGCATAGCTCCAGCCATAACAGCCATTTGGTGAACCAATGGAGGGAAGACCTTTCTTTGTCTCTCTCACTGTCTAACTCTGCCTGTCCAAAAAAAAAAAAAAAAAAAAAAAAAAAGACCTCTCCATACTATTTTCCATAGTGACTTTACTAATTACATTCCTACCAGCAGTATATGAGTTCCCCTTTCTACACATACTTGGTTGTATTTGTTACTTTTTGTCTTTTGTGTATTAGCTATTCTATTGATATCTCATTGTTTTCATTTGGAAAATTTCTTATTACTTAAATCTATACAGAATCTTCCAGAAGTTCATGGAAAATGCACATCATGAAAAGATTATGAACAGATAAACTTATCTTTCAATTCAGTTTTCCACGAACTTTGTGAATTATCCTTGTGTAATGGACACGCAACCATTCCTTGTAGCAAATGCCAGATGCCCAGTGTGTATGTCCATACATATTGTTCCTCCCCAAAGCAGTGAATCGGCTGGCCAAAAGGGTTGTCGATATTGTCCTATGAAATGATCAGGTATCTGGTTGATGATTAAGGACCAGGTGACATGAACAGCCTTAAACAGTTGATTAGTTTAATAGCATGTGGAAATGAATTTAGCACAAAGTTACAAAAATGGAGAGCCAGGCAGGGGCTGGTGCTGTGGCATAAGGGTTAAGCCACCACCTGCAACTTCAGCATCCCATATTCGCACTGGTTTGAGTCCCAGCTGCTACACTTTGATTCAGCTCTCTACTATGGACTGGAAAAGCAGAAGATGGCCCAAGTCCTTGGGCCCCTGCACCCACGTGGGAGACATGGAAGAAGCTCTTGGCTCCTGGCTTCAGACTGGCCCAGCTCCTGCTGTCATGGCCATTTGGGGAGTGAACCAGCAGATGCAAGATCTCTCTCTCTCTCTCTCTAACTCCATCTTTCAAGTAAATAAATAAATCTTTAAAAAATGGAGAGCCAGCAATTGAAATAATTGTGTGACTATAACCTAGAAGAAGAGAGTGTGTGGTCAGAAACACGAGCAATCACGACTACACATCCAAATGCTTGACTCAGCTTCCCAATTTTGTTTTTTTTGTTTGTTTGTTTGTTTGTTTGTTTTGACAGGCAGAGTGGACAGTGAGAAAGACAGAGAGAAAGGTCTTTCTTCCCTTGGTTCACCCCCCCAAAATGGCCACTACGGCCGGTGCTGGTGCCGATCCGAAGCCAGGAGCCAGTTGCTCCTCCTGGTCTCCCATGGGGTGCAGAGCCCAAGCACTTGGTCCATCCTCCACTGCACGCCCAGGCCACAGCAGAGAGCTGGACTGGAAGAAGAGCGACCGGGACAGAATCCAGCGTCCTGACCGGGACTAGAACCCGGTGTGCTGGCGCCGCAGGCGGAGGATTAGCCTATTGAGCCGCGGCGCTGGCCAGCTTCTTAACTGTACTGAATCTGCCTAAATACTGCAGGCAACCACCATATGGAATATTACAATCTCTGAAAAAGTCCCCAGTCCTTAGCTCAAAATAGGAAGCAAGGCACAAAGTGATGCCTTGGTGACTTGCGAGATCAGAGACAAGAATACTTTTTGCTGCAATTTGTCCGCAAGCTTCTAACAAACCTCAAAGTTTTTATTAGCAAATCTCTAAGCCCATGATTTGAGAACTTTCTTTGGGAAACCTCTGGCAGTGTAGCTACATGTCCCCATGCTATTCCAGATAATGCAGACAGACTGAGCTCAGAATCTTTTGCATAGCAGGATACTTTTCTGTTTTCTTCTAGGAGTTTCCCCCTCCTCACATGAATTTCCTTCCTTCATCTCCCCTATCACTAACCCAACAAATTCAATTTACCATTTAAATCCGAGAGGGAATGGGAGAATAGGGATGAATCAGGAGAGACCGCTTCATCTGGATAGATGGATAAGGGACAGTAGACACTTTCAAGGCTCAAACCATGTGAAGAAAACATCTATGGGAAAGGAAATTCAACTGTTGGCCCAGTCAGCCCCATTTATGTCTGTTCTTGATCCAGTGACATTTTCTGGGTTCAAAGGAAACAGTGCCTGATTAATAAAAAGCCTAGGCACTATTTAAAAATAATGCTTGGAGTGATCTGATGTCTGAAGTGGCTTTCGGCCAGAAGGACCTTTTGCCACAGTGCTGCATTCAAACAGAGCTTATTTTCGATGGACATTGAAAAAATGGTCCATTGCTCTCATTTGGCACTGTGCCTAGAATAGGCTGAGTTTGAGACTGGGCATTTTAAACAAAATCACTAAAACACAATGTCCAGTCACTTTCTCTGACGAGGCCTTCGGATCCTGTTATTAAGCAGTTTCCTTAAACACACCTGGGATCCAAAACCCTCGGGGTGGGCTCGGGGGTGTCCCTGGTTCCAGTGCAAAGGAAAACACTGTACAACGGCACCATGTTCTCTTCAGCTGACCTCCTCGCCTGACCCAAGTCACAAATTCCAATTCATGGGTTCAAGAACAGTGGAGGTGACCTCACCGAAAATTCTGCTCAAAGGAACAATGATGAAGGCAAACTCCTC
Source organism: Oryctolagus cuniculus (assembly GCF_051225735.1). Taxonomy (NCBI): domain Eukaryota; kingdom Metazoa; phylum Chordata; class Mammalia; order Lagomorpha; family Leporidae; genus Oryctolagus; species Oryctolagus cuniculus. The sequence goes on from NC_142888.1 coordinate 110,985,138, forward strand.
AAAATGTTATTGTTCAGGTTTGAGATAAGCATCACAAGGAGATGATTGAAAATCCAACTTTGCCACTTTCGAAAATGTACATGTGCAAGTCACTAAAGTCAATGCCTCTGGCCCAGAATGACCAAAATCCAACCAGAGAGGTCAACTGCTACTTTCTATTCTTCTGTAGGCTATAAATTCTCTGGGCAGGGGGACGAGAAAGAAAACAGACATCAGTGTTTCACTGGAATATCGATGTAAATCATGTGCAAAATGCCCCTGTAATAGACCCTTAATTAGCTTATCCCATTCCTATGCTTTCTGCAAGCTTTTCAGAATTGTTCAGATCTGAGTTATTACTAAAGAAAAAGCTACCAGTACTCACATGTGCTGACAAATTACAACGTGCCCCTTTCCTCTTCCTCTATTAAATTTTCAGTCTCCTTACTATATGCCTCTCAACAAATGCCAGACAGAGGTCAGTGATTATTTAAAAAAAAAAACAAAAAAAGGGGCCAGTGCTGTGGCGTAGCAGGTAAAGCCACCACCTCCAGCGCCAGCATCCCATATGGGCGCTGGTTTGAGTCCCGGCTGCTCCACTTCCAATGCAGCTCTCTGCTGTGGCCTGGGAAAGCAGTAGAAGATGGCCCAAGTCCTTGGGCCCCTGCACCCACGAGGGAGACCCAGCTGCAATTTGTCCACAAGCTTCTAACAAGCCTCAAGTTTTTATTAGCAAATCTCTAAGCCCATGATTTCAGAACTCTTTGAGAAACCTCTGGCAGTGTAGCTACATGTCCCCACTGCTAACAGCTCCAGCTGTTGCAGCCATTTGGGGAGTGAACCAGCGGAAGGAAGACATTTCTCTCTGTCTCTCCCTCTCATTGTCTGTAAATCTACTTCCAAATGAATAAATATTTTTTAAAAAAAGAATAAGCCCTGATCAAAAAGCTTCCATAGTCTTGACAGCTCATGTCAAGAGCCTTGGGTGGTCACTGACATCAAAAATAAGAGTGTTAATTGTTAAATCAACAACAGGAGTCACTGTGCACTTACTCCCCATGTTGGACCTCTGTCCTCAATGAGGTATACTATGAGAATTAACAGTAAAACCTGTCTTCAAACAGCACTTTATACTTTGTGTTTCCATGTGGGTGCAAACACTGGAAATACCTACTTAGTATAGAGTTGATCTTCTGTATATAAATGGAATTAAAAATGAATCTTAATGAAAAATTAAATGAGAGAGGGAGTAGGAGGTGGGATGGGAGTGAGGGTGGGAATGGGTGAAGAAACACTATATTTGTAGAAGCTAAACATATGAAATTTGTATTCATTAAATAAAAACCTTAAAAAAGAATAAGCTTTGAATGTCTAATTACGCCATTGGGTCAAAATTTACCTATATAGACAGTATACTATAAATGAAATAACCTAACAATAGCTTGAAGAATTACAATGTGCCAGGCACTGGGCTAAACATATCAATTATCTCCTTTGATTCTCATAATGGTCTGTTATAGCAAGTATCATTAATAAAATTTCCATGTTACAGATAGAAACAGAGGCTTAGAAGGATATAGCTACATATTCAAGGGCATAAAGCTGGGGTGTGGTCAGCATGAGATATGAACCCTAATCAGCCTAGGTATGGAACCTCACTTAGAATCACTTAGCTGTGTTGACTGTGTGCCTAGCTCAGAGTCTGAGACGGTGGTTTCTGCCTTGTCACAGCGCAACTATATTTCTCCCTGACATTCTCCTTTCCAATCTGCTTTCACGACACCTGGCCCCGGTCCCCCACTCTTGACTGACACATTCTTTCTTCAACTGGGTTAACAGCATCCATCAGGCCTCTGTCTGGTCTTTTTTCCTCTGGGAGCTGTTAACTCTATCTGTCCCTGTCTCAATCTTGCTCTCTCTTGTTTTAAAATTTTAAAAACAAAAGTTCAAACCAGTAAAGTGATATTCGGCTATATTTCCGTCAACTGTTCTCAGCAAGAGTTAACTTTTTGGCAATTTGCTTCTGCTCTTTTTCCTTCATGTATAATGTATTAAATTAAACAATTAATACATGACTACATTGATCTTTTGTAATTCATTCTCTTCAAAGGGAATTTGCATAGCTGTGTTCTCATCCATAACTTTGGAGAGCCCTCTCTATGTTGCTTCTATGTCACAACTACACATGACCAGATATGGTGAGATTAATATACACAGTCAGCTCATAAACTGCTCAAAAAATTTCAATTGAGCATAAAAACCGCGAAAATTCATATTTTTCAGGGGTCAGTGATTACACAGTCTCACTCTAGTAAAACAAAAGGATGCGTATATTGGCAAGGAAGTTACAGAATTGTACATAAACAATTTATTACATGGATGACTTCAGCGGAATTGAAAGCATTGCTCTAAAATAGAAACACCTTGGAAATAAGTAACCCATCAAGAAGGCAAATCTGGACATCTCCTGAGTATCACAGGCATAATTTGTGATAGCTGATAACCATAAAATTTAGCATATATTTATTTCAAAATGAAAACTTAAAAGGCACATTGGTTTATGGGTTTAAATAAAGGTATACACTCAGAACTATTGTAAAGAGTTATCTGAGGTAAAGAATAAGACCACAAAGTTAATAGAAAGTAAAAAGCCTCCCAGAAGGGAAAAACTGGTGTGCATGGCAAATATCAACACGTGAGCACGGTGAACAATAATCAAAGACATCTTTTCTAGCAAATCAAAGAAGCCATTTTCAGTCCATGGTATGTTAAACTTTGCAGAGTTAGAATTACGGAGTTATTTTTAGTTTATCTTTCTAAATATATCTTTCTCATGATGCTTATTGCAAAAACTGCGGAGGCACTGTAAACTAAATTCATTGCTATTTTTGATCAAGACACACTATGGAAGAATTTCATCATACACATTATAGGGTATCATTCAAATGACTGGCGCCGCCTCCTGGCCTGCCCAGGAATGACATAGATATTCTGCATGTCTCAGTACTTCGTGGAAGTCTTCTCAGGTATCACTCGGTGCATGCCTACTATAAATAGTTTCCCTGTGGGTCCTGCTGCTAGCATTTGGGGCCATCAACTGTTCTGGCACCCACATTCTTCCTGGCTTTCAACTAGAGTAGCAAAATGCACCTAATACAGGGCATTGCTGTACCTGGAAAACAGTCAAGTGAACAGGCTCTCCATTAGATGGAGCCGCCAATGCCAAGAACCTTCACTATCATTCATTATTCTTTGCTATCAACCCTCTCTGGGTCATTTAAACTGGACATCCCAGGCTCCTCCAGATCCACCCCCATCTTCCTGTCTCTTTGTCCACACTACCTGGTTCTTAAGTCTTTCCAGGCAGTCATTTCCCTCAGCCCGTGCATTGATAGTCCAAAGGTCAGAAGAATACTTAATTGGCTGCATCGTTAATACCTTGGAGCCTAAGATATTTCTGTTCCAATCACAGTTCATGCACTTGTTTTCATTCTCTTACATAATGAGCATACTTAAAAATTCACACAGAAAATAGGCAGTCACATTTTTTCTGTATTAATGCATGTGCCACAGCCATTCCAAGAACTAAGATATTGTCCTGGCCTCAACTCTTCTTTCTCTACCTCTCTCTCGGTCTCCACCCCCTCTTTATTCCCTCCTTACTTTCATTTCCAATCTCAAGCATTTCCTGTGATCCTACCTGTGCTTTTTTGTCTGCCCTGACCGTTCGGACACCAAATTGTTGTTGTTTTTTTTTTTATATATATATTATTATGCTTGGTAAAATAAGCCAGTCCCCAAAGGACAAATATTATATGTTTTCCCTGATTTGTAGCAACTGATACACAGAGTACAAAAAAGTGTAATGTAGGGGCTGGCGCCATGGCTCACTTGGTTAATGCTCCGCCTGCAGCACGTGCATCCCATACGGGCACTGGGTTCTAGTCCTGGTTGCTCCTCTTCCAGGCCAGCTCTCTGCTGTGGCCCAGGAAGGCAGTGGAGGATGGCCCAAGTGCTTGGGCCCTGCACCCGCATGGGAGACCAGGAGGAAGCACCTGGCTCCTGTCTTTGGATCGGCACAGCGCTGGCCATAGTGGCCATTTGGGGGGTGAACCAACAGAAGGAAGACCTTTCTATCTGTCTCTCTCTCATTGTCTATAACTTTACCTGTCAAATTAAAAAAAAATTTAAAAAATTTTTTAAAAAGTGTAATGTAAATAAGCAGAATTGACATTTTGAACTTTGCTGTTTATAGTCCCTGTCTATATTCTTGAGGAACAGGGGGTTTTGTACTAACTTCTTGTTGAATTATGTATTTAGTGGAGGGTTAAGCTTGTGATTATAAAGGAAATTTAAAGTATATCATGGTGGAAATTAAAAGAAAAATAAAGAGGATGGAAGGTGGGAGTGAGGGAAGGAGGGAGGCAGGATGTGGTGGGACATATCACTATGCTCTTAAACCTGTATATATTAAATGCATGAAATTTGTTCCGTTTATATAAATAAAAGAATGTAGAAAAATTATTTATTTATGTATTTGAAATGAAGAATGACAAAGAGGGGGTGGATGCACAGAGAGAGAGAGACAGAGACAGAGAGAGACAGAGAGACAGAGAGAGAGAGAAATATCTTCCATCTACTGGTTTACACCCGAAATGCCTGCAACAGCTGGGGCTGGGTGAGGCCAAAGCCACTTGTCAGGAACTCAACCAGGTTTCTCATGTGGGTGGCAGGAACACAAGTACATAGGTCACTACCTGCTGCCTCCCAGGAAGTGCTTTAGCAGGACGTTGGAATCAGGAGCAGAGATGAGCCCAAATCTAGGCACTCTAATATGGGATGCGGGTGTTCAAAATGATGCCTTAACTGCTGCACCAAATGCCCACCCTTGGAACCCAAATCTTTGACCTGAAGCCATTATCCCTTGATGCCCACATTCCTTTTCCTGGTTCCGACTCTGAACCCTGAGTCCAGCAACTATCTTGCCAATATCGTTTTCAGTCTAACACTCAAAATTTTTATTTCAGAACACAACATCCTGGCAATAAAACATTAATATAAGCTTCCTCTCATCCATTCTGTTTATTTTCATCCATTGTTTAGACTGCAGTCTTTGATATTAAAATTCAATATGCTTAAACCTGAAAAGGACATTAGACAGCATCTAGTTCATTGGCTTCTATATATTGTTGGTCAGCAAACCTATTATACCACAATCCCCTGGGGTACTTATTAACTATACAGGTTCTTAGGTCCTACCATATCCCTATAAATTCAGAGTTTTTAAGCATTGGTCCCAATAATCCAGATTTTAACAGGCTCCCTAGCACAATGTGATACAGGACCTGGTCTGGACATTCTTATTATCATTTTCCAGATGAGAAAATTGGTAGAGAAAGGACTAAAGCCTAGGTCTCATGAGCCCCAGTCTACTGTTCTTTCCATTGTATTTTGTCCTCTCCTAATGGGAGAAGTATTTGGAACTGCCTTGGCATGAGAGCTAGTTATAAAGTGCATTACTAACAAAAATCTTATTTTTTGCTTTTTTTCACTAAGTTGGCACTGAAAGTGAAGAAGGAAGCTCCCACCCCTCCCAAAGCCAAAACTAAAGCAAAGTCTTTGAAGACCAAGAAGACAATGCTGAAAGACACCCACAACCACCCAAAAAAGATCTACACATAACTCATGTTCCAGCAGCCAAGAGCCTAACTCCTCTGGTGGCAGCCCAAATATCCTAGCAAGAGCGCCCCCAGGAGAAACACGCTTGACCACTACGCCTTCATCAAGTTGCCCCTGACCACTGAGTCTGCCATGTAGTAGAAGACAATAACACACACGTGTTCACTCTGGATGTCAAGGCCAACAAGCACCAGATCAAACAGGCGGTGAAGAAACTCTGACATTGATGTGACCACAGTCAACACTCTGATCAGACCTGACAGGGAAAAGAAGACATATATTTGACAAGCTCCTGATTATGATGCTTTAGATGTTGCCAACAAAATTGGAATCATCTAAACTGAGTCCGACTGGCTAACTGAAAATCTTACTTTGTAATTAACACAGTACGCTCGCGCTCTCTCTCTCTCTCTCAAACCTTACTTTTGAAAAAGGTTACACAGTATTAAAGACAGCCATCTCATGGTGACAAACATTAACTACTTAAGAGATACGCTGCCTCCTTCTAAAACGTACATAAATCAAAAGCAGGAGAGACAGCCTAACGTTTTAGCAATGAAGAAATGACATTGTGATGATTATTTGAGCTCTCTGAACTATGTTACCTTTGCTTTAAGAAGGTTATAGAAGGTGAACCAAAGAGGCAATAGCAGCATGGAAAGAAAGCAATAACAAAGAAACATCTAGATCTTAGCTTCCTTCTGCAGATGCTTGGAGTTGTGCAGTAACTCACATGGAACCATTAGAATAGGTTCTTACAAAGAATTTTTCTATTATACATTCATATTTTAGAAACAAAATTAGGGGTAGATCTACTTAGCAAGTGACATTAATTGAAACACTTTCAAAAAAGAATTGCAAGAGCCAGCGCTGTGGCATAGCAGATAAAGCAGCCTCCTGCAGTGCCGGCATCCCATATGGATGCTGGTTCTAGTCCTGGCTGCTCCTCTTCCCATCCAGCTCTCTGCTATGGCCTGGGAAAGCAGTGGAAGATGGCCCAAGTGCTTGGGCCCCTGCATCTGCATGGGAGACCGTGAGGAAGCTTAAGGCTCCTGGCTTCAGATTGGAGCAGTGTGGGGCATTGTAGCCATTTGGGGAGTGAATCAGTGGATGGAAGACCTCTCTCTCTCTCTCTCTCTCTCTCTCTCTCTGCCTCTGCCTCTGCCTCTGCCTCTCTGTAACTCTTTCAAATAACTAAATACAGCTTAAGAAGGAAAGCAAAAGAAGTGCAAGAGACACTGGATCAGCACTTTCAGGTTATCTTCCTGACCTGCCACTGCCTAGATGCCTCTGAGAGATAGCAGGTGGGACCATAAAGAGTCATAAAAAGATGTGACAAAGGCACTGGCCTTACACAAGTGAATATAGAGGACATCAGAAGCATTTGGCTGTGGTCTGGGAAGCAGTCTTGTACTGAAGTTGTCTACAAAAGGACAGAATCTGAAAATCTAGAAGTCGGTGTAGTATATGTGGTTGGTAGAATTCAGAAGTTTCAATTGTCATCTCTACTTTTCAACCCATTCGTATTTTATTCACTTGAAAAGAAAGCATAATTGCCCAAATGTCAAAATTAATGAGAAAAAATCAGCAGCCTCCCTACTTTGTCTCTCCCTCCTGTGATCTCACAGAACGTTTTGTGTATTTTCCATACTAAATTGTGCACAGCAGAGTGTAATAACAGACTAGACTTACAAATCTGTCTCCCAAGCCAGATCACAAATGCTCTATGGGCAAGGACTATTTGTTTCTTTCACCTTAAATCTAGTAACTAGGTAGCTTCTGGGTATGCAGAAGGTTCTCATAAATGTTTGTTAGTGAGTGAGTGAACAAAGAATGAATTGAGAAATTAAAAGCTGCTTCCTAGACATCGTGGATGTCATACAGTACCAAAATGAATATTAAAACATGGAGAATTTAACTGATTCATCAATCGGTTTGTCTACATGAGACCCAATCAGAAGTCTGCTTGTTTGTTCTTTCCTCAAGATACTAAAACGTTTCAGGTTACGTTGTCACCCAATCAGAATTGAAGGACATGGAATATGTTAAATTAGTGTACAGGATTTGAAAAGATCAGACATTTTCTGCCTTTAGTTTTTGCCCCTAGAAATATGATCTGTAATTATGCTTGGTGTTTTGCAAAACTCTTCATTATCAAAACATTGTTAATTACAATGACTTTATTAACAGTATCTCATTAATCTTTAAAAGATAGCCAAAAGGCAGAGAAAATTGTACTGATGAGGACACAATTAGTAGTAGGCCAAGCGCTTAGCTAAAAGGTATTAATCCCTGACACAGTTACATTTGACATGTTGACACTGTCCATCCTAAACTGCTTACCCCTGACCTCCGTGGCACTAAAAAAACTATTCTCACTCTCTTTCTTCTGTTTATGAATTTCATTCTCTTTACAGAAGAATGAATCTGACCTTAAATTCAACCTTTTGCATCAAGCCAACAGTGTATTTATATGTGGGTAGCTATGTTTAAATACTCTTTGATGTTTTCTTCATGCACAGAGAGAGTTGCATACAGAGTTCGGAGAGTGGGGCCGGCACAGTGGCATAGTGGGTTAAGCCGCCACCTGCAACCCTGGCATCCTATATGGCTACCAGTTCAAGACACAGCTGTTCTACTTCTGATCTAGCTCCCTGCTAATGTGGCTTGGAAAGAAGAGAGGATGGCCCAAGTGCTTAGGCCCGTACCACCCACATGGCAGGCCCAGATGAAGCTCCTGGCTCCTGGCTCTGGTCTTTCCCAGCCGTGGCCATTGCTGCCATTTGGGGAGTGGACCAGCAGAGGGAAGACTTCTGTCTCTCTTGCCTCTGCCTCTCCCTCTCTGTAACTCTGCCTTTCCAATAAATAAAGCATATCTTTAAAAAAAAAGTTCAGAGCATGAACTCGAACCAGAATACGTCCTTTCAAATCCTGGTTCTGCCACATGCCAAATGTACGACCCTGGGCCAGTCACTGAAACTTTCTGTACTTTGGATTCTCTATCTGCAACATTGAAATATACATGAAATGCCTAGCACAGCAGCAAGCATACAATAAACAATCAATACTATTATTAATAATATTTAATATGCATATTTTATGCAGCTTATGGGATGTCTCGCTATGTTATTACATCAGCCAATTTCATCTTGCATGACTTTTGCCGAATTCATAGGCATTTCCTTTGAAAACTACAAAATCAGGCTGTAGAACACATGTATCCTTTTTGTTATTCAATGTCTTTTTCCCCTCCTCCACCATATCCTGGTTCTTCCCTCCACCCCCAGGCCATTGCCACAATCCTTATCCAGGCACTCAGCACCTCATAATATTTTTTAATGGGGGCCGAGTAAGGAGCATGGTGAACCAATAAAGTCCCCACCAAAGTGGAATATTGTGGCATTAGATCACAACACACCTAGCAATGTCTTTCTCGCACATGGTACTTCTCTATAAATGCCATATGCGTGGATTAAATGAAATGATTATGGGGACCATATGGGAGAGGAGGCTGGAAGCAGGCTGGGGCCAGGCTGGGAAGGGACCTAGATGCTATGCTAGGGAGTTTAGGTTTGATCTTGTAAGCTACAAAGAATCATTGAATCTTTCTGTTCTTGTAAAAGTGGGATTGGAGAGAAAGCTATCCGGAGGGTAGAGAAGTAGTTTAGAGCTTCCTAAATATTCAATGGGGTAATTCATTTCTCAAGAAATATTTTTATATTAAATTTTGAAACTATTCCTTTCAAAACCATTTAAGAGTATACCTTTTCTTCCTTGTCCCTCCCACAGGAGCGTTTTTAAAGGTAGGCTAGCAGTTTTTGCAACTGGATATTAATAACAGATGGTTGTTTATTCTAGAGGTCCCAGCCATACCACATTTTAAATGCCTTTCTATCTTATAACATTTAAGAGAGGCAAATAGGTGTCACAGATCACCCCGCCTCAAAGACAGGTAGTTGCTGGTGGCCTGAGAAGCCTGGGCATGAACTAATTGTTGAGTTCCAGCTGGGCGCTTTCACATTAATTACCCAATTCTGAAAGCAATCCACAGGCACATATAATGACCTCCCAGCTCGCTTTCCCAAAGCTGGATGGACCTTCAGAAATGCTGTCTTTACCTTACGAAGGAGCAAGTTCTGTTGCCAGAGGTGTAGGAGGAAATCAATGAGCAACATCGCTACCTCAGGGCTGGCGCTGTGGCACAGTAGGCTAAGCCTCCACCTGTGGCGCCAGCATTTCGTATGGGTGCCGGTTCATGTCCTGGCTGCTCCTCTTCTTTTAAAAAAAAAAGTTTTATTTATTTATTTGAAAGATAGAGTTACAGTTAGAGGGAGAGACAGAAAGAAAGGTCTTCCGTCTGCTGGTTCACTCCCCAAATGGCCGCAACGGCTGGAACTGCACTGAACTGAAGACAGGATCCAGGAGCTTCTTCCAGTCTCCCACACGGCTGCAGAAGCCCAAGGACTTGAGCCATGTTCTACTGTTTTCCCAGGCCATAGCAGAAAGCTGGATTGGAAGAGGAGCAGCTGGGACCCGAACCGGCGCCCATATGGGATTCCAGCGCCTCAGGTGGAGGATTAACCTACTGCACCACAGCGCCGGCCCCTGCTCCTCTTCTGATCCAGCTCTCTGCTATGGCCTGGGAAAACAGAAGATGGCCCAAGTCCTTGGGCCCCTGCACCTGCATGGGAGACCCGGAAGAAGCTCCTGGCTCCTGGCTTTGGACTGGCCCAGCTCCAGCTGTTGCAGACATTAGGGGAGTGAACCAGCTGATGGAAGACCTTTCTCTCCATCTCCCTCTCTGTCTGTAACTCTGCTTCTCAAATAAATAAATCATTTTTTTAATAAAAAATCACTACCTTAATCAAACCCTGTGCAATCTACCTGGGCTGCTGTTACCTCAAAGAGAAAGAACAATGAAGCTGAGTACAGCGATAAAAATGTCCACAAAGAAGGCTCCAAAGGATTTCTGTTTGAGTATCATTAGGTTATCGTCATGGTGAATAGCAACTCATCAGAGACTTTTTCCCCTAATGGCTTATTTCAAATATTTGCTTTATTTCTCTCATATCTCAAGCCCTGTGGAACTGCACTGCTCTGACTTATTGAAAATTATTTCAGAAACGATGTTCTCAGTATGTGAGATATTGTATTTCCTCCCCCTAGTACAGTGTTACATTTTATTTCTTTTTAATTCTGTATTTTTTATTATTATTTCTCTCTCAGAATCGATCCCCTGTATCCACAAAGGTAGCTCTCTATTTTCTTTCTCAACTGCCTTACTGATGGTAAAGAGTTCTCAGACAATATAGGCTAGATGGAAACCTCTCTTGGTCTCATTTCCTTCCCTTCCAAGCTAAATGCACTTGCTTGCCTCATCCTCAACAATGGAATGGGAACGCCTGCCTGCCACGCCGGTGAAGCCTGATGCAGGAAAGAGTGAAAGGTCAGACCAGATGGTGATCATCACAGCTGGCTGGCTATACTGCCGGGATCACAGTGGCTAGAGCTGAGCCAGGTGTCGGGGATCAACACGAAGCCAACTGGGGACTGCACTGGCTGACTTTAAAGCCTGTTCTCCACCAGCTGAGAAAGTAACTCACAATACCATCTCTCTGACTTCTGGTGGCAAGGCCAACTCCACATTGTGTGGTACAATGATACATCGGAGTAGACTTCTTTTCTTGGACAAAGTTAATGAATTTGGAACTAGATGTGAGCACACCCAGTGGGAAGGCAGGGAAGAGGCAAGTTGGCAGCGAAGGAACTGCGAAAGGCCAGGGAAACATGATAGCTAAAGCTACGCTTACCTGATTAGCCTCTACTTCTTTTCAATGAGTGCCAGCTCTGTGCCAGACATGGTACTCAGCGTGCCAAGAGCCTAAAAGACAGTCAGGCATGATTCTTGTTCTGAAGGCACTTCCTATCCGGTATGAAATCCAATCTCTAGTATGCTCTCAAGAGCTTATTTAGGGTTTCCAGGGGCTTTAAATCTTCCCAGTACTTCCGAGGATGGAGATTCATAACTCCTTCTGGGTCAGAAGCATTGCCATTTGCAAAGACCTCCATGAATCACACAAACCACAGTGACTCATCAGAGAATCCATTCCCAAACGAGCAATTGCTCCAAGAAGAGACAGCCCTAAGTGCTACCAGAGGGAGCCTACTTATTGAAGACACTGGGCATTCTCTTCCATCTTCTCTGTGACAGAGCGAGTACTAGCCCTAAACCCCTGGCCCAGCACCAAGGCAGCCTCATGGCTAATCGCGAACCCTGCCAGCTCGTGTTTTCTGCTAGGGGTTGGGACCTTTGACGTAAATGAGCACCCCCTGCTACATTTCATCTCTACAAAACTATAATAAAATGGTGATTATCTGAGAAGCACTTATTACAGTGACCAAGCTTACAACTCTGTGATAGAAATGCAAATCCGGAGTTACCATTTATGGAACAGAAAGAAAAGCCACCTAGCAGAGCGAGCCAGTTACCTACAAAAGCACTCAGCTCTTACCCGTTTTCACTCAGGGAAACACTCCACCTCGCAGCATGTCGTCCAGCACTCCCTGTTCCACATTTACACCTCCTTCTAGCCTTCCTCCCTCCTTATTGTTCTGTTCATTTTTGCTATTTCCTCTTCCTTATCCCTTCCTAGTGCCTAACTGTAAAACAGAAGTCATGATCAGACTTAGGGCAGTCGCTGCTGATACATGGCTGCCTGATGGCATGTGCATGTCCATTCCAACTTCAAACTCAAATGAATTTTGGATCACCCACTCTGTCAGATTACCCATGCCTCTGCTCCTCTTCATTAGCTCTGATACCACTTAAATGAGCATAGAGATCTAGACCGGTTGCCTATTGCATAAACTTCTGTGCCTAGTTCCCATGGTTACAGATAGCGATCTGCCACAAGAATAGGTGCCACATCTATGCAAACAGGCTGCCAAACCTGTCGACCCAGGCAGCAAGGAGACAGGTCAGCAGAGGCCCACTCTGGGTCTTCATTAGGCCTGCAGATGTAAAGACATCAATAGATAGAGGGCTGGACAGAGAGGTCTCTGTGATCATAATATCATGCCAGCAACCCCAGGTAAGACCTCCCCTTTTTTGATCTGAACTTCTGGGTAGCACTGCTGTGAGCTATTTAACCAGCTGCTCACATCCACAACCTAAAAGTAGCATTTCAAGAAGTATCAAGCAATATGAGACCACAGCATAGTTTGCAGGGCCTTTGGGATTCTTTCAGTGAGACAGAAAGCTAAGCTAACATGTCTTGGATGCCCTCAGGTCAGTCACCTTGCTCTTAAGTTCTTATTAGCCAAGTTAAGCAAACGAGGGGATAGGACACTTGACCATGCACTTCATTACCTTGATTTCCCTTTCACTTCTCCACTCTGGCCCTGCAGCTCATCAAGGAAACACTTTATTCTTCCCATTGAGCTAGCCACACTTCTTTCTCTTCCTCTGACTTTCATTCTGAGACATCCCAGAGCCCAAGGAGTACGTGCCCCAGAGGCAAAGACAGATTCTTTTCAGAGGAGCCACACCACCGTCTCCCTCATGATCACCTATAACCAGGAGCTGACTGGAAGCTGTTGTATCTGGATCCTTGGAAAACCAAAGTTTTATAAACACCTGCTGGCCAATGTTGTAAGGGGACAAAACCTGATATTGGTTTGTATGACACTTATCCATATTAGAGTCTCTAGGACACATTAAACAGTATCTCAAGTCAGAGCAGATTGGACTCATTAATGAAATTGGACTGCCTCTCTAAACATCAGAGCAACTTTTTAGTAACAAGAAACCTTACTTCCTCCACTTAGTTGAGCTGGAAAATTAATGTAGTGTGCTTCTGAAGAAACACATAATGAACATGATGAATTTTCATCATCTTGCTGGAAAGTGATTCTTTATGTTCTTATTCCAAATTTACAGCAAGTAAATTTAACGTTCCAGAGCTGCTGAGCCTTTTTAAGACCTCACTGTCAATTTGTGGGGCGCTTTAACTGATTCTGACCTGGAAGTGATTAGTGCTTTCTGAGAAACGCACGTGTAGCAAATTGCTACACTTCAAGATAAATCAAGCTATTTGGGACAGTTACACATTAACTATAAAACATTTACCCTACAGGGGGCGAAAACAGCCTTTCCCTGAGTATCTTGCACAGAGGCAGGGACCCAAAGAGGCTCTTCCAATTTCACAGGAAGTTTAGAATCGGAGGGTGGAAAGTCCCCACTGGTAACTAGGAGAATGAGCAGCTCAGATTGACCAGCACCAGGGCAGAGGTGATTTCAAAGCCACCACTGTTGTTTAGCCAAGGGTCGTAGGCCACAAATGGCATCCAAAAGAGCTATGAACTCCCAAGGACATGGGTGCTTTCAGGAGACAATCCATCCCCAGGAACGCCCTCCACCATCAGCAGACTGTTTATAATACACAGAATTTAAAACGCTGTCACTGTTGGAAAAGCAGTGGGGTGGGCACAATCACTCCTTTGACCTAAGCTGAGAAACAACTTACATATCAGTACAATTCATTATTTTAGTACATATTCACAAAGACATACAACCATACTTCCCAAACATGATCATCCTCCCAAAGCAGTGCTGTATACATTAACAGTCACTGCCCATACCCTTGCTTTCTTCTCCCACAACCACTCCTCTACCCTTGTTCCTCTATAGATTTGCTTGCTCGGGAAAACCATTCCTTTTTGCATAGGAGTCTGGTCACCCCTGAATTCTTCCCTGCAGACACAGGTGTGAAGGAAACGCGGAAGTCCGTCCCACTTGAAATTCGCATCTCTGAATAAAGCAGCGCAGGAACTCGCAGGAACTTCCGTGGCAGACACTTCCCTTAGGGGGCTTCACTTGTGGATGTGGCCAGCTGCTGACAGCTGCTTGAGCACAGACTCACACCGGGGCAGATTCTCTCCTCCTCCCCAGGGGAGTTGAGGGGGTCTGGGCCAGGGGGCTTGTATTGCTCTTTGTCTGAGACAGGGCACATCTTAGGATCTCAAAGCCAGCGCAATCTGTTGGTGAGAAGCAACACAGCTGCACAGACCATCAAGTCACGTAAGCTAGGTTCCAAGCCACAGCTCTAGCACTCTGTACAGGCTACGGCCACCCTGACCTTCTCGGTGTCTCAACTGAAAAAGGAAAATAATAGTACACTCTCACAAGACTTATTTTGAGTACTAAATGAAAGGTTGATGGAAGATAGAAGATACAAGCGCTTGGCGCTATGACAGGCATTAGCAAGATATCAACAAATGATAGGTTAAACGCCTATTATGTGCCCTGTTCTGATTTTTGTATTGCCTGCTTACTTACTTACTGGTGCCAAGTGCACCCCATCAAAAGGAAATATGGGATTCTGAATAAAAGGTCTGGCAATGACTCTGTAAGATATCAGTGTAATAAGATGACATGATGTCTGATCAAGTATGTGAGACTGATATCACATCAGCAAACACTAGCCCCAGATTAATTTCTTGACAGGCAAGGCAAGTTGACATTCTCAGGAAATTAAAATTCATTGCATTCTTTCTGCCAAGAATACTATAGTCCATGAAAATCAATATGCTTCAACCTGACTATACAGCAGGCAGTTTCTCCAGTAATGCAGCAACAGCTATTCATGCACAGTATAATATGAAATCTATAGATCAATAAGAACTTTGATTTATAAAAAGTTACAGCCAATCACCAGGGACAAAAGATCTAGGAAAGATAAATGTCTCTTATCAAAAAGGCTACTTTGAACATAATCCTGTCAAAATGAAGAATACATATTTTATAGAGTATATGTGAAAAATCTGAAAGGATTTTTAAACAAAATCAAACATCTATCTGCACTAATAAAAAGGCCAAAGTCAAATACATTATAACTGCATGCACATTCAATCTGCTTGACAAAAACAAGGGAATCAGCATACGTTTCCATCTGTGGTGGGTATTTAACTCCTTTCTCAGGTTTGCTCAACAGTAACTTGACACATAATACTGCTGGCGGCAATTTAAAATAATCACAAAGCAGTGGTTCTCAGCAGATTTCTATTTCTGTAAGAATATCCAGTCTTAACAAACTACTGCCTTTTGAATCCCTGGTCCAGCATCATATAATTATGCCCAGGAAGAATCAACTGTAGCCTCTCATGTTTACCAATGCCAAAGGAATGAGGGGTCTGACACAATTATTTACCATCAACCTGGTATCGGAATGGATGCTTTCTTTCTCTCAATCATTAGCAATAGCCATCTGAAAGAAGCAGTCTAGGATTCTAGCCGGGTACTGTGGGTTCCATGCCAAAGTCCATTAGGATTAGGATTTTTTGCCCCATGAGCTGTGGGTAGTATTTACTTCTTCCAACAACCAGCCTTGGTTCTAGCCAGAAGGAACACTAGGTAAATGGTGAAGAACCTGTAGGAATCCAATTAACCAGATCCCTCCAGCACAAAGAAGTTCTGAACAGAGAGCAAGCGGCAGGTACTCAAAGGGCCTTTGGCTATTACCAAGTAGAGGTGAGGTTAGTCACCTTCTCAACTCATTTTATTCTATTCTGTTCTCTATCAACTGATGTGGCTTCTGGTTGCATCTCTGCCAGTTTCTGCATAACCTCAGGAAGTACCTTCAACCTTCTGGGCTTCTGTGTCCACTTCTGTAAAATATGAAAGTACAGCTAGATAACCTGCCTTTCTGAACATCCTATGATTCAATCTCAAGGTCTTTGGCTACTCTTTTTTTTTTTCTCATCATCATTAGGACTTGGGATGAAGAAGATGTGACAGATCCACCTCAAATAAACTGATTTACTAAGCAAGTGATTTGGGCTGTCATAAACATTACTTCCAAGTACCCTATTAGCCCCTGGGGGTTAAAGACGAGTATGTCTCTACCCTCAAAAGAAGCTTTATGAGACACGTATATATAATATATAGAAATATCTGCAGTGGCCCAAGGCAAATACCAATAACTTCATAGTCAACTCATCTCATCCAGCCTCCTATGTAAAGAGATCCAGCAGTCACAAGGAGGGCACGATGGGAATGTAAGGGAAAGACTGTACCCGGCCTGTAGGAAAAGACATAGAAGGCAAGGGGACTCAAACTTGAGGAGGACAGCAAAGAATTCAGATGTGGAATGAGGTGTCTTCTCACTGTGCAAAATTCTTGAATGCTCTGTAATCAATCTCATCTCAGACAGAGCTTGGCCTTACTGTTCCAACTCTGATGAGAGTCACCCCTTTTGACCTGCTCAAGAGCTCGCCCCTTTCTTGCCTTCCTATCCTCACCTCACAGCAGGCTCTTTCTCACCCCTGCGCTGCTCCATCAGGTAGAAAAGATCCCAGTGGCAGTCACACGCTACTTTTGGTTGCCACTGGCTAGATACTTAACGTTTTCACAAATTACTTTTGTGGCTCAACGTCTAACTTGTTTTTTTCCATCTTATTCATAATGCCACTACCTTACGTTTGTAGTTTCCAAAGCACTCTAAGGATGCAGACACACAGGTTGAGAGAGAAATGATTTATTCACGGTCCCATGTAGCTTCTGAATGCAGGAATCCTTACACATTAGAGATTCAAAAGAACATGTATAATAGCAATACTGAAGGCTGTCACTCACTCAAGGAAGAACTAAGCCACCACCCTGAGGCTTCACAGGAAGAAGCTCCACTTTGGTAAATTTCCTATGGTCGACAGTTTGCTCCTTAGCTTTGTCCATCCAGAAACTTGATATGGTGCGTCCTACTATTCACCTGACTCAGGTTAAGTAAGCTCTCATGAGACTGGCATGGGCAACCAGAATGTCACAATATTCCTTTGAAATATGAAATATAGCTACCAAAGGGATTAGATTTTCACATTCTCTGGCCATATACCAACTGCATGGACAAGCTACATGATACCATGAATTATAAACAAAAGGTTGATTGGTGAGCCTGCAATCATTACAAGGTAGGTTATTTAAACCATGGAAATGTTCAATGGCATCATATATTTGTAATCTAATGAATCATTTCTACAATGGAGGTAAACTGGCCATAGGAAGTAGCCCTTAGCACGGACATGCCATGCAAAATGGCCTCAGCTTTTCTGCCCTGCCTCCGCTTCATCAATATATCATTTTAGATTATGTTAATACCTCCCAGACATACCCTCTGCTTTGACCTATTGTTTAAGTATCAGAGAACAACCTATTTTCAGGATCTTTAGGGGACACCTGTCCCCTCTACACATTGCTAACACACACCAAGTTTTAAGATCCTCAGTCTGCAATGCTTTCGACTGCATCTCCGTGCCTTCCCATTAAACAGGAATGACCTCATACCCTTCCCAGGGTTGTACGTGACAAATGTAAAGATGCTGGTGAAGTCCTGTGCAAATGTAAACTATTATCATTTGTAAATCAGCACAAATGGATCATTTTACTATCTTTCAATTTCATGAAATAAAGGACTGAATGACACAGAGAGCGCTTAGTGGAAGAATTTCCATGAGGGTAAAATTCTCAGCTTAAAATTTGGGGGAACTCCTGCTCAAATATTATTTTGTTGTTGTTGTTTCCCCAAGGGTATCCCTTATTCCACAACAGGGCTGATGCAAGATATACAATGAAATGAGGTCAGGGAGTGCAGGTTCCTCCCCAGTCGGGGCTAGGAGAGAGTTAGGGCAATCAGTGTACAATTAGTTGTTAACTGTTAAGTGAGGAGTCAATTGGCTGGATGACATGAGAGAAGGGGAAGTCAGCCAAATTTTTTTTTAAAAAAGATATCCTAGGTGATTAATGAGAAAAAGAATAAGGGAGAGATAGAATGAGAATGAACTTGCAAGCCTCAATACTAAAGTATATACAGCAGAAAGGTCCTGGCAATCAGCAAGTGCCACAGGTAAACAAAGAGTGTCCTCCCCTGCCACCAGTCACATGGAGTGTCTCTCTCCCTGGGAAGAGGACATGATCATTTCCTTAGGAGACGGATCACACTTAACATGAGCAATCCGAAGAGTTGACTTCAGATTACATTCATCACATTTCAATTACAACGCACGTCTTTTTATTTTTTCTGTCACATGTGCTATTCTGTGAGTTGGGGAGGGGCAGAAAGGGCCATGTTACTGCAGAAGATAGAATATACTTATCTTTCAAAGGAAAATAGTTTCTGCTAGGAATTTTCTTACTCCAAAAGGGTTGATTTTTTTTTTAAATTTCCCTTTGGCAGTAAAGAAAGTAGGGGTAATTATTGAATCACTTACCCACTCCAGTCCCATACAGCCTACTGGGGTGTGTTAAATGTTATACCCACAATTAGGCTGTCAGATAGGACACCATATGTGCATATGATAAGAGATTTTAGAGAGATGAAAATCTGGCCTTAAAGGTCAAATGGAGAAATCCTCCCTTCTCATCTCTGAACCATAAAAAAAAAGAAAGAAATGAGAAGAGGGCATTTCTTCTGAAGAAAAATCCTCGACGCAGTACGCACAGTGCCATGAAAGGAATGAGAGTTGGAAGGTTACAGCTGGAAGGGCCAAGGGCAGGACGGTAAGTGTGAGTAGGACAAGGTCTCAACCCAGGCAGCATCTGCTGCATGTGTCCTAGGGACTGCACTACCAGTTTCTGAGTGCTTTGACCCTGTCTCGGAATCTGATGAACTCTGTGCACCACCACTGCCACTGGTGGATAATAGAGACCTTCCCTCCGCAGACTTCCTCCAAAAAAAGAAAAGGCTGTGGCAGGGGGCACAGCTAGTGACCTGTTAATGCAGCTTCCCTGGAAACAGAATTTCATCTGCCGCTTCTCCTGGATGCAGCGCAGAGATAAAAGCACTGGCTTTGGGATGAGGGAAGATCGGGCTAGTCCTACATCTACCACAGAAGAGCTGTGGCATCGAAGGCCAGTCTGGCCCCCTTTTCTGGCCTCTGTACCTTAAACACATTGAGAATGGCTTGTTCCCTATTTTCATTTATCTCTCTTTTCAAATACCACCCTCACTCCCCACCTTGGGAATGTCTTTCCTCATCACTTCATCTGGACTCTCACCACGGCCAGCATCTCTCTCCACCCTTGTTTACTTGTTCTTTGTGGCACTTATCATGAATTTTAAATTACACAATTACTTTATTTTCATGCTGTCAGTCTCCTTGCCATCCAGTCCCTACCCTAGCAATTAGGACAGAACGCAACTTACTTGAGAATTTAAGTTCCTTTAAGGCAGAGACTTTTTTGTACCTTTTCCCATTGTTGTATCCCTTGCTTGAGGGCTCAATGCCTAGCACACAGCAGAACTAATAACTATTTGTCAAGTTTAATATTACAAATATAGTAGATGCTCCATAAATGTGTGCAGACTGATATAAGGATTGTGATGATATGGATAAGCCTCCAGGTCTTCCCCAGAGTTGAAAGTCTATAGACCACAGCGCCCACATCTCGGGGACTTTTCCAACAAGGCTTTCGCATTCAACAGCCACCTCGACAGCTGAGCCTAAGTATGAGACAGAGACAAAGAGACAGAGACAGAGACAGAAAGACTCAAGTGTCCATCCAAGTTCCTAGAGTTCAGACTCCAGCTTTCGGCACCTCTCTAAGCTGGACACCAGAGGGCAGTATACCCACACTTACTGCTTCCATCCAGTAGAGGGCCTGAGGTAGGGGGAATCCAAGTTCTGGATAAATGGTAGTACTCAGGAGTTAAACTGGCACGTCAGGACCGGCGCCTAACTGCCCCCTGATGTGAGGGGCTGCAGACTGCAGGACAAAGGGTTCAGTGAAGACTTCATTCAAAATTTGTAACATGGAAATCAAATGTGAACAACAGACCCCAAAACCATCTGTTCTTGCCAAAGCAGGATGGACTCCATGGCCAGCTGCCAGAATTGTCCTGGGTTGTTCTATACACACTAGAGGAGGGAGCCACATTTCCTTGTTGCAAAAGGCCATTATGCAAAGGACTGCCGAATACAATCTTCATTTTGATGTATTCTCTTGAACTAGAATAATGCGATAAAATGATAATGATAATCTTTTGGCTCATGATTATTCCTGAGTTAACACCAAAAGACAGAAAAGGAGAAGAGAAGAGAAGAGAAAGCCAAACCCTGGCATCTAAGTAAGCTGATACTACAAGCTGATTATTTGTCTCTCCATAAAATTGATCATATTGACTTGGTGAAAATGCATTTTAATTACAACACTGTACACAGTGTAAATTGGGGAGTTTTCAGAAGAGTATAATTAAATCCAAAAATTGAATACCCTGCTACAGTAGTAAAGCTGAACATGAAAATATATAAAGAAAAATCTATTAGAATGAACATGTATAGGCTTCTGCACATAATGACTATACAGAATTTGGGGAGCTTAATGCATATCTAAACCATACAATATGAGAATTTCTATTGTAAAGGCATATTGACTCTTATTTTTGAATTTTTGGCTACAGTGATGTACACATTTAGGTTGACTAATGCCTTCTTGTGAAATAAGAGGTTGGAAGCTCTTAGTAAATACACACTTTATGCCACTTTATGCCTTCAAATTAAATACTTAACCTTCATTTTTTTTCCCCTAAATCAAAGAAACTCAGACATACCTAATTCTGCACCCTGGACGACATCCTTTGAAACTCCACTCTCACACATAACCCTCAAGCTACAACTTTACGGTGGCTCACAATACTAACAGCCTATATATTTGTGTGCAAAACCAATACTCTCTCACTTCAGAACCAGTTCACTGCCTGGGACCTCAGAGGGGCTTTTGTGTGGTATTTCTTCTATAAACCTGCATAGCCTCACTGTAAGCTTTTGATGAATTCAAGTGTTCATTTGGAACGAGATAAGCTTAGCAGGCTTGTCCCTGCAAGTTCCTGTTAATAAAGTTGAGAGTGTTTAAACCCTCAGGAGGTGGAAAGAAAGAGCTGGTCCATCTTGTGCTGTCGGAGCTGATCATTTTCAGCCGACCCCCGATACATACCAAAGGAATACAGGAGGCTTCTGCTCCATACGTGCAGAAGACAGCTGAGTGCAAGAAAAAATAAACAGCTCTAAACTTAGCAAAATCACTCCACGGCCAATTTGAAATAACCTGGCCCCTAATGCATTTCTTCTTCCTCTGAACGAGACATGTGCAGAACACTGGGCCCATAGACTGCTTTGCTCCTAAGTTGCCCTGGATTCACTTCACCTGGACAGAGTGTGGACACCAGCAGGCAAAGCCTTGGTGTCTGCTCCATTTTTAACTTATCATTTCTACAGAGGCTCTAGTTTTTAATCAAGGGAACAGGAAATAAGCTGCAAGCAATAAAACACAGAACAGAGCAGGGCCTGTGAATTCCAGGGGAAAAACGTAAGTGCCTGAGAATGTCCCTAAGCACAAAGGAGGCCCCATTTGTGTGTAAGCTGCTAAAGAGAAATTCAAGGAGTATATAGCTAAATATAGCCTATTGCAAATATATGAAGTCTACACTAGGGTCAGCCACCTTTTTAGCCTCCAAGGGCTGCATCTGGCAAGGAGGAGGGGATGCGGCTACCACCTGTGTCTTTTCCCTCTCTCTATTCCTTCCTCCTATGCTTCTCTAGCTCTCTCCTGTTCTTTCTGTTCAAAATGTATTTGTCTCTTTGAAAGGCGGGGAGGGGAGGAGAAGAGAGGAGAGACAAAGGTCTTCTATCTGCTGGTTCACTCCCTAAATGGCCACAACCACCAGGGATAAGGCCAGGCTGAAGCCAGAAGGCAGGAACTTCATCCTGCTCTCCTACATGAATGGCAGGGGCCCAAGTACTTGGGCCTTCATCTACTGCCTTCCTGGGCACATTAGCAGGGAGCTGAATCAGAAGTGGAGTAGCTGGGACCTGAACCAGCACTCTGATATGGGATGACAGCATCGCAAGTGGTGGCTTAACCTACTGCACCACAACATCTGCCCCTCTCCCATTCTTTTCCTCCTCAGATGTCCACTCATTGTCTGTTCCTTCCTAATCAGAGAAAGACAAAATGAAACTACAGGGAACTGGGATTGTAAATCTGCCTCCACGTGGAATCAGGCCCCCGCACAGCCTGAATTTTTCTGATCTCAGTGGAATCCCCAACAGATAGGCATTTCCCTATAATAGCAGGTTGGTTCCTAAGTGGCTGAAGATGCTAGTGACTTCCCGGTCTAGTTTAAGGAATCATGTTTTAAATGCATTTAAAAATAAGCTGTAAGTAAAGAAGAGATATAAAGAGGCAGATACAATGTTCTCATATGGGTACCAATAGCCTATTCTGTGTCCTTCAATCTAAGTGTATCACAATGAATTGAAATTTTCTATTTATCCATTTGCCTTCCCCACTGGACCGTGAGCCCCTGGAGGGTACAGATTGTGTCCCTCTTATCTTGGTGTCTCAGTATCTACCCCAGAACCAGACACAGAAGGGGACATTTAATACACATTTGTTTGAACCAAGCTCTGTATCATCAGGCAACAAAACAATGGCTTCAGCTTACGATATGCCAAGTGAAAAGAATCTGGTGTGTGGATCATGGAATGTTTTTCAAACATAGTAGCTAAGATACATGGCTCTCACAACCAGAAAACAACTGATATAATTGAAAGAAGTAAAGAACATTTACAAAGCCATTCTATTCCTCGGGAACAATGTCCTTTGGCAAGTCTATCCTTTTTCTGCTTCTCAAGGCCCAGTCCTCCCCTTTCGGTAATTCACATAAAGTGGTCACAGCCATGAAAAACTACAAAGGCATCGGGCCTGCTTCTGCTTTGCTAGGATTAGATATTAAATACATGGATAAGGGTCACACATGGTCCCAATTCCAAATTCATGGTGCAATGCCTGGTCAAGGTGCGGTGAGACAAGAGAACATCTCCAGCTTCTATTCTGAATCACGTGGCTTAGTTCCCCATAACATAGATTGTCACGAAAGCTATCCAGTGAATCATAACTTTTCATTCAAATCTTCAGAATGGAAAAAAAATAGTGAAACACGTTTACTATCTTGTGTGTGTATATCTAAATGCTTATGGGCTAAAAATCTGTTTCTGAAAGGTTATATCACAAGTAATATGAATTATCTTGAGGCTTTTAAAAAACACATTATGTGCTGGAATACCACTCAATTTCCTTGAACTGCTACAATATGAAAAACGTGGACCAGCACTCTTTCATAAGAGTCTCCGAGTAAACAATCATCGTCAATACAGTACAAGAATTCCGGTACATTCCATAGAGCAAAAGTCCTCATGGGAAGTAAGTAGGGCCATTTTTCATAGTTTAATATTAGACTTTCTCTTTGAAACATAAAAGGCTGTAAGAGTCATTTTCAACACATTTCAACAAAATTTCCTTTCTTTATGCTTAAGCATCAGTAGAAAATAAACTCTAAGCTGATATAGTTAAAATTACCACAGTCTTGGAGCAGGTATTTGGCAAGACAATTAACACCCTCTCTGGGATGCTCCCAGGCCCCATCAGCTTCCTGCTAATGCACACCTGGAGAGGCAGCAGGTGAAGGCTCAAGTGGTGGATCCCTGCCACCCACATGAGAATCCTGGGTTGAATTCCCAGCTCCTGGCTTTGGCCTGACCCAGCCCCAGATATTTGTTTGTAGTTGGGAAGTAAAGTAGAAGATGGGAGAGCTCTCTCCTTTTCTCTATCTGCCTCCCCAAAATAAATGAATAAATAAACAAATTTCCAAAGTACCACAGTTAAAAATATGACTTTCTACCACATAGAACAAGTAAATATTCCTAAAGACAAATACATGGCCAGGTTAGACCTTGACTGCAGTAATACCAAGAAAGAGTTAAACTACATTAATTAGAAGTTTGGCATTCCCTATCCGAGACTCTAAATAGAAACTATTTAAAAGGCAGCCTTCTCTAAATCTGGAACACCCTCTACTCCTATCTATCAGTTCAATGATTATTTGGATGAGGTTTTTCTACCTTCCACTTCCTCTATTACTTGGAGAATCACCACTCAGATAAACATTCAACAGGACACATTATTGCAATCTAACCAATAACTGAAGAGGTACAATTTAGAAACTGTCACATAACCTTGTCTTCTTTTCAGGCTTTGAGAAATCATAACACTTTTCAGCTTTGTCTTCACATGTAAACTAGGCTCAACTTCAATGACTAGTGTTTTTCTGACAAGGCCTTCTTATAACTCCTCCCAGTAGCCAACTCCTACCTTGGCTCGTGGTAATCTCCAAAGCCAGAGAAGCTCCCAGGAAATCAGCACAGTGTTCAGCATCAAGTCTCCCTGGGCTTCTAGTTCTGCTCTGACACCTTACTTAGCCAGCTGCAACAACTCAGCCTTTGACAAGTCCTCATAATTTAACAGAACCTCAATTCTGCCCCTGTCTTGATACTCTATCTTGCTCGACTGAAGCCCTGCTTTGGTTTCGTCACCAGAACTGCCACTGAGCCTTGGATAAGAAATCCAAGTTTTTAACTACAATCAGATGGCTTCAGCCACAATCAGATGTCCCGATAAAATATACACTATTTCTCCACCTAGCGTTTGAGCTGAAGAGTGAAGACCTTATTACAGAACATTAAAGGGGCCAGTGTTGTGGCAAAGCAGGCTAAGCCTCTGCCTGCAGTGCTGGCATCCCATATGGGCGACGGTTTGAGTCCTGGCTGCTCCACTTCCAATTCAGCTCCCTGCTAATACACCTGGGAAAGCAGTGGAAGATGGCACAAGTCGCTGGGACCTTGCACCCACATGGGGGATCCAGAAGAAGCTCCTGGTTCTTGGCTTCGGCCTGGCCCAGCCCCTGCCATTACAGCCATTTGGGGAGTGAGCCAAGAGATGCAACATCTCTATTTTGGCCTTTCAAATAAATAAAATCTTAAAAAAATGAACATTATAAAACTATAATAAGAACTGTTGTGTGGTATCTCTGGGGGATTGTTTTCAGCACCTCCCTCCCACAGATACCAAATTCCACAAATACTCAAGTTTCTTGTGTAAGATGGCATGATATTTGCATTATAACCTACACCTTTTATCCTGTATATTTTAAATCATATCTAGAATATTTATAATATTCAACACAATGTAAATGCTACATCAGCAGTTGAGATAATGTACTGTTGAGGGATAATGGCTAGAAAAAGTCCATACATGTTCAGTACAGCAGCATTATTTTTCCCAAATATTTTCAATCCTTGGTTGGTTCCATCAGCAAATGCAGAACCTGCAGATATGTAGTATAGGGTTGACTATATTACAAAAGTTGCTACTGCACTGAACACGTATATATGTATATATTCATCTTTATGTATATATGTATATATTCATCTTTTTTCCACAGAACAGAGGACAATGCCCAGAATGTAGCCTAGAAGAGAATGAAGGAGTAGACTGTTGCCATATTTATCACCTGCTGCCATACTTGCTGGAACCTGGTAGCATGCCCACAAAACTAAACTTTCTGTCATCCCCAGCCCCTTCCCTCAGTCTCCCTGAAGACTACAGGACAAGCATATTATTAGTTGTTGTTTCTAAAGCCCATAAATGATTGTTAAATCTAACAGCTTATATAGTATTTGGCCTTGTTTCAATCTCCCTTAAATTATTAAAAACAAACGCTCTCGGGGCCAGTACTGTGGCATAGTGGGTTAAGCCACCACCTGAGAGGTTGGCATTCTATATGGGTGCTGGTTCAATTCCCAGCTGCTCCACTTCCAATCCAGCTCCCTGCTACTGCACCTGGGAAAGCAGGAGAAAACAGCCCAGGTACTTGGGTCCCTGCACCCACATGGAGACCCAGAAGAAGCTCCTGGCTCCTGGTTTCATTCTGGCCCAGTTCTGATGGTTGTGGCCATTTGGGGAGTGAACCAGTGGATGTAAGATCTCTCTCTCTGTGTCTCTTTCTATCCCTCCCTCTCTGCAACTCTGACTTTCAAATAAAATAAATGTTTTAAAAAACCACTTTCTTTCTGAGGAAAATATACAATAACTTTTCTAAAGTCTCGAGTTGCAAAAAAAAAAATCTTTTCTCAATACAGTAAGTTTGTCAAAATGTCAAGTTAGCCCTTTTTATAATGTGTCTTTAGCACAAGTAAAGAAAGGACAGTTTTAAATTCAACTAGAGCTCAATAATACATTATTAAGGTTTCATTCTTTGTGTTAAGTTTATGCAGCTAAAACAACAGAGCAAATCAACTCTCCTTCCCTGAATGATCAGACTGTAAATAATTACAAGAGGTCCTGGTCAGGCAGATGGTGTGACAATGACGCTGGTGAGAGAGGAGAGCCAGGGCCGCGCATTTTCAGGCCAGTGGGTTGAGATGGACCCATGTGAAGGTTTCTGCATGAAGAATGAGGCCGCTCAGCCAGACACTGCCTCCCATTCTTACATGCTTTGGTGCTCCAATTTTCCATCCTAACTGATGCTGCCAAGGAAGGAGGAAGACCACCAAGACTTGTCAACAGTAAGCACAAACATTTGACCTCCCCCACCCCTCGTAAGTCACAGAATGAGTGTGCCTGTTTTAGGCAGCTTAGCCCATCACTCTAAGTTGTTTATTTACCTTTTATGAGCAGAACACCAAAACCATCAGGCTGCCTGGGAATAGAATCATACGCAAGAATGAGCTTTGTAAACAACCCAGACAGTTCAGATGTTGCTGCTATTGCTGCTACTGTCACTCTAACTCTAGTGAATGCCTTGGATTAAAAGAACCACCTTAAAATGCATTCCCTTGCACACTATCCTTTACCTTGTATCCTTTCAAAGGCAAATATTCCTTGAAAGGGAAAGTCATTAAGCCCCTTAAACTAGAGAAGCAGTGGCTTTTTTGAAGTGTCCCTTACTGGCACAGAGCAAGGGGAGCATGACACAGAGGAAAGGGTCCTTAAGAAAGGGCAATAGGGCCAGCGCCGCGGCTCACTAGGCTAATCCTCCGCCTTGCTGCGCCGGCACACCGGGTTCTAGTCCCGGTCGGGGCGCCAGATTCTGTCCCGTTGCCCCTCTTCCAGGCCAGCTCTCTGCTGTGGCCAGGGAGTGCAGTGGAGGATGGCCCAAGTGCTTGGGCCCTGCACCCCATGGGAGACCAGGAGAAGCACCTGCCTCCTGCCATCGGATCAGCGCGGTGTGCCGGCCACAGCGGCCATTGGAGGGTGAACCAACGGCAAAGGAAGACCTTTCTCTCTGTCTCTCTCTCTGTCCACTCTGCCTGTCATAAAAAAAAAGAAAAGAAAAGAAAGGGCAATGGCACTTATCGAAGTAATCACGGGGCAAAAGCAGGACTGCCTTCATCATTGGGAGGCCCAGTGCAACATGAAAATTCAGTCCTTTAAAAAAAAAATAGGAAGAATTGCAAGATGGGAACAGCAGAGCATTGAACTAAGTACTGGGCTCTTCTTAGTGGAGGGCCCTGGATGGCTGCACAGGCTGCGCATTCCTGAAGCCAACCATGGAGACAAGGCATAAAGTTGACTGCGTGAGGACAGAATCATTTTTGTTACTAAGAAAGTGAGTCACAATAGGTGTTCTACCCACAGGGGCAGGGCTTCACTCCACTCATCTCCATACACAGCTTTTGTGCATGCCGTGTGTTCCTTATGCCAAAATTCCTTTTTGTTTTTGCACTCCCTTTTTTATTTTATATACCAAATCCTTGCTGACCCTTAAAGTTTCAGTTTAGGCATTCCATGATACCTGTTCCCTCATCCTCAGGCAAGACCATCATGGTTGTCTCTAATAATGTGGCTACCATCTCTCTTGTTTGGGTCTTCAGATAGCTGTTAATTCTCTCCGGAGCCTAAAAGGCCAAAAATCTGAGACTACAGAAGGAAAGGCAGAGTTTCCCACTGGTCCCTCATCTAGCCCCCTTTCTAGAATGATCAGCTCTATTACTTTCTGATGATGGTGGTGGCAGCACCCTCCTGAGATGGCCAGTTAACCTGGTCCTTTGTTCGATTTGTGGTAACTCTCATCCCTTCTTTCTCTGGCCTCCCATAGATTAACTGCTTTGGGGAAACAGAGACAGCGCAAAAAAAAAAAAAAATAGTCAAATTCAGCATTTGGATCAGATAAAAATAAT
Organism: Oryctolagus cuniculus; assembly: GCF_051225735.1. Classification (NCBI taxonomy): domain Eukaryota; kingdom Metazoa; phylum Chordata; class Mammalia; order Lagomorpha; family Leporidae; genus Oryctolagus; species Oryctolagus cuniculus. The sequence goes on from NC_142888.1 coordinate 111,013,860, forward strand.
TACGTCATCATGTGATTGGAAGACTATTTGGCTTCATCTGACCTCCTCCAGCATCCAAGCATTCCCTAGAGCCAAAGAGCTTTATGGAATGTACCATGGAAATGTTTCTTTAACACAGGAAGCAGGCAATCTTTTATAAATTCCAGACGAGTCCAGATATTAGAGATTACAAACCAGGGCATCCAGATTTCTGTGGACTTGAGCAAAGAATTCCAAGCCGCACTCTAAGTCTGATTTGCTCCAGGCATTTGTAACACTCAAGAATGCACAACTCTGAAATATGGTTATTATGATGTCAGGAGACAGGCAATAAATTGATAAGTACCGTCAATCTAGCCTGTTTGGGCTCATTTTGTTCTGAAACCTCTTTGGGTGGTCATTTCAGAAAAATAAACAATACAATAAAGCACATGTGAATGGCTTTGCACATAAAAGAATGGGCTGAAGAGTCAAAATTCAAAAGGAAAGAACTTTCCTAAGTGCATACTAGGAAGACTGTCAACAGAGAGCCACCAGAGTATGAACAGTAGGAAAGGCTAGTTTGATCACAAAATAGGACTCTCAGTTTTTATGGAATTTAACTAAATTAAAAATCATAATGGGAGGCCGGCGCTGTGGCATAGCAGGTAAAGCCGCCATGTGCAGCACCGGCATTCTTATAGATCACTGCTTTGAGTCCCGGATGTTCCACTTCTGATCCAGCTCCCTGCTGATGTGCCTGGGAAAACAGTAGACAATGGCCCAAGTGCTTGGGTCCCTGCACCCACGTGGGAGACCCGGAAGAAGCTCCTGGCTTCAGATCAGCCCAGCTCTGGCTACTGGGGCCATTTGGGAAATGAACCAGTAGACAAAAGACCTCTGCCCTCACCCTGTAACTCTACTTTTCAAATAATAAATTTTTAAAAAATCAAAATGGAAGGAGACCACTAATGTCTATGAGGAGAACTTGAAATCATATTGAAGCCCATCTCTCTCACTATCAAGTGTTAAATGGCCATTTGTAAAAGGTATATTTTTATTTTGAGAGCCACACACACACAGGGTAGGGAGGCATACAGAAAGAGAGAGGTATCTCTCATTTGCTAGTTCACTCCTCCAATGCCTGCAACAGCTGGGGCTGGGCTAGTCTGAAGCTGCGATCCAGGAACTGAACCTAGGATTCCCACATGGGAGTCAGATCCAGCTACTTGAGCCATCCATCATCACCTGCTACCTCCTAGGGTGGGCATTAGCAGGAAATCTGGAATTGGGAGCAGAGCTTGGACTTGAAGCCAGGGATTCTGACATGGGAAGTGGGCATCTTAACTGCCAGGACAAACACCCATGCCTAAACAGTCATTTCATGAGAGAAGAAAGCCTTCTGTTTAAGCACATCTAGTCCATTTCAAATCATTTAAACTGCATCGAGGCCATCCCTGCTTTCATTTGAAATCTACTCCTGTATGACATCTTCCCCCACAAGCAACCAAGAGAATAAACAAGCTTCCTTCTGGAAATGAACCAAGGGGTCTGAGCACTAGTAATCACGGTTGGCAGGAAAGGCAGACTTGATCTAAGAATTTTGACACACTCGCAAAAGGAACACAGCTCTCAAGAAAAAAATAAAATCATGGCAAGAGAGCTCACAGAGGTGGTTTCATTTTATTCAAAGACACATTTCTACCACCGCGAGCTTTTCATCTGCAGTGGCCAAAGAGATTAGATAGACAAGATGGTCCCAGACTTTATCCCATGTAGAGTTGCTCTTTGAAATGTATTTTTTACCTTTTGTCAGGCTCAACTGAGAGGATTTGAAACCAATGGAGCTGCCAAGTGTCTCTTTCCCTATTTTTGTAAATGGGGGTTCACAGGTCGGATATTTTAAATATTTATTTCTTTATTTGAAAGGCAGAGTTACAGAGAGGTAGAGGCAGATAGAGAGGGAGAGAGGTCTCCCATCTGTTTGTTCACTCCCCAGTTGGCCACAATGGCCAGAGCTGCACCAATCTGAAGACAGGAGCTTCTTCCTGGTCTCCCACATGGGTGCAGGGGCCAAAGCACTTGGGCCATCTTCTACTGACTTTCTAGGCCATAGCAAAGGGCTGGATCAGATGTGGAGCAGTCAGGACATGAACCGGCACCCAGAGGGGATGCTGGCACTGCAGGTAGTGGCCTCACCCGCTATGCCACAGCATTGGACCTTAAAGGTCATAGTTTTTACAGATTTATTTATTTATTTATTTGAACAAAGATGGGGAGAGGGAGAAAGGGGGAGAGGAGGAGAGGGTAGAGAAGGAAATCTCTACCATCCACTGGTTCATTCCCCAAATGGCTACAACAGCTGGGGCTTGGACAGGAGCCTGAAATTCCATCCTGATTTCCCACATGGGTGCAGTGGTCCAAGCATTTGGGCCATCTTCTGCCATTTACTCAGGCACATTAGCAGGTAGCTAGATCAGAAGTGGAGCAGCCAGGACTCAAACTGGATCTCATGTGGGATGCCAGTGTCATAGGTGGCGACTCAAGCAGCTGCACCACAACACTGGCCCCACAAGCCATATTTGCCATCGAGATATGCTTACTAACATGGCTGTGCATGCATCTTTCTTCCCGAATCTAGGAAGGTCATACGAAGTGTAATACAATTTTATAAAATTATGTGGGAAAGTGTGGCTTCCCTCCCTCTAGGGAAAAGAGCAACCAACTGTGTTTTTTTTTTTTTTTCAAAAATAACTGTCAGCAAACCTGGCATCACACTTAACTGATGCCAATGTTAAGTAACTTTAACTAAATCTCTGCCATGTCTTGAAACTTTCAGGAGATTTTAATTAAAAGGTCAAAAACACTAAAATACAACACAACATGTATTAGCACATCTCCATTAAACAAAGAACACTTAGAGATTTTGTCAAGGTTATAAAGATTCTTTATACCCTAGGCACTCAAATGAACTTCACTAATAGGTCTCCTAAGCTTTTGTTTTTTATGTGTTGTCTCCATGAAGTCTGCATTCTAAGTTTAATTGCACATGAATGAATTAACCATCTAGGGGCACATATGTGTGGGTGTGTGTGCTTAGAGACAGTGAAAGATTGCAACTGAGAAACAGAAAATGGGCCCAGGGAAGGAAAATGAATCTTTGCTGACCTCTCTGTTTCTGTTGGCCATTCACAACACAATTAAATACTCTAACACTGTTAATCATAATTCCCGAGTTTTATAATTGCTTCGCAACATGAGTCAATACAAATAGAACATGCAGATGGATACTAACGTAGTGAAGGAAGAGACACAAACAATCCACAAGATCATGTACTGTGTAATATTAAATACGGCACAGAAAACTGGCACATTCCTGAGACCCAAAGTCCTATATCATTGAGACAAAAGCCAAGGAACTCTAGAGTATATACACTCACACACTTTCCCTTCTCAGGTCATGAAAAGTTAATAGCATTTAGGAGGAGGCATTATATTCAAAACAACATAAACTATTAAGAGGCAACTCTGTAACTCACTCCAACCTACAAATGGTCTTGCATGAACTGTGTGGTTCTGAATACCATGCTTAATAATTTTCTCCCTTTGGGAAAAACTCATAATGCCAATCACATGTCTACCGATCTGCCAAACTTTTTCAAAGCCTAAGCACATATATTCTCTTGTCCATCACTCCTGTCTTGGTTTTACAGGAATTTTGAATATCAATGATGCTAGACTGAGATACTTCAAGTCTCAATTTCTCATCTATAAAATGGTGATCTTTTTTTTCTTTTTTTAAATTTTTATTTAATGAATATAAATTTCCAAAGTACAGCTTATGGATTACAAAGGCTTCCCCCCCATAACTTCCCTCCCACCCGCAACCCTCCCCTTTCCCGCTCCCTCTCCCCTTCCATTCACATCAAGATTCATTTTCAATTCTCTTTATATACAGAAGATCAGTTTAGCATATATTAAGTAAAGATTTCAATAAAATGGTGATCTTAAACCAGTTCTATGCTCTGTATTTCATACAGCTATTATGAGAACTGGCTAACACATATACAACTTTCAAAAACCACCCCCCCCCATTTACCAGCATAGCATGTTACCGTATAAATCATCTATACATTACACAATAGTAATTGATCATTCAGAAATCTTTCCAAGCTTTCCATTTAATGCGAATTCCTGTCCAGAGAATAGGAAATGTTTCCATGAGGAAACATCTGTCTAGGTCAGCAGAGGGAAAGTATGAGTAGAAGTCTTGGAAATCGGTAAAAGATTCACTGTCACAATTCAGAAAGTAAAGTATGATTCCAGTAGAGCTGAGCCAAAATAAAATACTGGACTAGGATGATAACTAAGGTAGATAGAATTTGTTTTAATAGCATAACCTGGAATTTGGACCAACTAACATTTCTAAGTCCCCTACCATGCTCCCAAACTGTCCTATTCCAGGCTTAAAGGTCATCTGAGAAGGCAAGCCTAGTTCATGCCATGGCAAAGGATTTTGACCCTTCGGGACCTGTAATAGCCATTGTTCCTCCATCCTTCAACTTGACTACTTGAATTGGCCTTAAGTGTACCTGAAAGGAATGGCACTCTCTTCTCCCAAGACATAGTCAAAAGGGGAAAAAATGCTTGATGCTTTCATCTATTTCTCAAATGAGAAATAGATCTGATTCAGGAAGCCTGGAGTGCCCTGGGTTTACATTAGATCTGGAGATAGCACTTAGAGGAAAATATCCAAAAGTCAACCTCAAATTATGGCGCATTCAGGTTATTTGTATCAGAACTATAAATTACCCTACATTACTGTCCAGAGACAATCTTTTCTCAAGGCCCACGTATGATTTTCTTATCCATAGGGCTCTATTTCTTGAAATAAGATAGTATTTTCAAAGTGGAAGCAACTAACAGTTACTAAGGATAGTCTATTTATGTAACATAATAAAATTAGCCCAGCATCTTGAATTTCTTTTAATTATTATTCTTTATGCGAGTTTTGAAAACATGCAAACATTACCCATTCAATGTCTGAGTTAAATCCACAAGAAATTATTCCTGCTGGTTTAAACAAACAAATCAAACCCAGAAGTGCAATGGAAATGGCTCCACTGTTTCTAGAATTTTCATAAATATTTCCTTAAAATACATCTCTAAAACTTGCTTTGTTTTGGAAACGATCCTCTTTTGAAAAGACAGGAGAAGAATCTTTCACATTTTATGATCCCCTTTGGAAGCAACAAAGCAACAGCCAAGTCCTGAGTTGATGGATGAGCCAATGAACTAACCTGGCTGCAAATCGGAATGGCCTGGGGAGCTTGTTAAATAAAAAAAGGGGATGGGGGAACGAACCTCATCCCAGATGTGCTGAATCAGAACTTCCAAAGACAAGACCAAGGAATCTGTATTTTTAAATAGCTTCAAAACCATCTGTACTAGCTCAACGCATCCTCAGGTGTCATCTCTTCTCTCCTCTAAGGATTCTGAAATATCTCCCTATTCCTGATCTCTCTTCAGCTCCCTACAAATCCACTGTGTGTTTCCAGACAACTCAAATGCACCAATGCCAAAATACTGAACCCACCTCTTTTCCTCTCCAACCTGCTCCTTTCTAAAGTCTGATTTCAAGTTGTTTTTAACATGATATTTCAAAAACAGACCTGTGGAAAGATTCCTTGAATTGTGATAAACTAGAATTCTAACTTGTTCCCAATCATATATGTCTCAATCTTTATTCAAAAATAATTGCCAAAACTGACCTGGGGGCAGGTGCTTGGCCTAGCAGTTAGTTAAGAGACTGGTTGGGACAGCTGCAACCCCATATGGCAATACCTGAATTTGAGCCTCAGCTCAGGCCCCTGAATCCAGCTGATATAGACCCTGGGTGGCAGCAGTGGCATCTCAAGTTCCTGCTACTCACATGGGAGATCTGGACTGAGTTCCTGGATCTTGACTTCAACCTGACCCACCTCTGGCCATGGTAGGCCATTTGAGGAATGAATCAATGGATAAGAGTGTTCTCTTGTGTGTCCCCTCTCCCCATGTCCCCTCACTAGAATGAATCAATAGATGACAATATTTCTCTATCTCTCTCTCCCTTCTCTCCCTCTTTCCCTCCCTCTCTCTCTCTCTCTGGGATGAATCAATGGATGAGAGTGTTCTCGTTTTCTCTCTCTCTGTCCTCTCTCCCTCTCAAATATTATTTTAAAAACTGACCCCCCCAATATGATACAAACCTTTATCACTTTATATCTGCCATTTTTTACACACTACATATATATTTTAAAGTAATGAATCCTAGCACATATCTGTACTAACAAAAATCTAATAGGTGTATTATATTATCTATCTGCAGATATGGAGCATTACTATTGGATACTACATGGTCATCCATTTAAAATATTCCCTGGTTAAGCTATCAGTGGTTCCATGAGATATATACTCTATTATCAGTTTTTATGAGAAATGACTTATTCACAAGATTACACAGAAGCAGATACCTCTGGGTCAAAACCGGACCTGGGGTTATATTAAGTTTTGAGAACGGAATTTAAGTTGTATCGTTACTTCATTATCTGATCTATTATTTAGTCTTGCAAATCAAAGGGAAATATGAAAAGGACAAAAATCAAACATACATAGACAGTTGGGGCAGTGGCACAAACTGGACCTTCTGAGGGCCTCATATTATTCCAGTACCCCTCCAATTATCTCCATCCCCATATCACACCAGTAGAAAAATTAAGGTAGGTAAGTCCATCCTGAAAATCCCTTTCTCAGAACATCTTAGGAAAGGAAATGAACCAGTGAAAGTAAGTGGAGGCAGCCTAGGATCTTGGAACAATCTAGTTCTAGGCCAAAATTACAGCTAGATGTGAGAGAGCCTATCTTTGAATGGGATCACCAATGAACTCTGCCTCATTTTCCTCATCATAAACAAGTCTCCATGCTTAACTACAATGTAAGAATGATGATACAGTTGGGAAAAACTTTACAATCAGTCAGATCTAAATTGGAATCCCATAAATGGTAATTGTATGAATTTGAGCAAGTTCCTTAACCTCTCTGAGACTCAATATATTCCTTTATAAAGAACATATATTGCTAGTATTAATAACACCTAACTCCAAAGTTGTTGACAGGAGTTAATGAGAAATAATATCAAGTGTATGGCACATAGCAATCTCAATGTAAATTCTAGTTATTATCCATATCACAACATCATCATCACCACTATCCTGATCATCATCATCAAGTGCCTTGAGAAGTCACTTTATACTTCTATTTTAAAACTGTACTGTTTAAAAGTATTGGATTGAATGAACCAGATCAAATTGCCATTTCTTCTGATTTTTTAAAGGCAAATATTAGCAATTTTATCTTGTGCAACCTAACATTTTAAGAAATATACCTTGGGAAGAGAGTACACTATGTTTGATATATGGTTATATGTGGCAAAGATACAATCAGATTCTTTGGAATTAAAGAAAGTAAACGACTTCATGCAGTGGAAGGTGCACAGTGCAACTTAATATCTGCAGTGAGCTATGCTTCAGAGAACAAAAGCAAAATGTAGGAGGTTCTGTCTTGTTTTCATTCTTATGGTTGCGGTTTAAAAAAGACCAATACCGGTATGATTCCCCTTTCTGTTTTTGCAACAAGACAAACAACAAAGAGTCATAGAGACTACTTTCAGAATTAATTCAAAATGATAAGATCATAGAAAACTTAAAAATGTGTCTAAGTCAAAAAGCAGTTATGAAAGGATCCTGACAGTAGGCTGGAGATCATATTGGCAAAAAACGAACATTAAACATAAGTCTGGGCCCACAAAGGTGTTCCCTATAAGAAAGGCAGAGAGCTTAATGAAAAACATGTCCTCAAGACAGAGAAAAACTCAGCGTACTTTGCCTTTCCTTCTTAGTCTCAAACGACAGTGTGATTTTCCAAAGAAATTCATGTGTGTTGAGGAAAGCAAGTGGGGAAGGGGCAGATTACCCAATCCCAAATACAAATCAAAGTTGACAACGCTTTGTACATTAAAAAAAAAAGTGAGTTGACACACTTTGGGATATAAAGAAACTGAATATAAGAACACTGAGGCCATTGGGGAAATATGCCTGGTCCTATATGCTGTAATATTTAAGAGGAAAACCCAGAAAAAGTTACGGTTGGAATCAGTATAATAAAGGAAAGAGACAAGCACTTTGGAATCAGACAAATTTGGATTCCAACTCCACTTCTATCACTTACTTGCTGAGATATTATGGGCAGGAATCCACACACCTTTGTGGAATTTCTGTGAGGATTAAGTGAGATCATATATTTAAAGAGCTCGGGATGTTATAAGTGTTATAAAACCAGTATACAACAAAATACTTGTTCTAACTTTGCAAATTTCGAATACTATCATTTATAGTTTCTACTGTATTCCTATACATACTCCTATATACGAAAATAAATAGAGCACAAAATGAAACTTAGTACACAATAAAATAGTTCTTAGCTTCAGTATTCCCAAATACAAACACAGGACAAATATATAGAGAGATGTTCGTAATGCATTAAAGATGTTTATTTTTTAATTATCTTTTAAGCTATTCTTTAGTTCCCATTAACATCCTTGTCAATGGTACTGGGAAAAGACTTAATGTGGAGAAAATCTGCACTCGTATAAGAGTAAAGAGAGGAAGTGAACAAAAATGAGGACCAAGTAGTAAACCTTCGACTACATTGAGTATAAAATACAAATGACTCAGGAAAATAAATAACTGGCCAACCCACAGCTATATTTACATTTTATATACTTCCATCAAAAAAGCTTTCAAGGAAGTGAACTCACAATGAAGTTAGTTGAATTGTCCTTTTTAGTCACTTGTTAAAATGTACAAGTTGTGAAGCCCAAGTGGCTAGTCTGCCTGGACACACAGAGCTTTATTTGAAGGGAAGGGGAAAAGTCTCCAGTGGTCATTTCCCCAGACAGCACAAATTAAGAATAAGAAAAGGAGAGGAGACAGTGCAAAAGAGTTAAAGACACCTCCATTGGCCATCCCTGGCCAGTCTAGATACAGCGAGTTGCAGCTTCCCAGCCTCTTAGCTTCATTTGAACCTTGCACTCCAAATGGCCAGTTCTTGGTAACACAAACCCCAATGTTGTCACAACTAGCCACAAAACATCCTCCTACTTGAAATCATTAGACAAATGGAAGGAAGAACTCACAAAAGCTTGAAGAATCAATGGTGGCATCCAGAAACACTATTTGGTCAACAAATGACTATTGAGCTACACATAAAGGGGAAGTGAGCCATTGATCTCAATGTCAAGGGCCTTGTATCAGTCACATCCGTATTTCCCAAAGAATCTGACAATATTTTTATTTTAGAAGTCCTTGTTTTCCCATGTCATAATACACATCTTTATGTTTTTGCCATCCGCTCTACTATCAGTCACAAAATTTCTAACAACAAAGTGTAGTAGTCGCAGCCCATTCTCTTCATTAGTGAGTGAATTGCTATGCTGCCTATCAGCAGAGCAATGAATTCGGTGTGTGAACAGGAATGAAAGAATAACAGCAAAAGGACACAGTGAGTCTTACATTTATAAATTTAATCCTGGTTTCTGGACCATTTTCTTTCCACTACATCCTGCTCAGTTTCAAAATGTAAGTCAACTGAGAGTTTTCATTTTCACCTCTCACAAGCTCAAGTCCATTATCTTAGAAGAAACCATACTCCCCTGCCTTACCTGGTGGTTAGCAGATAACCATTCAAGCATGGCTAGTCTGAAGAGTGTGTCTCAAAATCAATTAAAAATACATACACTTCCGATTTGTAAAGAACAATGTTATTTATTTGAATTACATGGATGTTTCTATAATATCTAATTGTGAATTTACCATCCTTCCTAAGCTACAGAAAATGGGGCAAAGGTCATGAACTAGTTCACAGTTGAGGTTCAACCAATATCAGTGTGCTTGTTTCGTTGGGAAGCACTGATTTGGAGGGAAGAGGGGCCAAGGATTCTCACATCTGGAAAGTTGCGTGTTATAAAGGATACTCATTGGACAGAAAACAAAAATCCATGAAAGTGAGGCAGCTCTGTGATGTGTATGTCTCGTCTTCTTGCTAGAGTGGCGAGAAGGGGAAAATAGTTGGAAGAGGTCTGAACTAGAAGTTAGAACACCTGGATCAGAACCAGTTCTTGCTGGTTCAGTCTCAGTGTCCTCTTTTAAAGGGGAGAGGGAGTAGGCTAGGTGCTTTCCAAATCTTCTGACATCTTGGCATCCTAGTTATCTGTGCAAATAGGATGAGCACACGTACTTATTAGCCTGCTATAGTCCTGGCTATGCCTTGTAGAGCAAGTATCCCATTCATTATTTTTAGCACTTTCTTTTACTCTCAAAAACATCCCTGGTTGAATAATAATTTATATCATCACTCTGAGTAATTTTTAAAAATGTAATCTTTTTACTTTGGTACACAGCTCTACCTAACTACATCTCTCTTGCAAACACTTAAAATTACAGAGCTTCCTTTCTTAAGCAAAGAAGGAAGTGAAAAAGGGAGAATAGAAGGGAGGGAGGAAAAGGAGGAGGGGAGGAGGAAAGAAGAAAAGAACTATAAAATCAGTGAGATAAAAAGAAACACAGAAAGTTGAGGTTCACCTGTTTGGCTAAAGAGAAAGATCTCTCTAACTGAAATTAGGGAGGTTTTTGGTTTGTTTTCTGTTTATTTCAGAATAATTACACAGGAAACTCTCCTATGTAATTCAGCTCCCATCTCTGCTGCATATCTAGAGACAGTTATTTATATTCTGCTTAAGAGGCAATGATGTTACTGCTTAACTGTGACTCACTCCCTTTTATCATCCAACATCAAGTCACATAATTTAAACCAAGTGAAAAAAAGGTCTAATTCTGAAAAGTAGCCATTTTAAAGTCAGAGAGTCAACAAAGCTGCTCATGTAGGCCAAAATCTGCCCTTAGGTATCCACAAATAATCCCCACTGGACTAATCATAGAGTTTAGGGTGCTAGTTTAAACTTGTCTCCAGAGTTTCAGGCTTAAATAACTTCTTTAATTTTGAAGCCACCTAAAAGAAATCCTTAGACAGGTATCTAGGCCTAGTTATAATGTGTAAGTCTCACATACCTTTTAGCTATAGAACAAGTCAAAGACATTTTGTCAAAAATAGTGATGAAAAACCCCAATCCTCGTGTTCTGAGATTAAAATAGTCCATAACTTCAAAAAACATTCTATTATTTGCATAAGTTCTTATTGAACATTTATTGAAATCTAAATATTGCCATTTTTCAAGATACATAGAGGTATGAATGTGCCTACTGGACTTCATCATATAAAAAGTAAGATGTAGATACTCTGGTGAAGAGGGACCTGAAAGGTCTAATCTCAAAACCATTTACCATTCTGTCCAGAAAGATCTACTTTTTTATTCCAAAGCCATCTGAGAAACAAAGCACTGTTAATATTTAAACTCAAAATGCATTTGGATCTCACTGTAGTTGACTCAGGCTGTGTATACAGATACACAGATGTGTTTGCAAAGCAGTGGTTGTGATTGCCCTAAGCCCTATGGGAATTGGGAATGGGGAGGGGCCCCGGGCAGAGGAAGGGGACCAGGTTAGGGATGAAAAGAAACCTCAGTCTAGATGTCCCTGACTTGACTTCAAACGGGTCTTGCTGCCTGGGGTATGACTCGAGTTTCCTCAGTAAACCATTTCTCTGGCTACTGGACTTTTGCTCCCTTGGCTGTGGCAGCCAAATAAGAAAATTCATTGGCTCTGAAACATGTGTCTAAGTTCTCTTAAAAAGTTCACCCCTTGGGAAATCAAAGAGAAGAGACAAAGTGCTCAAGGTGACCACAAAATGCAATAAACGCAAGGTGTCCTGGCTCCCTGTGAGCCACTCTGGTGCAGCAAGCTCACATTCTTTGGGAATTAAACACCGGACTATCCAGGAAACAAGCCTGCCCACTGCACAAACTCTCTAGATTTGTAGGTAGATGTTTATCTGCGTCTCTAGATTGCAATGCATTTGTCAAAGCCACCTGCTGAAGATTTATCTTCAACTGCAAGCTAAACTGTTACCTGCCCTACGCTCCGGCTCAGTCAACGAAAAGCCACCTGAGGAGGGTTCTATGCCAAGTATTTTACCTGAGAAGCTTCCTCTCAGAGAATTCTCTTGTCAGCTTAAATGGCAGGGGTAGGAGTTCCTGGCAGAGTTTCTGACGTTAGGAAAAGCATGCCCCACAGGTCAAACCTATTTAAGTTTAAGGCTTTCCCACTCTTGATACTAGCAGTGACTACTCATTCTGGCCCCTATTCATAAGGCCTATACATGAGTTTTAGCTCTCTAGGATCTCCTCCTAGCTGCTCTGTTAGAGCAAAGACTGTTCAAGAAACAAGAGCTGTCACAGCTCCTTAGCTAAAATGAATATCCACATCTTAGTTATAACGTTGATCACCATTCCGATAGCATTGGCTGAAGCAAAGATCAATAGACCTAATTACCCCATCCTATGTACCCTGAGAATTAATCTCTGGGGAAAGCAGTATTGGTGGAAGGCACTATATACAGCATTAAGTATTAATGGCATGCTTGGGTTTTCAAAGGATAGGTAAAGTCAGGAAAGAAACAAGCCAAAAAGACCTTTGATTCTCTGGTCAGCATTAGAAAACCAGCCTGTCCGTGAATGTCAATAGCATGTCAATAATTCTGATGCAGAATGAAAGAAGCGCGGTGCACAATCCCGCATTAAATGGAGGAACAGCAGGTGACGTTCCTGGTGAGTTTGCGTAATTAGTGAGGGTTTGGAGCTAGCGGTGCACAAAGCGCCCATCAGTAGAGTGTTCTGGTGAGTTACAATTCCAGAGGACAGGCCAGAGTTTCTTCTTCCCACTCTGCTCGAGGGAACAACTGGAGGAAGCAAATAGCAACCTGCATTTAGGCAGTTGGTGGAAATGGTGGATGAATGGCAATAAGATGCCATTCCACAATGCCCAGGCTTCTCCAGCCTCAATGGCCCGTTTATAAAAGTAATGTCCGAGCTCCAGGAGGGGATTCAGTTGTACAAATGTCAGAAAGGTAACGAAGGTTAACACGCCCTTGTGTTGAGCAATGCCAAAGAAATCTCTGTAGAATGGCATCTTGCAGGCTGTGAGGGCAAACAGTGAGGCTTGCAGCATGGAGAATAGACAGCTGTACTTTTAGGGGACATTTTCAGAGGCAGAGGTCACTGGAGAAATATGTCAGTTGGCGTGGTGAGTTACCCCATGCTAAGAGAAACCAGATCAAGTTTTTGGCTGGTTACCCAGGACACTCCAGGATACCTCCTCTCTAATATGATTTTCAACCCACATCCTCCTGCAGCAAAGGGAGTATTTGTTTACTCAGTTTTCCCTTTTCTCTGAAGCACACATACTTTGTGGGGCTCCTTGTCAGAAATAGTTCCCCACCCTGGAATGAAATCTGCTGATGTGGTTTCCTAAAACTGAGGCTTGTCTGCTCACTAGGAGAGACAAACAGTTTCAATTAAAGGCAGCACGTAAGCCTTGTCTGAGATGCTACATTCTGTCAAAAGCCAAGCAAGGCAGGGCAGAGGCAGATAGCAAAGTTGAGCAAGGTCTTGGAACACAGTTTTAGTTTTATCAGCAGCCCAGAGTCCTGGGAGGCAAGCTTTGGAAGGGGCTCGGGGAGTTCGCTTAGCCCAATGCTCTTGTTTAACAAAATATTTCTAGGAATGAGGAACATAAGACAGCCAGAGAAGGGAGAAGGCTTTCCCTAAGCCACCCAGCTGGGCAGCAGATTTTATGTCTCCAAATACTGAATACACAGAAAGTACATTATGGGCAGCAAGTTTTTCCAATAACCTGTCTTTTGCCTCCAAAGTTTAGTAAGCTGATAACTTATCAATTGAGTAAACAAATATATTTATTAATTAGAGAATAACTAGAAATTGTTGTGACTCACAGGCAATGGAAGAAAGTCCACAAGCTATTTTGAGTGAATAGGGCAGTGAGCAAGGCAGCTTCATATTTGCAACACTATGAATCCGTAACAAGAGCACAAGCCATGCATAACACAGAATAAGTTCCCAGTTGGGCAGCAGACAGAATAATCACGGAAGATACTAGAATATAGCAAGTTCTGTGGAGACAGCAGCTGTTGGAGAAAGTACAAGAGTTGGAGCTTAAAGAAAGGATTACATATTCCAGAATGAGGAAATAGCATGAAAAAAAATTTCAGAGGTAGGAGTGCGGTCAGCATCACGAGAGGGCATTTAGGAGAGACAGGCTTGATGTACACCCTTTGCCGAATGTGAGGTAAGATTGGCAAGGTAACAGCAGGGGCCGGTTTCTGGCAGGTCCGAAAATTCACACAGAGGATTCATGCACTGTAAAGGAAGCATTAGGGAGATACTTTATGCTCTTGAGCAGGAAATTATAGCTGTCTCCTAAAAGCTCACAATGTCTCAGCCCTGTGTTAAGTTCCTGACATGGATTATTTCATTTAATCGTCACAGGCCTATGAGACACCAGCATCATTACCTTATTTCATATGGAGAAAATGAGGATCAGAAATATTAAGCAACTTAAATATAGTTACATAGCAAACAGAGAGATTAAGATTAGAACCCACAGGGCCGGCACTGTGACGTAGCAGGTAAAGCTGCTGCCTGCAGTGCCAGCACCCCATATGGGGGCCGGTTTGTGTCCCAGCTGCTCCACTTCTGAGCCAGCTCTCTGCTGTGGTCTGGGAAAGCAGAAGAAGATGGCCCAAGTCCTTGGGCCCCTGCACTCCTGTGGGAGACCTGGAAGAAGCTCCTGGCTCCTGGTTTCGGATCAGCACAGCTCCGGCTGTTGCAGCCATCTGGGGAGTGAACCAGCAGATGGAAGACACCCCCCCACCGCCACCGCCGCCTCTCCTTCTCTCCCTGTGTAACTCTTTCAAATGAATGAATGAATAATAAATGTTAAAAAAATTTTAGAATCACATAGATATATCTGATTCCTGTTAAAGACCATGCTATATATGATGATGGTAGGTTTTTTTTTTTTAACATAAATGGAACATCATTGTAAACCAATCAAGGATGCCAGCTAGGAGAAATCTCATATATCCAGATACCAGGAAGAAATGTCCCAAGAGACAGTGGCCAAAGTAACAATAAAGGAGGAATAAATCCTAGCAGGAATGGTGAGGTACTAGATGAATGTGAAAAAGCAGAGGATGTTTGGGGGAAGTCATGGCACTAGCAAAAGATGGGGGCGGGTGAGAAGAGTACCACTTTTCAGGGAGGTGGCAGAGGGAGATATTAAGTATTAGACATGATTACTTTTGGTGGACAATGCGAAATATCCAATAGAAAATAGAAGATAAGAGCCTGATGATGCAACTTTGTTTTGTTTATGGGTCCCTAAAGAAATCTGTGAACCCTTTTCCCAGGAAGCATACAAATGTACATCAATGAAATTTTTGCATCACATTTCAGAGAACCAGTGACTCCTCAAACCGACCCACAGAAATTCTGGTACACTGAGGATGGAGATAAACAGATTAGAGAGTCTTATTCATAGTGGGTGCCAATGAACTGCTTTTGACTTCCATCCGGGATCCTGCCCTTCCTGGATTCTCTCCTTCCTTTCTGATCACTAATTTTCCATTTCTTTTGTTGGTTCCTACTCTTTTCCTTGTCCAGTAAAACTGGGTGTTAACCAACGATCTATAATAACCCTTGGACTTCCTTTTGTCTTTATATACTCAGCTCACTTTTATAGATTTTGTGAGGATTAAATAATACATGTAATCAAAACACTATAGTCCCTGGCTTGTAAAAAGCTCTTACTAAATGGTAGCCATGATATTGACTTGAGAATAACCAAACTTTTTAAAAACTCCACTCTCCAGAAAAGGTAATGAAGAAGTTGGCTGAATGAGACAAGGAATAAATCATCAATGCGGTTCTGAGACTATTTCAAAAGAAAAATAGGAGACAAGCTACCTGGAAGAAGAGTTTATTACACAAGGAGAAAAAGCATGGTTAGTGATGTCACATGTCTCACGGAGAAGGAGAAAAACTGAATTAGAAGATCAATCAAGTGAAAACCAATAACGAAAACACTTCTTATCTCAGATCAAAACAATCCTGAGGGGGCCGACGTTGTGGCACAGTGGATTAAGCTGCTGCCTGTTACACTGCCATCCCAGATCACAGCCAGTGGCTCTACTTCCAATCCAGCTCCTTGCTAATGTGCAGAAGATGGCCCAAGTATTTTGGGTCCTGCCACCCATGTGGGAGACACAGATGGAGTCCCTGGCTCCTCATTTTTTCCTTGCGCAGCCCTGACTGTTGCAACCATTCTGGAAGTGAACCCATGGATCGAAGATCTGTGTGTGTGTGTGTGTGTGTGTGTGTATCTCTGTCTCTGTCTCTCTGTCTCTCTGTCTGTCTGTCTCTCTCTCTGGGGCACTCTGCTTTTCAAAAAAATGAAATAAATCTTTAAAAAATCCCAAGGTGACTAATCTCCTCACAAATCAAGAGGCCTTGTGCAGTAGATATGGTTTATAATTTTGGTTCTATCATCATTCGAAAATTTAGAAAACAAGTCCTCCAAAAAATGCTTCAACAAACTCAGAATAGTGTTTTCAAGCTAAAAACTCAGAAGTCAAGCATCTCAGAAGCTAATTCTCCCCCTAATCAGTCTCCATGCATTTACAACAACTATCCAGGCAAGAACTCCATGCAAACAAGGCTGTGGTAGGTTATAAATGAAACAGCATTCTCTTATCAGTTCCTAGCCTGCTTTCTCCCTAGGGGACTTCATATGCTTCTCAACATACAAATAAGTGCCTTGCTCTTCTCTATGCACATAGATGAATCAGGTCTCTTGGGTACAGCATTTTAGTTTCCTCAGCTAGGTTTGGTAGGACACATACCTAGAAAGATGTATCTCCCTGAGAAGGTTCTGCAGCTTATTTACAGCTTTTCCTCTCAAAAAAAAAAAAAAAAAGACAGACAACTTCTAGGGACTTATTAAGTGAAACTAACACTCTGCAGCCTGACTTTAAGAATGCAAGGTTAAGTTCTATCGGCTCTGCTCCTGAGTCACTTATTAGAAGTCAGCAGGACTCCCAGGAAAGGATATGCTCATTTTTTCCCCAACAACTGAGTATTATCACTAGAAAAATATGTGCATGGAGGAGAGAAGAGGTGGAGAGCATTTCAACCGTTTCTGTAAATAAACAACTCAGTGAGTATATCACATAATTCCTAAAATTTGCATCTGCAAATTTGCATTTCAGATTTCCCAAGAATTACAATGCAAGATAGCTGGATTTTCATTCCTGCTTCCCCCCTTCTGTGATCATCCCCAATTTCAACCATGATTCACTAAATATTTTTTCCCATTGGAAATTATAAAATGATATCCTAGCTCATTGTTTCATTTTATATTGAGCTTCATTGGGTTTTCAGACATTTACACTGTCAGCTCTCCTTCTCTTACTGTAAAATCTTTTTTATTGACAATTCAATCATGTCAAGTTTGGAACAGGAGAGGCACTGATTTGATCAGCTATCATTGGATTTACAATATATAAATGACAGTACCATATCTGCCCCTCGTCTAAAGCAGCTGCCTTTTATCGATTTATATTCCACTAGCAAGGAAGAAAAATTGCAGCACAATGTAGTGGTATGGTCCAAGATCAATACCAATTTTTTTCTTAATGACACAAAGGCCAAGATAAGGACAGCATAAGTCAAAGCTAGACAGATCAAATTTTCTCGATATCCCTTTCAATTACTGAAGAACATGCACAGGGATGTATAACATTAAAGCAAAGGAGAACATTATTCCAAGTGGTTTAAAATTACGACATGCAACAAGACTGCAGAGCACCCTCCCAAGATATGGAATTAAGATGAGCTGCGAATGAAGGACCACCCAGCCTCATACCTTGGTCTAAAAGCAGTGGGGTGTTTCCAGATTCAGTCTAAATATTAGGAGTCAGAGCACTGATCCAACTGTGTAAGCCAAAAGATGAGTACTTAAATTAGGACCAAATTCAGCACCAAACACCCTGGATTCCTCAGGTGCTGGTATTGAACAACAAGTAATGGAAAGTGAAATAGCCTGGATTCCCCCTCAAGAATAAAATATGTGTTACAAGAGGCTACAAAACAAATTATTCAAACAAGTTAACATGCCCAATAGAGTGGTAGACCACATAAACTCTGGGCAAGTTGGAAAGTTAACCGTGACCTCCACTATGGCAATAAAAGGCTTCCCAAACCCTGTAGGAATCTGGGAAGATTCCCTATTTCAGCAAAAATGGAGCCCGGCCCAGGCCAAAGCAGTTGTTTCTAAAACTGGTGTTCCATGACCTCAAACCAATCCATCGTGTTTATCATAGCATGTTCAGTTATGAGAAAACTGGTTTGGAAGAATCCTGGACTGGAGACATTTTGGTGATTTCCTCTACTGATGGATTTTTTTTTCACCTGCTACCAACATTTAAGGAGCCAAGGGCTTCTCCTCATTAAACACTGGCCACATTTTGTTTGTATAGGCTTCCGATAACCCTTTCCTTTCCACAGGTGTTCTCTCCAACTTAACACAAACATGTTTAGGTACAGCAGTTTTGCCAGACTATGTTCTCGGCACACATTAGGCCAATCATAAACGGAGGTGTTCAAGAGAAGCACGTTGAAATTTTGGCAGGCTTTTGTGAACTATGTTGTGAATGGAATTCAAATATCTGGCTAAGGGGTGGATATTTGGCATAGTGGTTGAGTTGGTACTTGGGATGCCCACATCCCATATCAGAGTAGCTGCTTTGGGCCCTGGCTACCCAACTTTTGATCCAGATTCCTGATAATGTACACCTTGGGAGGCAACAGGTGACAGTTTAAGTACATGGATCCCTGCCACCTACTTGGGAAACTTGGATGGAATTTTAGGCTCCTCTGCTTCAGCCTGGCCCTGCTCTGGCTGTTGCAGCCATCTGGGGGAGTGAACCGTGAACCAGTGGAGTATGATGCCTCCCCACCCCCATCTCTTTTTAACTGCTTCTCTCTGTTATTCAAATAAAATTAAAAATGAATGAATGAATGAATGAATGTATATCTGGCCAGTGTCATAACATGACATTTGAGTTCCTTCCAGACCTAAACACCCATATTTCCACGCAGTAAGAGCTAAAATTTGTTATTCATTATTTTTTAAGTAGAAAAAAATCATGGCCTTTGGAATCAAGCAGATCTGTGCTCCAGACAGGACTGTGCCACTTACTAGCAGTGTGATATTGGGCAAATTACTTAGCCTTTCTGTGTAACACTGTCAGGCACAGAGACAACTGTGCTATAAACAACACTGTTGAGGATCAACAGTGATCACTAAATATGATAAAACTGAGGCTCAGGGAGTTTAAGGAAACTTGCTTAGCATCATAAACAATTAGATGTACAGTCCAGTTTCAGCTCATAATATATACAGTTCCACAATCTACTCTTACCACAACTCCCATAATACTACAGTCCTTCCAGTCCAACCTAAGCCTATGCTATGTTGTTCATTCTCTTGGGGTCACCAAGAATTCAAGTTTGGGCCACATAACTAAACCACAAGTCATAATCCCATCTACACTGTGAGCACCCAATAACAACTTTTGCCTCGTCAGGAAATGCTTAGAAATAACCCAAGGAAACCTCATGTCTTCAAGTAATATTTGTAAACAATGTGACCATGATAATATATCTAACTGAAGAGACGTAAAGAGGAAGTTTTAACAAGTTTGCAAAGGGCAGCGTAAGACATGCATCTTACACAATTTTGACTCAGTTTTCTAGTAGTGCTGCCAATGCATTTTTCCCTGAAAATTAGTGAACTATTCACTAATCATGAAAGCAGGTGATGCAGTTTAGCTGTGGGCAACAGAAGCAGTCCGTTCACCCTGGTGTGAAGCAATCAGAAGTGCTATGTTTGTTTTCAGTAAAACGTCATGCTGGGACTTTGACTGGTAGCAAAAGTGGCATTACCAGATGGCTTGTAGGATAGGGAGTTTTGGAAGACCATAGTAGAAGTTAGGGTTAACACATTACTTGGCATAAAAAGAATGTTTTTTAAAACTCCAAATCATATGGGCAAAGATAATGAATAGCTACCAGCAATGTAATGACACAGATGATAGAGTTATTAGAAAAAGATGGTGAAGCAACTATTATGCAAATGTTCCAACAAATAATAGAAAAGCACTTTTGAAAGGAATGGAAGGAGCTGGCGCTGTGGTATAGCGGGTAAAGCCGCCACCTGCAGTACTGGCATCCCATAGGGGCGCTGGTTCAAAACCCAGATGCTCCACTTCCAATCCAGCTCTATGCTGGATAGAAAGCAGAAGATGGCCAAAGTCCCTGGGCCCCTGTACCCACATGGGAGACCTGGAAGAAGCTCCTGATCAGCACAGCTCCAGCCATTGCAGCCAAATGGAGAGTGAACCAACGGATGGCAGACATATTCTCTCTCTCTCTCTCTCTCTCTCTAACTCTTTCAAAAAAAAATCTTAAAAAAAAAAGAGAAAGGAATGGA
This sequence comes from Oryctolagus cuniculus, assembly GCF_051225735.1. NCBI lineage: Eukaryota > Metazoa > Chordata > Mammalia > Lagomorpha > Leporidae > Oryctolagus > Oryctolagus cuniculus. The sequence continues at coordinate 111,034,436 of NC_142888.1, forward strand.
AATAGAAGGTGTGTTAATAAAAAAAAAAGAGGAAGAAATTATGAACCACATAGACATTTTAGGATTGAGGGGCCAGCACTGTGGCACAGCGGGGTTAAAGCTCTGGCTTGCATTGCCAGCATCCCATACGGGCTTCAGTTTGATTCCTGACTGCTCCATTTCCCATCGAGTTCCCTGCTAATGTGCCTGGGAAACCAGCAGAGGATGGCCCAAGTGCTTTGGCCCCTAAACCCACATGGGAGACCCGGAAAAGCTCCTGGTTCCTGGCTTCTGCATGGTCCAGTCTTGGTAATTGCATCCATTGGGGGAGTGAACCAGCAGATGGAAGACCTCTCTCTAACTCTGCCTTTCAAATAAATAAAAGTAAATGTTTAAAAAAAAAGAAACTGAAAAAAATGATAAACACTTCAAAAAATAAATTTTAGGACTGAACACCATATTTGAAAAACTTACTAGATTGGCTCAATAAAAGTTTGGAGCTTACAGAAATAGAATAAATAATAAACTTGAAGATAAAGCAATATAAATTATGATATTTAAATAACAAACATTTTAAATATTGCTTTAAAAAAGAAAATAAATAGATCCTTAAGAATCTCAGGTATAATAACAAAAAGCCTAATATGTCATTGGAATCCCAGAGAAAGAAGAATATGTTGGGAAAAAACCTGTATTTTAAGAAATAAAGGCTAAAAATTTTCCATTTACATTTAAATTTTCTATTTACAACATTTGAAAATTTTAGCAAACTCCAAACAAAAAACCCACAGAACTCCACACCCAATCACAATAATCTAACAGCTGAAGGCAAAAGAGAAAAAAGAAGTATTGAAAGTAGCTAGAAGGGCCGGCACTGTGGCTCAGCAGGTTAACACACTGGCCTGAAGCGCCGGCATTCATATGGGCGCTGGTTCTAGTTCCAGCTGGTCTTCTTCCGATCCAGCTCTCTGCTAAGGCCTGGGGAACTCCTCTTCCTGTGTAACTCTGACTTTCAAATAAATAAATAAATGTTTTTTAAAAAGAACAGTACAAATAGTAAAGAAAAATTAGTCATTAAGAGGCCGGTGCTGTGGCATAGTAGGTTAGGTCTCTGGGCATAGGTTCGTGTCCTGGCTGCTCCTCTTCCGATCCAGCTCTCTGCTTACACTTGGGAAAGCAGTAGAATAGAAGATGGCCCACGTGGGAGACCCAGAAGAAGCTCCTGGCTCCTAGCTTCAGACCGGTCCAGCTCTGCCTGCTGCAGACATTTGGGAGGTGAACCAGTGGATCAAAGATCTCTCTCTGTGTCTCTCCCTGTCTGTAACTCTACCTCTCAAATAAATAATTTTTTTAAAAAATGATCATTCTTCTTCCATTATTTAAAATGTTTCTCAGCTTTAAAAAAAACACTGCAATAATGTCTGATGGGAAATTCAATATATTTGGATAAGACAACTGAAATAAAAGAGGAGTTAAAGGAGGCCTATATGGTGAAATATTTCTGCATTAAGTAAATAAAGTACTTCAAGACTGATTGTAAAGAAGCTATGAAAAGTTAAGTATGTATATTGTAATCCCCTAGAGCAACTCAAAAATCTAAAACTATACAAAGAGACATGAAAAAAAAAGAAATAAATCAAAACAGAACAAGAAAATGTTCAGGGGCCAGCACAGTTGTGTAGCAGGTAAAGCTGCAGCTTGCAATGCAGGCATCCGTATGGGCACCGGTTTGTGTATGGCTGCTTCACTTCCAATTTAGCTCCCTGATAATGGCCAGGGAAAGCAGTGAAAGATGGCCTAAATGTTTGGGTCCCTGCTACCCACATGGGAGACCTGGAAGAAGCTCCTGGTTCCAGCCTGGCTTTAGTCTGGCTCAGCTCTAGCAGTTGTGGCCATGTGTGAACCAGTGAATGGAAGATGTCTCTCTGTGTCTCTCCCTCTCTCTCTTTTTAACTCTTTCAATTAAATAAACATTAAAAAAAAAACATGTTTAGAAGCAGACGTTTACCATAACAGTTAGGATACCCGTGTCTCAGAGTACCTGGGCTTGATATCCAGCTCTGACTCCTGCCTCCAATTTTCTGCTAATGCAAACCCTGAAAAGCATCAATGATGGCTCAAGGCATTGGGTTCCTACTACTAACATGGGATATCTGAAGGCGTTTCTGGCTCCTATCTTTGCCGCAACATAGTCCTTGCCATTACAGGCATTTAGGGAGTGACACAACACATGGAAATGCTCTTTCACTGTGTCTAATTCTGCCTCTCAATTTTTTATTTTTAGGAATGTTCAAATAACCCAAAAGATTACATGAAAGGAAAACAAAGAGGAATGGGAAACTAAAGTAAAAAAATGAGTAATAAAATAACAGATTTAGTTCTAAACATATCACTAATGATATTAAATCTAAAGTCTCTAACAAACCAATTTAAAGACAGATATTGTAAACTCTGAGCTGTCTATAAGAGACATTTTCATATATAATAAGTGTATATTAAAAATAAAAGGATGGAGAGTGACATCAGTTACTAAAACAGAGAGAACTTCTGAAAATTGTTTTGCCATAAAATGGTGAAAACCTGAAAAAATTGTGAGAGTTGCATTTTTCCTGGATTCTGGAAATTAACCAAAGGCTCAGTGCAGCTCGAGGGGCACTTATTCAAGACAATAGGTAAATTTTAGTGATAATAGTGAATTTTGTGGAATTTTAACTTGCTCTAGATAATCTCCTTCTATCCAGTTCTATGGTAGTCTTGAAAAATGACAGCCTGCATAACTGGTACAGCCTGGCAGCAACCTGAAGGAGAAGAATGGAAGTAGAGCTCTTACAAAGCAACATTCTAAAAGAATTCTCATTGTTTGGCCTGTTTGTAGGCTCCCTGGAGGACCCAACTTACAAGACGGCCTGTATTTGACTGGATTTCGAGGTACTCAGTGTGAAAAACATTTTCCCTGAGAAAATCAGTCAAAAAGCTTAACAGGAGAAACTGAGGAAACAGAACCACAGGAACTTGGAAAATCTTGGATATATTCTTGAAATTCACAAGGTCATGTACCTGTATAGGGTTTTGTTCATGCTCAATAAAGACCTGAAAAGGCACTAAGCCTTTACTTATGGCTCACCTTGAGTACTACATAACAAGAAGTAGTGACTAAGTTAGGGTTGTAAAATACCTGGTTGAGTATAGAAGAGATGACCTAATATTCACACTCTACAGCCTCTTAGAAAGCCCTGGAAAACTTAATTCCAAAGCATTTAAGGAATTCTCTGAACAATCATCAGTTGACCACTAATCTAACCAAGCAGAAATACCAGTGGCCATACACAGACAATACAGAGCTAGTTCCCAAAACTCTCAGTAATAGACTTAAAACAATTAGCAACAAAAAACCCTGAGAAGGGGGGCAGAATCTGATTTCCTAAGTTGCCAAATATTATTATTTAAAATGTCCATTTTTCAACCAACAAAATCAAAGCCAAAGAAACAAGAAATTAAGGAACATACACAAAAGGAAATAAAAATCATCAATAGAAACATTCTGAGAAGGCACAGACTTTAGACTTACAAGACAAAGACTTTGAACCAGCTATTTTAAATATATCAAAGGGCTAAAGGAAACTATGTCTACAGAATCAAAGGTAAATATGAGAATGATACTTCAACATGTGGACAGGATAGACAATTAACAAAATTTAAAAAGTAAAATAACTGAAATGAACAATCCACTAGAAGGCTCAAGTAGATCTGAGCAGTCAGAAGAATCTCATTGGTTGAGAAACAAAAAGGGAAGAAAGAAAAATAAGCAGTGTCACAGACTTGTAGGACACCATGTAGCATAACAAAACACACATAATTAATGTCCCAAAAGGAGAGGAAAGTGAAAAAGGGGCAGAAAGAATATTTGAAGAAATAATAGCCCCGAACTTCCCAAAATTGACCAAAACCATCAATCTACACACCCAAGAAGCTCCACAAACTCCTAGGAAAAACTCAAAGATATGCATACTTTCACACATCATAGTCAAGCTTTTAAAAGACAAAGAGAGAACCTTGAAAGCGCCAAGAAAAATTGACTCATATACCAGGAATCCTCAGTAAGATTAACACCTGATTTCTCCTCAGAAACCATGGAGGCTAGAAGATAACAGTTTAATATATGCAATGTCCTGAAAGAAAAAAAAATCTACCAACCAGGAATTCTATACTCACAGAAACTATTCTTCAAAGGAACAAGTAATGCAGCAGAACTGCTCAATGGCTACATGATTTTCTTTTTTTTTTTTAAGATTTATTTATTTGAGAGGCAGAACTACAGAGAGGCAGAGGCAGAGAGAGAGAAAGGTCATCCATTCACTGGTTCACTCCCCAGATGGCCACAACAGCCAGAACTGGGCCAATACAAAGCCAGGAGCCAGGAGCTTCTTCCAGGTTTCCCATAAGGTGCAGGGGCCCAAGGACTTGGGCCATCTTCTACTGCCTTCCCAGGCCACAGCAGAGAGCTGGATTGAAAGAGAAGCAGCCAGACCAGCACTGCAGGTGGCAGCTTTACCCACTATACCACAGCACCGGCCCCTATATGGTTTCCTTTGATGTTGATAAAAATGCTTCAGAAGTAGACAGAGGTGGTGGTTAAACAAGTCTGTCAGAGTACTAAATGTTATTAAACTGTTTGCTCTAAAATAGTATATTTCATAGAACAAGAATTTTATCTATTTTTTTAAAAATGGAGAAGGAATAAAGACATGCCAAAACAAAAAGAAAACTGAAAGAATGTGCTACTAGGATATATGCACTACAATAAATACTAAGGAAATCTTTCAGGCTAAAACTAAAGGATACTGGACAGTGTGACTCCAATCCACAAAGAGAAAGAACACAGCTAAAGGTCATTACAATAGTAACTACAGAAGACAACATAAATGCCTTTTAAAAATGATAACACCTTTTTTGTCCTATGTGATTTAAAAGAAAATTACCTAAAGCAAAACTTACCAATCTCTGATTATGGGCATACAATGTGTAAAGTACAATTTGCAACAATAAAACAAAGGAAAGGGAGAAATGGAGCTACAGAGGATCAAAGTTTTTGTGTTTCTTTAAAATACATTGATATGAATCTGAACTAGATTTTTATAAATTAAGAACTTCATAGTAATGCCAAGGGCAAGTACCAAGAAAATACTACATAATTACATTACATAGAAATGTATTAAACTCTCCAATTAATCTCACAAGTATATGGAATCTAAGAAAGTTGAGCTCATAGAATCACAGAGTAGAACAGCAGTTAACAGAGGCAAGGGAGGGGAGAAAGGCAAAGAGTATAACGAATCAGGATACATAAACTGTTATAATCTACTGGTCAGAATGATGACCACAGATAATAATAAAGTATTGCATTTTATAAATTGCTATGTGAGTAGACTTTAAATGAGCTTATCACCAAAAAAAGATATTAGATGAGGTGATGGATAGGTTAAATAGTTGCATTTAGACATTTCATAATGTATACATATATTAAAAAAATCATACTTTACCCTATAATTATAGACAACTGGTATTTGCCAATTAAAAATAAAAATAAATGGATAAATAACCGGAGCAGGCATTTGGCCTAGTGGTTAAGTAATCAGTTAGGTCTGCATCCAACATCAGAGTACTTGGTTTCAATGCCTGGCCCTGGCTCCTGCGTCCGGCTTTTGACTAATTCTGAACATGGCAAGCAGTGGTGATAGTTCAGGTAATTGGGTTCCTGACACACACATGGGAGATCTGGACTGAATTCCTGGCTCCCTGCTTTTGCCTATTCTAGCCCCAGGCATTGCAGGCATTTGGGGAATGAATCAGTGGATAGAAGTTGATTCATCTATATCTCTCTCTCTCCCTTCCTCTCTCTCCCCTCTTTCCTCTCTCCCACCCTCTCTTTCTCTCTCACTCTCCACACCCACCTTCCTCTCCCTCTTAAATAAATAGGTAAAATTTAAAATAATTGGGATAAATTGGATAGAGGAAAAACAAACCGTCCCAATCCCAATTAAAACAGAGACTGGCAGAATAAAAACAAAACCATGATCCAATTACATGCTGTCTACAAAAGATACACTTTAGTTTCAAAGACACAAATAGGCTGAAAGTAAAAGGGTAGGGGTTCAGTGTTGTGGCACAATGGGTTAAACTATAAATTACCACTTGTGATGCTGGCATCCCATATCCGAGTGCCCATTTGAATCCTGGCTACTCTGCTTCTAATGCAGCTTCCTACTAATGTACCCCGGAAGGCAGCAGAACATTGCAGCCATTTGGAGAATGAACCACCAGATGAAAGATCTGTTGCTCTCTCTTTCCCTCTCTGTAGCTCTGCCTTTCAAATAAATGCATCTTTAAAAAAAGAAAGAAAGAAACATAGTGGAAAATGATATAACTACAAAGGGACTTCCAAAAGTTCATGGATTGGGGCCAGCATTGTGGCACAGCAGGTAAAGCAGGTAAACCTGTGACACCAGAATCCCAAATAGGCAGCATTTCAAGTCCCAGCTGCCCCATTTCTGATCCAGCTCCCTGCTTGTGTCCTGATAAAAGCAGCAGAGAATGGCCCAAGTGATTTGGCTCCTACCACCCCTGTGAGCTTGGCTCAGCCCTGGCCATTGTGGCCATCTGTCTCCATCTTTGTCTCTCCCTCTCTCTGTGTAATGCTCACTTCAAATATATAAATCTTTTTTTTTTTAAAAAAGTTCATTCATATTTTGCATTGTCTTTTAATTCAATTCTTCATGAACTTTTTAAAGCCCCCTTGTATATCATGAAACAGTGACCATCAGAGAGCTGGAGTGATATATATTCATACCAGACAAATATGTTACTAGAGACAAAAACACTTTATAATGATAAAAAGTTTATCCCATTAAGATATAAAAATTATAAACATATATTAATTTTACAACAGATCCACAAAATACATGAAGCAAAAATTAACAGAATTAAAGAAACAGACAAAACATAGTCGGATACTTCAATGCCTCGCCTTCAATAATGTACAGCATAACTAGATGGAAGATGAGGAAGGAACCAGAAGACTGAAGAACACTAAAAACCAACTAGATCTAGCAAATATCTGTAGAGCACTCCTCCCAGGAATGGCAAAACACATATTCTTATGAAGCGAACATCAAACATTCTCCACGATAGATCAAAAGATAAACCATAAAACAATTTTAAATAAATTTTGAAGAATTATAATGATACAAAAGACATTCTTTGATCATGATGGAATGAAGTTAGAAATTAAAAAAGGAAATTAGAGAAACTCACAAATATGCAGAAATTGAGACCAGAAAATTATATGCTATGAAAACACTCATCAAAAGAAACCAAAGTAGACTAAAGAGAAAATAAAATTATCAGAAATAAAGAAGTGCATTACATATTACATAATAGTAAAAAGGTCAGTTCACCAAGAATATATATGCAAAATAATAGCAGAGCTTCAAAATATATATAGATTTCATATAGCAAAGATGTCAATTCCCTTTGAATCTATCAACAGATTTAACACAGTTCCTATCAAAATTACTGCAAGATATTTTTGTACATGCACACAAGCTTATCCTAAAATTCCTATGGAAATCCAAAGAGTGAGAATAACACAAACAAGTTTGAAAAAGAATATATTTAGAGGAATTCCAGTGCCAATTTTAAGTTTTCACTGTAGAGCTTCAGTACTCAAGAGAGTAGAGTATGGTACTAGTAAAGGGACAGACATGTAGATTTCCAGAATAGGATTTAGTGTCCAGAAATAGTCACATACATATATGGAAAATAGGTTTGACAACAGTTTAATGGCAACTCAACTGAGCAGTGACAGTCATTCAGCAATAGTGTAAGACAAATTACTCATGGAAAAATAATGGACCTCTTCCAAAAATCACATCTGTTACAGAGATTAATTCAGATGTAGAATATAAAAGTATAAAATTTGTAGAAGAAATCATAGGAGAATTTCTTGACCTAGGGCAAGGTAGAGTCCATTAGATGACACCAAAATCACAATCCAAAGTTGAGAAAATAACACTTGGCGAACTTTGTCACAGTTACAAACTTTTTCTCTGAGGAAGATGCTTCTAGAAGACAAGCTACAGAGTAGAAGAAAATGCAGGCATGCACTGCTTCATAAAGGGTTGTGTTCTGAGAAATGTATTGTTGGGCGATTTTGTCATGTATTAGAGAGTGGACTTATACAAGCCTAAATGGTATAATCTACTATACATCTAGACTCAATGATGAATACACACACACACACACACACACACACCCTTCACACACACAGTATAGCCTACTGTTTCAAGAACTATTGTGAATAAAATAATGAGATTAAATGAAACACAAAAGAAAAGGTTGTGGTGATTATGAGATATATGGGGCTACTGCCAGCATAATACAGCATTCTGGTTTTCAGCTTTCTTTATTAAATGTAGAAGAACACATAACAAAAGCATACTAGATATATGAAATACTAACACAACCATTTATTAGTATTACCATATATTATCTTCTGTAAATAATTGTGTGTACTATACATTTATATGACTGGCAATGCAGTCAGGCTTTTTTTTTTACACCAGTGAAACCACAAATACCTGAGTAATGGCTATGACATCACTAGACAATAGAAATTTTTGCAGTCCATTAAAATCTTTTCAAAGTTTTATTTTAGTATTGAAAGGCAGAGAGAGAAAGGCAGTGTTCCCAGCCTTAACAGTGCAAACGAACGTAAGTAGTAAACAAATATGCATATGTATGTAATAAAATAGGGCATTACATACAAAAGAGTGCATGTGAAAACTTTGTGCCTGGCTAATATCAATTTTGTGATTTTCACAATACACTATGATTTTGTAAGATATTATCATTGTGAGAAGCTAGCTGAAGGGCACATGGGAATTCTCTGTACTATTTTTTCAATTTCTTGTGCCTTAAGCTATTTTGACATAAAAATTTATATTCCAAAACTTGGGGCCAGCGTTGTGGCACAGCAAGTTAAGCCACCATCTGCAACACCAGCATCCCACATGGGCACAGTTCGAGTCCTGGCTGATCTGTTTCTGATCCAGCTCCCTGGTAATACACCTGGGAAGGCAGCAGAAGATGGCCCAAGTGCTTGGGCCCCTTCCATCCACCCCGAAGATCTGAATGGAATCCCTGGCTCGTGGCTTCAGCCTGGCCCAGCCCCAGCTGTTGCAACCATTTGGGGAGTGAACCAGCAGATGGAGACCTCCCTCCCTCTCCCTCTGTGTGTGTGTGTGTGTGTGTGTGTGTCTAATACATAAATCTTTTTTAAAAAGCTTCAACAGTAAGAAAACAATCAAATTTTAAAATGGGCAAACATTTCCAACAGACACTTTGCACCAAAGAGGATATGTACACAGTCTACAAACATATGAAAAGGTTCTCAAAGTCATTAGCCAATATGGAAATACAAATCAAAACATCTATTAATCTACTTAATTTTTCTAACAATTATATAAAGCGATTTTCTCTGCTTTCCATGCAAGGAAAGTGATAAATACTGAGGTTGAACACTTCGTCAAAAGTGACAGAGCTTCCCAGTGGTGAGACTGGGAATAAAGTCCAGCATCAGCCTAAGTCCAGAGTCTCTGCTGCCACTCATGAATAAACACATTAGTAAGCCCATCTGAGGTGCTCACGAGTATTTTCCAAAGAAATTCCCTAAGATCCAGTAAGATAAATTCATTCACCCAATTAGCCATAAAGAGACAGAAAGTGAAATATCTACCTCTTATAATTTACACTTCCCTCTCCCACATACTGTACTGATTAACACAGGTGTCGGGTTTCTCTCCACTCATTTTTTGTTCTCCTTGCAGAAATTCGTATGCTACTTGCTACTTAAATATAGGCAAAAAGTAGACATTAATCATTCACAAAATTTCCACAAGAAGTTTGGAGTCTCTTACTGCAGCTACAGAAACAGGAATTTTTGAACTTCTTTGCTGGCATTAAAATTAACTTCTCTAGGCATGCAGGACAATGGTACCAAAAACATTATTAATTTATGTGGCCTTGATTTATGTTTGTTCCTACTACACTGCCTTTGCCTGCATTCAGAATAGTTAATGAAAACTCACACATGCCAAAGTGCTGAGCAAAGACATAAAGGAAGTAATACAAAAATCTCTCCTTGGAGAAAATCAAGATGTTACAGAGCACCATGTTTAATTATTGCGTTTGAAAAAGAGTTGACCAGAAAATTTAGTTGGCCAATACTGTTGAAATCGTACTGTCTCTGCAATATGTGATCTTACGTAGAACCAGATATGCTGTTTCAGGAAGGAAATGAGTCCTACAGGTTTTTAGAATTAGGATGTCTTGGGATTATTTCCTTTTATGTGTTTAAAATAAGTCCTAAAATGAAAGGATGTTTCATAAAGTAGGCAGGGAGTGAGTCTGATTAGCTTAAAGAATGTGTAACAGCAAGAGTATATATGAAGCTCACAGTTAAACAATACTGAACACGTTCAGTGACTATCCCTAAATCCATGTTAACACAGCACAGCCAGTTGTATGCTGTCAGGTCCATTATTTGAGCATCAAATGGCCTCTTTATATATTTCAAACATGACTCTGCCAGTGATTCAAAAGTGGGTGGGAGACCAGTGCTCTGGCATAGTAGGTTAAGGCTCCTCCTGCAGCACCCGCATCCCATATGAATAGTTCCAGCTGCTCCACTTCCGGTGCAGCTCTCTGCTATGGCCTGGGAAAGCAGTAGAACATGACCCAAGTGCTTGGGCCCCTGCACCCACGTGGGAGTCCCAGAAGAAGTTCCTGTCTCCTGGCTTCGGATCAGCACAGCTCCAGCCTTTGCAGCCATTTTGGGAAGTAAACCAGAAGACTGAAGAACTCTCTGTCTCACTCTCTCTGTCTGTAACTCTGCCTCTAAAGCAAATAAATAAATCTTTAAAAAAAAAGTGGGTGGGCAGGACTGTACAGTGATCATGAAGGAAGAGGAAAGGGTCTGATTAAAAGTGATAGATGAGTGAGATACACGGGCCATTCATTCAACAAACACATTGAATACCTGCTAAGTGCCAGGCACTGCACTAAGGACAGAAGATGCAGACACAGCTACAAGCCAGTCACCACCTGACACTAGGAGGTCACATTCTGGTATGGGAGATCCAGAGCATTTGGGGAAATCCAAGTGGACCCATGTGCCAGGAGTTTACAAGGCATATATTAAAGGATGTGAGATCGTCAAAACAGAAGCCAGGAGAATATACAGTGACCATACACTGAATGGTTTCACATGCAATACCAAGGTGTTTTTGCAGTCTACATATTTTGTTGAAACACACACAATCCAAGCTTACTATGGAAATTTAAGATGTATTTATTTGAAAGGTGGAGTTACAGAAATGGAGAGGCAGAGGCAGACAGAGAGGTCTTCCATTTGCTAGTTCACTCTCCAAATGGCCACAACAGCCAGGGTTGGGCCAGACTGAAGCCAGGAGCTTCCTCTAGGTCTTTCACATGGGTGCAGGGGCCCAAGCACTTGGGCCATCTTCTGCTGCTTTCCCAGGCACCTTACCAGGGAGTTGCATCAGATGTGGAGTTGCATTGGAAGTAGAGCAGCCGGGACTCAATCAGTGTCCATGTGGGATGCCAGTGCTGCAGGCAGCAGCTTAACTCGCTATGCCACAGTGCAGTCACCACCACAGAAAAATTTTAAAATACTGAGAAATCAACTATAAAAAAAACCCTCTAATTCCACCACCCAAAGTGCATGCTGCCTGTGTCTGTTTTTGTCTTTTCTCTCTCTTCTCTGGAGATATATCTACATAAATCAAATTAGTTGTGTAGATACATCTATAAAAGGTGGCTTTGAAATAGTCATATGAAATGGAATTAAAAGATAATGTACAATTTCCATGAACTTTTTGAAGTCCCCTTGTATATCTTTATGTGTGTGTTATCTGTCTCTGTCTCACTCCCTAGATCAATCTGTCAAGAAATATAGGTACAAGGGGCTGGTGTTGTGGCATAGCAGGTTAAGCCACAGCCTGTGAGGCTGACATCCCATATGGATGCTGGTTTGAGAACCAGCTGCTCCATTTCTGATCCAACTCCCTGCTAATGTGCCCGGGAAAGCAGTGGAGGATGGCTCAAGTTCTTGGGTCCCTGCACCTGTGTGGGAGTCCTGGATGAAGCTCCTAGCTCCTGGCTTCAGCCTGACATAGCCCAACCACTGTTGACATGTGGGGAATGAAAAAGTGGATGAAGATCTCTGTTTCTTTTCCCTCCCTCTAACTCTTTCAAATTTATATAAAAAAGAAGCAATACATGTACATTTGTTCTGCAGTATCAGCAGGGGATTGATTCCAGGACCGCCTACAGATACCAAAATCCATGGGTGCTCAAGTCTCTTACGTACAATTGTATAGTATTTGCATATAACCTATGCAATCTTCTCCCATACTTTAAATCATCTCTTGATTACTTAAAATGCCTAATGTAAAGCAATTGCTATATAAAGAGTTGTGTCAGGTGCGGTGGCAAGTGCCTATAGTCCCAGCTACTCAGGAGGCTGCAGCTGGAAGAGTATTTGAGTCCAGGAGTTCCGGGCTGTCATGCACTATGCTAATCGGGTGTCCACACTAAGTTTGGCATCAATATGGTGACCTCCTGAAAATGGGGGACCACCAGGCTGCCTAAGGAGGGGTGAATCGGTTAAGGTCAGAAATAGCTGTTATATTCTATTGTATGTGTTCAGTATAAACTCAATTCTTTTTCTGAATATTTTTAATTTGTGGTTTGTTGAATACACATACACACACCATGCAACATGGTTTTTTTCCCACTTAAAAGTATATCAATAGTTATTCCTGTCATTAAATTGCATTCAACATCTTCTTAACAGCTGCATAGGATTCCATCATAATGCTGTTTTGTATTTGAACCAGTCTTTTATTGATGGTTGTTTCCTATTTTTGCCATTATGGTGGGAATTATTTTTGAAATGCAATTATGTTTGTATCTTCATGACAGCTATTGTCCAGAAACATGACAGATGTAGGCTGCAGAATGATATAAGTGGTAAAAAGGAATAGAAGACATTGAGGGATAATAAGTAAGAGAGAAGTCCAACACTACATGGGGAAAAAAAAAACAGCAGATTCATGTATTAGAAATGTGTATTTGTAATACCGAGAGGGTACTAAGAGGGAAGAGAGAATCTGGGCATGCTGAGGACCCTAGTAAGTTATTCTTCAAAACCCTATTGAAGGGGCCGGGCCAGCACTGTGGTGTAGAAGGTTAAGCCTCTGCCTGCAGCCCTGTCATCCCATAAGGGCACTAATTCGAGTCTCAGCTTCTCCACTTCCCATCCAGCTCCCTGCTGGTACACCTGGGAAAGCAGAAGAAGATGGCCCAAGTGCTTGGGCCCCTGCACCTATGTGGGAGACCTGAATGAAGCTCCTAACCTCTGGCTTCGGCCTGGCCCAGCCTTGGCCATTGCAGCCATTTGGGGAGTGAACCAGCAGATGAAGGATCTCTCTCTGTCTCTCATATTCTCTGTATCTCCTGCTCAAAACATGAAGAAACCTAGACCCTGAGACCTAGTGTCACCTAAGATTTCCAATGTGTTTCCTACACAAGCTACCCTCAGTCAATCATGCCCTGGTGGCATGTGACATTTGCACATCAAAGAACCAAGTGGGCATGCTGGCTAGATGATCACCCCCATTTTCCAAGTACTATATCCGTATGAAGTTAAATTATCAGAAAGTCAAGTACTGGGACTATATTGTCTCAACCTCCAATGAAATATCTAAACTGAGTTACAATATAATATTATATTCTCACTCTTTATGTAAAAGGTCAATACAGGAATTACCCATTTCAACAGGCTTGTTGTTCCTTTGCAAAACTGCAATTGAAGATGCCTACTATAATCTATTACCTCTCACATGAGGGACATATAATAAGTTTCACAATAAAATTTGGAGAAAAGAAGAATACATATTTTTCTGCAACAATAAAAAACTATGCAAGCCAATGTATTTTCCTGTTTATTTTTGCTGCTAGGAAACAGACTTGGATTGGCCTGTCCAGATACTTCATGGCATCCACCCTTTCTGATTCCTTTAGTTGGTCTCCTTGGATTTTAAAATTTAAAAGTTCTATATTTTACAGTGGTTAATTCCGTACATTGCCTCAGGTCCTTTTAAATGCGCATAGAATGAAAGACTCTTAAGTAAATTTGGTCATTAAAAGTTATTTTGTAACAACTGGTCCAAATACTACGAGGAATAAGCTCAATGGTTTTCAATATTTGAATTAGAGGCAATGAAACTTGATATATTTACCTGACAGTTTTGATTATGATATGTTCAAATAGTCTACGTATGATAAATACCCTGAAATACACATTCTAATTTGTTGCATAACAAACACACAAGTGGTAAAAATATAGCATCTCAAAATATCTAAACTTCTAGAACAACCTATAATTCCCATCTTTAATGAAGATAACCATGAGCCATTCTTTTTCTGTGCAGAATGGAATAAGTTAAACTTGAAATTGTATGAGAGTGCTCTTCTCTCTTTCTGATCTGTAGAGAGATGACTTTTAGGGCAAATTACTGAAAACCCTTCAGTGGCTCTCTCCTGCCTTCAGGGATAAGGTCCAGCTACTGTGGTAAGATGTGCGTGCTACATTATTACATGAAAATGGCAAATAACAGAATATGACCCCAATTTTATAACACACACACACACACACACACACAAGTACTGTAAGCACTCAGCCTTGGAGACTACAATGGCCTTCCCAACTCCATGATTCCATTCCTTGTAACTTCTAAGAGTCTATGAAATACAATCTGGCAATAGGGCCTTGTCTCAGTTGGGTTTCCCACAATCAGATGAGACAGGCAAAAGAAAAGTATTTTTAAGGCAAAATAAATTTTGCATGTAGATTCTATGTGTTTTTGTTAATTTCAGACTGTAGATCTTGCTTCTTTATAAATACCATTTTTCTCTATATGAAGAAATGTGGCAGATAAACAGAGATGGTACAGAAGCTTATTAAACACTATGTCAAGAGGCTGATTTTTCTTCAGGAAGTAGGATCTGGCCTGAGCTTCCAAATTCCACATCGTTAAATCCCATGTATTTCCTTCCAAGAGAACAGTCTTCAAAGCTTTGAGCTTCGGAGCTAGAGCTACATAAAATTTCAGTCAAATTAGTTTTTTTTTCTTAAATGTGAGGGGCGATCATAAATCAAACTAGTGTGTTAACTTTTGGACCACTGGGGTCCCCATTCTGAGGTCACAAGGAAAAATAACAGTGAGAAAGAGACAGCTTCCCTAATCTCTGGCCAAATATGGAGTCAGGGATGGAATAGCCTTTTTGTTTGGGCAAGATGAAGGAGCTTCAGGGATCAAACGTCCAGACAAGAACAACAGTAATGACAGTCATGAATGTGGTGTTCTGTCCTGTTTGCAGCAACTCCCAAGGATGGATGGGGTGAAGCATTCTTTGGAAGCCATCTTGGCCCTAGCTTGTGTTGGGAGATAATTCTCCATGGATATCTTGTGTTTATGCACATCGTGTGAGCAGAAACAGTGAGCACCTTTGTTCTAGAATATCTTTTCAAGGATGTTTTGTGTAACAAACAACCTTGGAAGGCAAAGATAGTGTCCTACTCTGTAGAAAAGAGGTCTGTTTACACCTTGAACATAGAGATGACAACAGTCCAATATAATAAAGATAATGTCACTTTCCAGAACAAAGGGCTGGTGTGGTTCGTGCTCATTATTAAAGACCTGAGCTCCTTACCTGGGATGCCTTTCCTATAATTCCACCCACCAATTATGCACATATCACATGGTCCTCTTCACATCCACTTGTGGATACTGGGGCTGAGAATCAGGGTAAAAATGCTGTCACTCTGGTAATGCTACTGTTGCAATAAACTGGTCTTCTCTGAGCCAAGGATCTTGTCCCTCCTGCCAGCATCCAAGAAACTGTCTCAGGCTATCTTGATGGCTTGCAAGTAAAGTCCAGACCCTTCATGGTTCTTAATAGTCTATGAACTACATGGAAGGAATTAGGAAGAATGTAAGGAACCTATATCCTAGAAGCTAAGGGACTGCTAGTGTTTAGGAAAAGCATTATTTTAAGAAATTATGAAATTATGTTTAAGAAAAGACATACACAGCACAGTAACTGTATGTCTTCTGATGATTATTATTAGCTACTTTAATTGCAACTGAAGCCTCACTCTTAGTGTCACAAAACCTCTCGGTGCCTGATTTGGGGTGATAGTAACAAAAGAACAGGGTTGTACCTAACCCAATGTGTCTTCAAGGGAAGGATTTGAGAGAGTTTCAATTGTCTTTCCAGGCAGACTTAGATAGATGCTAAGCTGCTTTGTGAAGGAACTCTTCCAAAGTAGCAAAAAGTCTAGTAACTGATCAGTTCTGGAGCAAAGAGAGCACTGATTTCACTCTGAGACTAAATATCATTAGGCCATTTTTGGTATTTAGTTCAATGTACATAGTATAGCACGGTTTAAAAAAACTAAAATACTCAGAATAACTCATTCCTTGCTAAGGGTTGGTGGATTTCTTTTTCATTTTGATTTCCAGCTCATTATAAACCACACAACATGCCAATGTAGTCCTTTAGTGCAATGATACAGAAGAAATCGAATGCACGACAGGAACCCTTTATTCAGCAGTGGCCATGTTCCAAAAACTAACTGTGAAAGATGTTACTTCCACTCCAAAAAACAAACAGTCATTCTTAAATGCCTACAGAAAATGGAATGGATTTTTAGAATTCCTAGATTATTGCTCTACTATGAAAAAATCACTAATTACAGCTTAGCTGGGGTTTTAACATTATTCCAAATGTTATTTTAATACCATACTTCACTCCATCCTAAAAAGTAACCCTATCTTTCACTTCTGAATATTGTTATATCTGAAACTAAGATGACTCATAATTTTTTCCTGAAATAATAGGCTACACTGAGAAATCATCTTCTCCATTTTAAAGCGATGTTTCCAACTTCACCTCTGTGTCTTGCAAAGAACTCCAGGTCCCCTACTGCCTTTGCCTCAAAGGGTCCCAAAAGTACTTCTGGAAACAGATGTGATGTGAGTGTCATACTGAGTCCTTGAGTCGTTTTGCTCCCTGAACACATTAACTTGACATTTGGAAATATTGTGTTTGAAAGTTATTATCACATATAAATTTCTTAAATATTTCTGAAGTTATGGAGGGGAAAAAGCCATTGTAATCCATAAACTGTACTTTGGAAATTTATATTTACTAAATAAAAGTTAAAAAAAAAGAGAATCAGAAACCTGATTTAATTTGTTCAGGATGGTCCTTGAACTTCAGTTAAAAAAAGAAAAAAAGAAAAAAAAAATCTGCAGGGTATCGATGAAAACAATAGTTTAATTAATTTTCATATACAGAAAAAGCTTGCATTTTCCCATCCCTTCTACCTACTCCTGTTTTTTGGCCAAATTTACTCTTCAAATATGTGTACATATGTTCTCTGTATCTGTAAAGGCCATAGCAACCCTTCTTGTTCCTAGCATAGCTCAAATACAGATTTTACTAAAATTAAAGCAGTGATAAAAGGCATAACCCTGTGGGATCTTCTTCCCCAACAACTACCCACCTTCTGCAGAGAAAGCAGTAGAAGGCTTTTTATCAGGTCCTCTTTAAACTCCTTTAGTGATGTGGCAGAAAGAGCTCCAGTGGGCTGATGGGGCAAGATTATTGACCCAATGCTGAGGGAGCAGACTTCAGCAGACATCTGATCCAATTCCCAGATACAGAGGCAGTGGGGAATGAGGAGCTTTGCAAGACAAAGCTCCAGCAGGAGAAACAAAACGAGTGATGAGAACATAGTGCTGACTGGTTGCACAGGGGGAATTTATCTCAGGGTTGAGTGTGCATGAAATTCCCCCACCCCCATCACATGCCCATGTACAAATACACCGCTGTGAGCATCAGCTCCATCTGCTTTTCCTTTATGGAGGCTCTGCTGGGAGGGCCTTACCAGGAAAACAAAGCAGAAAGAAAACAGGGTTCTCCCAACTTCTTAGTCCAATGTTTCCGTCCCCTAGCCCCCAAAGTGTTTTTGGCTCCCTCTTGTGGAAATAAGTGGTATTAAAACTCACATTGCAGGAGGACCAGTACCTTTATCTGAGATAACAGGATTTATTTTAAGTAAGTTAGATGTATCTAACTTGAAATCATCATGTTGTACATCTTAACTGTATACAATTTTTATTTGTCAATTATGCCTCGATAAAGCTGGGGGAAAAGTTAAAGGACTCAGAAGGGCACTTGGATGAAGACAAATTAGTCATCAATACTTATGGGGAAATTCTCAAGCACATGATTAGTATTGGTCATTTGTTTCACAATTTAAAAAGTCTACATCATTTGAGCTATCTCTAGTCATGTAGTCATGTGTCTCTACTGATTAATGATGATTAGAATTGTGGCTCTATGTTGATAACTCTGAATACTGTAAAAAGAAGAAAACCTAATGAACTGAGCATTAAGAAACCTTGATTCTAGTCCCAGCTCTGTCACAAGCTCACTGAATGACTTTCGGTGAATCACTTAGCTGCTTGAGTCCCTATTTTCAAATAAATGCTAGTAATAGCTTTCATAGATACTTCACTGATCTGTTGCAAATTTCAAATTAGAGAAGACACCAAAGGGATGGCAATAGTTACCGTGTCTCATATCTAGCGTATGAAGATGTATGCACAACAGATATGACTTTTGGGGTTCTGGCTAAATGAGTCATTCTAGGCAGTATTACCTCCTCTAACAAAGTATGTGTCACCCACTGAGCTTCATGAAGCCAGGGCATGGGACACTGGGGAATGGGCCACAAGGAGATCTTGAATCAGACAGACTTCAGTCTTAACCTGAATTCTTCTCTTATGCACTTTGGGATCTTGGGGGCCTAGTCTCTAAAATGGAGTGAATGGTAGCAGCACCTATGCTGTGCATTTGCTGCGGGGTTAATTAAGAATGCATACAGACCATTCAGCACATTACTTGGCACACAGAAGAAAATCTTTAGATGCCAACTTTCATCATCATCATCATCATCATCACTGTCATTCTTTCTTTTCCCATCCTTTGATGGAGCTTTCAGTGTAAGTGTCTGGGAACCAGTGCATTGTAAGGGAAGGTAAAAGGAGAAAGCTGGCATTCTTCTGGGGTTGGAGCAAAGGGCCACATTTGTAGAACTTCCAGTGAAGGAATTTTCAACAAGGGCAGATCGCTATTCTCACGCCAATGATAATTAGGATTGTGGATTGTTTTTGGCAGTATCGGGCATTGAGATCTCAGGGAATTAAGACACTGGCCCTCAGACATATTTTCTGGTACATAACTAAGCACTTGAAACAACCCATAAATTATATGTATATGCTTATTTCTGACCATCTGACCCCCAATGAATTACCTATACTTTAAAAACTGCTTCTATCGAACTTTGCTCATGATTTCTTTTTGCCAACTCCACCACCCAGAAAAGCACACAGAGTCCTACAAATAGAGATTTCACAATGCACATATGTTCATTCAGCAAACACTCCAATGTCAGCTTCATGTCAAATGTCAGATAGGAACAGGGGTTGAAAAGATAAAAAGCCAACCCTACCCTCAAGAAGTTCACAGTACAGTGGGACGAGCAAAAGGGCACAGGAGGAGTAGGATTAAAGAGGAAAGAGATCAGCTATGCTTTGAATATGCTCAGTGTACAATGTCTTTGGAAATGGATGCCTGTATGAAAGAAGTTTAGGCTGAAGATATGTGTTTGAGTCCTCAGTAGTGGGTACACATGATGTCACTCAGTAACATGCAAACAGTGAGAATGGAGAAGAATCAAAGAGGAAACACATTGAAAGAGTGGAATGAATAAAGCGAGCCATGAAAGTGACAGACAATATAGAGGCAAAGAAAGGAGAGAACTGAGAAAGAATGCCAAGTCAGAAACTACACATATAGTTTCTAGACTGAAATCTACAAAGCAGAAAAACAATAGCTTCTATTAATAATAATAATAATACTCAGAAGGTTTTTTTCTCATTCACGTGGATGAGCCAGCCTCCAAGATGGCCCCAGTGATGTGTACTGCCTGGCATTTGTGCCTTTGGGTAATGTTCTTTCACAGTGAAATCTAGCCTGGCCGGATGTGACCAATAGAACGAAACAGGATGATGTGTGACCTCTGAGTCTAGGTCAGAAAAGGCCTGGCAGCTTCCAACCTGGCCTCTTGGAAAAGCCAGCATCCATGCTGTGAGAACATTCCTGCAGGCCTATGGAAAAGCCCACATGAAGAACTGATGCTCCCCACTGCAGTCGGCTCCAACTAGCCAGCCAGCCATGTGAGTACGTCGTCTGGAAACAGATTCCCCAGCCTTAGACAAGCCTTCAAATAACCGCAGGCACAGCTAGCACCTAAATGCAAATCCGCTGGCGACTCCCAGCCGGAATCATCCAACTTAACCATTCCTAAATTCATAATTCTCACAGACCAGGAAAAATAATATATTACCACTGTTGTCTTTTAAGATGTATTTATTTGAGAGAGAGAGAGAGAGAGAGAGAGAGAGAGAGAGATCTTCCATCGTTGCTTTATCCCCTAAATGCCTGCAACAGTCAGGGCTGGGCCAGGTTGAAGTCAGGAACCAGAAATCCCATCCAGGTCTCCCACATGGGTGGCCCGCAAGTACTTGAGCTATCTTCTGCCACCATCCCAGGCACATTAACAGCTATGCTGAATCAGATACAGAGCAGCCTGGACTTGAACCAGCCTCCACTATGGGATACTGGAGTCACAAGCAGCCGCTTAACCCACTGCATCACAACACTGGCCCCATCGTTACTGTTTGGAGCAAGTAAGTTTTGGGGTAATTTGTTATGCAACATAGATAACTATACAAGTAGTTCCTTCTTATGAACCTAGAGAATATTTTTTTAAAAAAAATCTGGAAAGTTTTTGTAGCAACTATGCATTTCCTAGTATGAAAAGGCTTGTTCCACAGTCATTTTTGTACATTTCATTAAACCTTTTTTTCCTCTGTCCTTTGTATTGGTTAATAACTTAATACAACATGAATTACACGGCTGTTGCTAGGGAGTCTTTGCTTGGTTTATACATTCTTTTAGCAAGGGATGAAGCCCTAGCTAATAGATCTCACAGAAGATAATCACCACGAAAAGACTGAAAACAGTAATCCACATGTCTTCCAAAGGAGCAAACATGGCTGCAAGGAAATACGCCTGCAAGGAAAGACAAGCTAACCGTGACATCTAAGGCCGTGAGAACACTAACACCTGAATGAAGAGGTAGGATGAGGGATAGAGGGAAATGCAGAGTTAGTGGTCAAA
The DNA here is from genome assembly GCF_051225735.1 of Oryctolagus cuniculus. Lineage (NCBI taxonomy): Eukaryota > Metazoa > Chordata > Mammalia > Lagomorpha > Leporidae > Oryctolagus > Oryctolagus cuniculus. The sequence goes on from NC_142888.1 coordinate 111,055,874, forward strand.
GTGCATGCACGTTCAGTTTTAAAATGGATCAGCGCTGAGGATCTACTGTCTTCCATGGTGAGTATAATGAACATACAGGACAACAATACCGGATTGTATATTTGAAATTTGCTTAGAGACTATATCTTGTGTCCTTACAACATGCAAAAAAAGGAAGCTCTGTGTAGAGATGGATATGTTAATTACTTGACTGTAATAATTATTTCTCTGTGCATGTGTACATCAAAACTTCATGCTGGGGGCAGGCATTTGGCCAAGCAGTTAAGTCAGTGCTTGGGGTGCCTGGACCCCATAGTGGAGTGCCTGTGTTTGAATTCCAGCTGCATTCCCAATTTTGACTTTCCGCTAATATACATGTTAGAAGGCAGCAGATAATGACTCAAGTACTTGGGTCCCTGACACCCATGTGGGAAGAGCTGGATGTGAGGGACATGGATTACGTTTGCAGCTGCTGGCTGTGCCCTGGACCAGTGCTGACTATTGTGGGCATCTGGGCAGTGAACCAGAGCATGGAAGCACTCTCTGTTTCTCTCCCTCTCAAATAAAAGTCACCTGTGGAATGCAAATTCACCTCAACAAGTTCTTTTTAAAAAAATCCCACCTACATTAAATATAGATCTTTGTTTTTCAATTAGATGTCAATAAAGTTGGAAAGAACTCAAATCAAATGACTGCATATCTCCTGGTGAGGTAGACTGTGCTTATTCACCAGAAGACTAAAGCATGAAGAGGTCACTGACCATACAGACTCTTCGCTGTTTGTAAAAGGGTCCGAAATCAATGAGCAATGGACTATAGCTATTTTTGAAACATAACTTAAAAAAAATTAAGAAAGGAAAATGAAAAGGAAAAAAAGAAGGGAAAAGAAAGAAAAATGATCAAGAAGAATCAGAATTTAATCTTTACATTCAAAGGGAGGCCAGACTTATTTTCACAAAACTGGCAAACTCTCTAGTTCTATTCCCCCTCATGCTTATGGAAAGTGGGGGAAATCTGGCTGAGTTTCAAGAATAACAGTAGAGGAGTAATTCTGATTTTAGATGCTTGCTCCTATTTGTAGACCACATGCCCCAACCATGTGTATTTCAGAAATATGCTCACTGTTTATGAAGGCTCAGTCAGTCTTGGTGAGTGTGTGGCTGGAAGGAGCTATAGGGGGGGAAATGGCTGACCCACCTGAGGGAGGGCATGGGTTCAGAAAGCAGGAAGGTTGTAGTTAGCCGTGAACAGAGCAGAAAGCGTCCCAGTTTATATTCCACTCATCTTCTTCCTTGGTAGGGACCAGATGGTACCTTCCAACTTTAGATAAACGACTTTGCTCGTCTATGCTAATGTGGACTAGATAAGGGTCTGGTCAGGAGGAACACAAACTAAGACTTAATAACAGATCAAAGAATTCAGGCCTGGAAGAAGCTGGAAACTGATTTCTGCTGACTCAAACAACAAGAACAACAAACCAGGAGGATCAGACTTAGGGCAATAGCGGGCCTAGCTGAGGGCAGAAAATAGGAGCTGGGATAAAAGTCAGGAGTCAGGAGCTTCTGTATCTCCTGAACGGGTGAAGGGGTCCCAGGTACTTGGCCATCTTCTGCTGCTTTCCTAGGTACATTAGCAGGGAGCTGCATTAGAAGCAGTGTAGCTGGGACTCGAGCTGGTGCCCATATGGGATGCCATATTTCTTCAGAGATGAAGGGAGCATAGGAGAATCCAGCCAGGGGCAAGAAGAACAGAACAGAACTAGAAAGAGAAGGCCTGCTTCTCAGTCAGGAAAATAAGGCCCCAGTAGCTGAACAGAAATACCCAGGACCTTGGGCTCCCTCAGAACTCTCCCTGCAGTTGGACAATGCCACACTCTCAAATTCACGAAACTGTGGTTATGAGTATAAGAGCACTTGGGCTGGTGCAGTGGCACAGAGGGTTAAAGCCATGTCCTGCAGTGCTGGCATCCCATATGGGCACCAGCTCGAGCCCCGGCTGCTCCACTTTCAATGCAGCTCCCTGCTAATGTACCTAAGAAAGCAGAAGATGGCCAAGTACCTGGGACCCCTTTACCCATGTGGGAGATACAGCAGAAACTCCTGACTCCTCACTTCAGCCTGGTTCAGCCCTAGCTGTTGTAGCCACTTGGGGAGCGAATCAGATCTCTTTCTCTCTTTGTCTCTCCTTCTCTCTCGCTCTCTCTCCCTCTCCCGCTCCCTCTCTCTCTCCCCCTCTAACTCTGTCTTCCAAAAAAAATCTTGTTTTAAAAAGTGTAAGAAAATCATAAATATTTGTTAATGGTCATCAAAACGGAACAATGGAAACAGTATATTAAGTAAAAAGATTATCCATTGTTTAGTAGGTGGGAGCTAAAGGAGAATGCACCATTGAGTTGCTTTTACCATTATCTGCCCCATACCAACTTGCCAGGATCTTAATCCCTCAGAGTTCTGAAGAGGTCCTTCTACATTCACTTTTCCATGTTACAAATAAAACACTAGGAGACTTTTTTCCTTTATCCAACCTTCAAGCAACATGTTTGATTCTGGTCCCTTGATAATACTCCTTAAAGTTCATGACGGGGAGTGAGTAGAGAGCTGCATAATTATGACCCAGAATCCCTACGACAATGAGGACAGCATAGATGTAAGCCTGCAGGAATGCAGGCCTAGGGAGGAATGACTGTAGGTTCCATCACCAGGGCGAAGTGAACAAAATGTTGCCTAGCAAGGATTGTTGCCTCCCATGCAAGTAACTCTTTGAAATTAGTAAAGCAGGCTCTACTTCTTACATTTTTGAAAAGTTTACTCTCTTTAGTAGCTTAAAAGCTCCCTCAGGCAATCTTATTTACAAATTAACAGAATTCTGCATTCATGAGGTCCAACTGCTTTCTTTTTAAATAACTTCAAATACAACCTAACCCTGACACATATGGAAATAATCCTCCTCCCACCCAAGAGATACACCGGGCCTCATAAACAGAACTTTTCTCTTAGGACCTGCTGAAGACTTCTGGCCAGAGATTCATTTTCCAATGGCAACCTTCTGAAGTCAATGACGAATACTCTAATATTTACCTCCTTTCTACATAACATGGCTAACGAAAGGATGTATTTGTTTTCTCCACTACTCTTTCCATATTTCTCTCCAAAGACCTGAAGGGATGGTTTGGTTTTGCAGTCATCATAAATTTATTATACTGAACTTGTGACCCAGTCTGGATGAGAACCAGAACGATATCCAACATGAAAAGGCAGAATTCACTCAGTTCTGCACAACTGCCTTCTTTCAGAAATCCTGAAAAATCGTTCCTTTTATTTTCTTTACATTGTTCTCCTCTCTGCCACCAAACTATTTTATTTTCACAGTTTAACTAGCCCTGATAAACATATACTATGCTGTCTTTGTGCCCGGGAGTTACACATGAAGAATTCTAAGATTTGATATCATAAGCTTTGATATCACTTTATCAAAAAAACTTCATCATCTAAATCAGTTTTGCCCATAGAACTCACTCAGAAGCTTCCATTATCTGAACTGCTTCCTATTAGACCTGATGGATACCACATTTTATTTTTCTGGGACTGATACCTTAAATGTGTTTTTGAAATCTCTGGTATGTGACTGCTCCAGCCACATAGCAAAGGAAAAGCCAAGAGTACGTAATTTGAATGTATTTATAGAATCAAATCATACTTATACACTGGGTATGTATAAAATGATAAAGACAAGATAAAGGCAGGAGATATCCAGCGAGGCAAGATCCATTGAATTCTTCAGGATGAAATGATATGAATATACATGATACTACATACACAGCATTTGCCTACAGTTTGGCATCTGCAGTAAAGGAATATTATTTCTCTCTTACTTCAGCGTGGTGACAGATACCTTTTTTAAAAAAAAATGCTTAAAAAGCTGATTCCTGCTTGAAGATTTCTTTGCCTACCATGGTTTGCTTTATTCAGGAAGAATGTTTTATCATACGAATTGTGGATTTCACATGCTCTCAATTTTGGGTACCACTTCGCATGCACTCACTGAATGCAGAAATCCAAATGCCTATGTAATAGTTTTATAAATGGACCATATTGGCTTAAATTGGAATGATTTTAGGAGACTTTTCCATGACAGCTCTGCAGCTCAGGGCTCTCAAATCTGAAAGAAAGATCTTTTACAGAGCACAGACACATATCTATAAACAGGACATTTTTTGTAAGTCATGCACAAAAATAAAAATGAGCCATTTTCCAAACTAGAATGAGTTAATCCTTGGGGCTTAGTGCACTTACAGAGAAAAGCACAATGCAGAGTCTGACTTGTTGGACAAGAGTCAGAATCAAGATTAATATTTTGGGCTTATTTCTCTGATACCTGTTTGTATTTACATACAGAAGAAGTTGACCATAAGAAAATAAATTTGTATTTAAAAACATTTCAGAAGAGATGAAAGAAACAGCGACTAGCAGAGATGTGTGTTTGTGTTTTATTTTTTCTGAAAATGGAAGCAAAGATTAGCAAGAGAAAATCAATGCTGCCACTTCAATGGGGAAAGGGAAAAGGAAGAAAGGGAAATAGTGTCCATGTTTCTTGTGCAAGGTCAGTCAGTATTAATAAAAACAAAAGTAGAAAGGGATGCTGCCAATGATTACCACACAGGTAAACAGAACAGTCAAGAATTCAAAATTAGTTCAGATTCAAACCTGAATTGGAGTCTAACGACATTTCATGGTCACTGACTCTGATCACGTTGGGGGGCAAAGAAATATGGAGTTGAGATTGGGCATGATGGGAGGGGAGGGGGTAGAGGAAGAATTTGTTACTTTGAAAACACACATCACAGCCCTGTTGCCTAACAGACTCCCTGGCATTCCTCCTGAACAGCACACAGTTAGAGAGGAGAGGGGTAAAGGACTGGAAGATGAACTAGGAGACACACAATCTTCACATAAACCAACTGAAGTGGTCACACCAACCAAAATGCAGCATTAAAGCATGCATGCTGACAAGTCTGTCAGCATGAAGAATATCAATGCTGCCCACGTGCCCAGAGGAAGCTGAAATCAACTGGAAGTGGACAAGAGATCTAGCATGTCCAGTGACACTGACAAGAATTTTTTTGCATGACAGTCATCAAAAGTGTGAGGGTCTAAGGTACATGCTTCCTTTATGGTGTCAGGAGAGTCCCTATAAGGGCCATGCAGTCCCACAAGCATAGTACCAGCAAGATACACATCAGCATTGAAAGGAAAGGAGAGCTGATATGTTGCAGCACTCAGCATCATGTCTGACACACACTCTCTGTGGGAGGGAGAGCAGGAAGGCAGGGAAGAGGCATAGAATATAAAGGTTTAGAGAAGAATGATCATCAAAGTGATGCAGAGTCTGGAGTCTGGTTTGCAATTAAAGTTAGTGATAGCGGGACTACTTCCACCTAGACAAAATGGAGGAAACATTTAATAAGTCCTCCAGGATATTATGCACATGGCAGATCTTCATTTCTATTGAAGACAGAGAAAGATGAAATACCATTTACAAAAATTAGATTAAGTATAAAGAATACTTTTCCTACAAACTTCTTGTCAGAAACTTGAATAGATTAATAAGAGAAACAAAAGGTACTTTAAAATAAAGTATGTTCTTACCTAACCATGATAAACTAGGCTGGACACCAAATTAAATGAGTCCATGGAGGCTTTATAAGGCCATGATAACTTTCTAACCAACTCTTATAAGAAATCTAAAATTCCAATGCAAATGACAGAAACCATGGTGGTACATCTATCCTGACCTGTCAAGGTCTCACAATTAGAGCCATAAAACCAGTATCCAGTTGAAGAAGTAAATATTTCTATTTCATCAGACTTTTTTTTTGTAAGCTCCCCTCAACTACTTTCAAATCTTTTCCATCTGGCAAAAAAGTAACAGAAAAATTTCATTTCCTGTGCCCAGCCTGCCTGAGCCTTGGTGGAGACAGGGCCCACTTAACTGTCACCTGATCCTTTGGTCTAGTCCTCACCTGATCTCCCTACCCCCAACTCCACTGTAATGTCAGCCACTCTTAAATTCACAGAGGGCTGTTTACTGCTCTTAATACATGTTCTGCCATGGATTATTATTGGATTGTGTCTTCTCTTTCCTACCAGACAAGAAGTCCCTTGAGGTCAGATATCATAGCTGACCCATTTCTGAATCCCTGGGGCACCAAGAAAACTACCTGAGTACTAATGTTTAATGAGCTAAACTACACTCTTCTTTGGGCTTAAAGACACAGTCATCTAATCAGTAGTTCACCGACTGCATTTACCTAATTGTATATTTCAATTCAAGTCTGGATTATTCCGCAAGCTACTGTGAGAGATAAAAATCAATAACATTTACTTTAAACCCCAAGACACTAAAATTCTGCTCACTGGTTATGCTCATATTTATGATCAGACTTATGTGGTTTTTTTTTTGGTATTAAAATAAAGCTAGCTGAAGTTTTTCTTACAGCTTAAGATGAAAAAGAAAATTTCAAACTTTACTTTCAAACCCAGAAAATTCACAAGATGCTCATTAGCTTCTCTGCAGTCATTTGTAAAACGGTTTAAAGAGTGAGGGTTCAAAACTTCACACAGTTATCAGAACCTCCAAAGCGAGGCAAGCATACTGCAGAATGGAAAGAGATCATTGCTGTCAAATTTCTAAGGAGGGTGGAGATCAACAGTTAACAACACTCTTCATATTTACTCAGTAATCCGTACTATAACTGCTGCCGGTCTTGGTCAAAAACTTGCATCATTAGCATAACCTAATGCTAGCTGAGGCAGTGGGTTCAGAATCACGTAAGCTCTATTTAGTAACTACCACAAGGACTGTGGAGTTAGAAGTCTCCATTTTGTATTTTCTGAGTTCATCCTTCTTCAACTCCTCAGCTAAGGGTCCCAAAAATATACGTTGGGTAAGAATAGTCTCTCTCAATTCCAACTTCCACTTCCCTCAGGCAGAATCTACAACTAGGAGTGAAACAATTGATAATATTTAGGATTAAACGTTGGTCTAAATCAGCTATTCCAAAATTCAGCCATCAAAGACTCTATTTGTCATTTATATTCAGCTATTCTCTGGGAAGACCTCCACCCAGGCCTCTATGAATACTGGCTCAAGGGGCCGGTGCTATGGTGTAGTGGGTAAATCCCCGGCCTGCAGTGCCAGCATCCCATATGGGCACTGATTCGAGTCCCAGAAGCTCCACTTCTGATCCAGCTCCCATCTAATAATGTGCCTGGGAAAGCAGCAGAGGGTGACCCAAGTGCTTGGGCCCCTGCACCCATGTGGGAGACCCAGAAGAGCCTGGCTCCTGCCTCTGGCCCGGCCCAGCCTGGGCCATTGTGGCCATTTGGAGAGTGAACCAGTAACCAGTAGATGGAAGATCTGTGTGTGTGTGTGTGTGTGTGTCCCTGCCAAAAAAGAATATTGGTTCAAAATGGGTACTTCTCAAATATGACTCCTCATTTTGCTTAGGCCTTACAAAGGCTCATCAATCCTACTGTGGTATCATTGGAGTTTTTCTTCATTCATGCTTCAAAATCATTACTTAGCTCTTGAGCCACTATACCAGCACCCCACTCTCCTAATGAACCAGTTGGTATTGTCAACTGCATCTGCTTCCCTTCCCTACTGTCCAGTATGCTCGTTACAGTGGAGACTGCATGAGTTTTGTGCAATCTCATTCTCTCAATTTACAACCTATCCCACTCAAATCTCTTTGAAGTGGACCCCATCTCTTCTAATTATTTCACATTATTACTCTAAAATCTTTCTCCTCTACTGATTTATTTCCAATGACATTTATATGAATTCTATTTTCCCTTCCTATTTCTCCCATACACAGCTTCATCCTTATTTGCATGCAAATCCATGATAAAATCAGCTATACATTTTCCTATTTAGCTTACATCCCTGCAGGCTAACACGATTCTTCATTGTTTCTACTATAATCCAACTCCAAGTACTTTTCAGCAAATTTCAATGTCATGCATATCCCCAAGACTTCTAAATTGTTTATCTCAATTGGGCTTAAAAGCATAGCTAGAAAAGAATTCAAACATTAGGGAGAACTTCTTGACCATGAGAGAGAATTAGACGTAAAGAATAGAATAGAGTACTGGGGAAAAAGATACAAAATATCTATCTTTAGAAAAATTTTTGAAGAAGATGAAAAACCATCACTCATTTATAATTTAGGTGCTCGGGTACTTGAGCAGAATGAGGAACTAAACAGCTTATCTATATCCCTTCCAGATCTTATATCCCACAAAATAGCTTAACTGTGCTTCTCAAATTTTGTTAGAAAGTTTTAGATTCTTAGGACCACCATTGTAGCACAGTGGGTTCAGCTGCCACCTGCAACACCAGCAACCCATATGAACACCGGTTCGAGTCCTGGCTGCTCCACTTCCAATCCAGATCCTGACTGCTGTACCTGGGAAAGCAGTGGAAAATAGCCCAAGTGCTTAGGCCACTGCCACCAATGGCGGAGACCCAGATGAAACTCCTAGCTCCTGGCACTGGCCTGGCTCAGACCTGGCCATGGCAGCCATTTAAGGAGTGAAGCAGCAAACGGAAGATGAATCTCTCTCTCTCTCTCTCTCTCTCTCTCTGCATGTGTGTGTCTGTGTGTGCATTTCCTTCTCTCTGTAACTCTGCCTTTCAAATACATAAAATAAATTTTTAAGTTTAGATTCTTACAGAATGAAGACAGAATGCATTATGGCAAAAGATATTCTACCAAAACACCCAATATGTCAGTCTGAGTTCATGTTAGGAGGAGATGCAATTTAATTTAATATGATCTTTGAGGGTAGTGGGGTAAGATACACCCATCTTCCTGTTTTCCCTAATATATGGTGCCACGTTGCCTCCAGAAAGGAAGTTGTAAATGATTAGAAAATCTTTATTGGGTCTGGAACATAGTTTAGCTAGCTAAGTGTAATCAATTGCTAGGGATATTAACTTCACTTTTGAGAACACATAGCTAAAATGGGATTCTTAGACAATTCAGGCAAGATTTTCTCATTCTTGGGGAACTAAATACATGCTAAAATTTTAAAATCCTGGAAAGCAACTAATCACTTCTAATGAGCTGCCAATTGCTTGTGAGAGGCTGAAAATGGGAACTGTGCCAGTCAACAGATAAAGCAGCACACTGAGATGAGGATCACGAAAACGGTGGGAAGTTTGGCAGAGCCAAGAAAGAGGCCAAAGTGCTGGACGTGGAGTAAAGGTGGCCAGACTTGCACCAGCAACACACGAGCAGACATTATTTCGCTTCAATGATGAGGCAAGATAATCTATGTCTAACTTTGACACTTTCAAACACTTCTGTTGCTTTTCATTAAAACCACTGTTGCTTGTAACTTATCATTTGTCCTGCCTCATACACTACTTCACAGGTAACATTACAGAAATGAGCTAAGAACAATCAGTAAATTTAGGAGAACATCTCAAAAAATGGTATGGCATTAATATTTGGGTAATGTGACATACACCTTTGTAATAGTGTTTTCTTCTATTTGATTCATTTTTATGCCAGTGACCTCCTGCTGTCTAGTAAGAGACAGGATGGCTGTTAGAAAGGTATATGAGGGGCCTGCACTGTGGTGTAGCGGGTAAAGCCACTGCCTGAAGTGCCAGCATCCTCTATGGGTACTGGTTCGAGTCCCGGCTACTCCACTTCCAATCCAGCTCTCTGCTACGGCCTGGGAAAGCAGTGGAAGATGACTCAAGTCCTTGAGCCCCTGTACCCACCTGAGAGACCCAGAAAGAAGCACTTGGCTTCTGGCTTCGGATCGGCCCAGCTCTAGCTGTTGCAGCCAACTGGGAAATGAACCAGCGTATGGAGGACCTCTCTGTACCTCTACCTCCACCTCCTACCTCCTACCTCCTACCTACGTCCACCTGCACCTCTACCTCTACCTCCACCTCTCTCTGTGTAACTCTGACTTTCAAATAAATCTTAAAAAAAGAAAAGTAGAGCCGGCGCCGTGGCTCAATAGGCTAATCCTCCACCTTGCGGCGCCGGCACACCGGGTTCTAGTCCCGGTCGGGGCACCGGATTATGTCCCGGTTGCCCCTCTTCCAGGCCAGCTCTCTGCTATGGCCAGGGAGTGCAGTGGAGGATGGCCCAGGTGCTTGGGCCCTGCACTCCATGGGAGACCAGGAAAAGCACCTGGATCCTGGCTCCTGCCATCGGATCAGCGCGGTGCGCCGGCTGCAGCGGCGGCCATTGGAGGGTGAACCAACGGCAAAGGAAGACCTTTCTCTCTCTGTCTCTCTCTCTCACTGTCCACTCTGCCTATCAAAAAAAATAAAAAAAAAATAAAAAAATAAAAAAAAAGAAAAGTATATGAAAAATAGGATATGAAATCAGACAAACATGAATGTGGGTTCCTGCTCAGCCACTTCTTAACTGTGAGACCCTGGAAAAACCAGTTTAAATTTCCCAATTGTTTCAACTGTATATGGGTGCGATACTACACAGAAAATTCCTGTGAGGTATGTATGCACATAAAAAAGATACAGCAGGGGTGGGTGTTATGGCATAGTGGATTAAGCTGCTGCTTGGGATATATTGGAGATCCTGGAATCAAGTCCCGCTTCTGCTTCAGGTCCAGTTTCCTGGTAAGACACAACCTGGGAGGCAGCAGATGACGGCCCAACTAATTGGGTTCATGTCACCCACATGGGAGTCTCAGATCAAGTTCCTAACTCCTGGTGTGGGCCTGGCACAGACCTGGCTATTGCAGGCGTTTAACCAGCAGATGGAAGAGATCTCCCCACCCCCACCTCCCTCCCTCCTTTCTTCTCCCTCCCCCTCTATCACTCTGCCTTTCAAACAAATATTCTTAAAAGTCACCTAGCACAGCAGCACATGGTTAACAATAACAGTCCTTTTCTCTTAGCGTCTCCTTCCACCACTAGCTTCCTCCCTTACCCTCTTCTGTTCTCCCTAATCTATCTATTCCCCTCATATTCTTCTGTTTGTGGTCCTTTCTCCACAGTAGCCATTCTACTCCTTTCCAACTGTAGGGTTACTTGTGACTATAATCCTAACAGTTAATAGAAAGTACTGGGAGCGATTAGAAGCCTGGCAAATTTTTTTATAACTACAAAGACTTTCAGTTGCTTGGAGTTTGCATGCCCACACACAGCAGCCCAGTTTGGCTAATCAGCATGATATCCTTCACAAACAATCATTAATCACGCAGAGAGCATCAAGAATTCCGTCTGCTATTGGAATTATAGAGATGAGGACCCAGTTCTTGTCCTCAGAAAACTCAGTCTATCAGAGGTGACAGACACAGAACAAATAGAGTGCAAGATGTGCAGGAAGAGATGCATCAAGTCCAGAGCTGGAAAGGAGATTGGAGAAACCTGAACTGCTTTATGGTACTGCTGTGAGGGATGGGGGAGTGGGAATAGGATGGCTGTCAAGGAAGAGCTTACAGAAGAAGACAGTCATCCCAATCCTAGCTAAACTCTTAAACAAATTCTATCACCATGGCCAAGTCCATCTGTGTCTTAAAGCACCAGTTTCCTTATTAGGAAAATGAAGGGATGGGGCCAGCATTGCCGCGCAGCGGGTTAAGTCACTACCTGTGATACCAGCATCCCATGTGAGTACTGTTCAAGTCCCAGCTGCTCCACTCCTGATCCAACTCCTTGCTAATGTGCCAGGGAAAGCAGCAGAAGATGGCTCAAGCATCTGGGGCCCTGTCATCCCCGTGGGAGATCTGGATGGAGTTCTAGGCTCCTGGCTTTGCCTGACTTAGACCATCCTTTGTGACCATTTGCACAGTTAACCAGCAGATGGAAGATCTCTCTCTCTTGGTCGATCGATCAATCTCTCTCTCTATCTCTCCCTCCCATCATGTGTGTGTGTGTGTGTGTGTGTAACTCTGTCTTTCAAATAAATATTTTTTTTTAAAAAAATGAAGGAGTGTAAGTTGACAATCTCCACTTGTTGTTTTTGGCTTTAATACTCTATGACCGGGGCCAGTGTTGTGGTGTAGAGGGTTAAGCTGCTGCTTGCAACACTGGCATTCCATATTGGCATGCCAGTTTAAGTCCCAGCTGTTTCACTTCGCAAACAGCTCCCTGCTAATGCTCCTGAGAAGGCAGTGGGAGACGGCCCAAGTGCTAGGGCCCCACTACCCATGTGGAAGACCAGATGGAGTTCTGGGCTCCTAGCTTCAACCTAGACCAGTCCCAGTCACTGGCCATTTGGGGTTTGAATTTAGCAGATGGAAGAGCTATATCTGTCCCCCACTCTCTGTGTTACTCTGCCTTTCAAATGAATAAATAAATTTTAAATAAAAATACTCTATTTATCCAGTAGAGATGTGAAGGGGAAACAGCTCTAGATTCCATGTTTCTTCTCCACCCCCCCACCCCCGCCGCATGTTTACTCTTTTAATTCATTTCCCCTCGAAGCCTTTTAGTCATTTCTTGTAGCTTTAGCTTTTGACTATCCTCTTTGATGGTGGCATTATGTTTGTGCATTTGATATCATGACAAAAAGAAGAACCCTTGTACAGAAGGGTCTAGTTCTTCATGGTTCCTTATAAACTGAAATGACAACTCGAGTCTTGAGTAATGATTTTACAGTTTGACTCCAGGGACTCTTTATTTTCCCCACATGACAAGACTTTAAACCTCATTTTATTTATTCATTGAACTCTTTATTTAGTGGAGCATGAAGCCTTTGAGTATCTTGTCAATTAAAAAATGTTATCTCAAAAATTAAAAGTTAAAAAAAGCCTCTTTTAGTAACTTAACATAGATGCTCACCAAAGCCCCACCTTCATATCCGTTTAACAAACATTTATTAAATCTTTACCTGTGTCATACATTTAGGCTGGGGGCTATGGGGGATGCAGGCATGATTAAGATGTAGGCCTAGTTGTCAAGGAGCTTATGATTTATTTAGCAGCTGTGGCACTGAGCCCAGTGCTATATAAAACATATTAGCAAGGCAATCTTTGTTCTGTCACAACTGGAGCCATGAGTCCTAAACATGTATATGTGGTTTTGACTAGAACGTGTGCATTCAGTAGGTGTTGAAAGCCACATGTCAAAAAACTGAGTTGCTAAAAATAAAATTTCAACCCCATTAGCCATCAAAGAAATGAATGTTCCAACTATGAGATGCCATCACTCTTCTAGTAAATTGGCAAAGAGGGAAAAAAAGAAAACACGATGGCAACAAGAGTGTAGCAGTTTCATATGCTGGTATTGGAAGTAGTAAATAAGCTATAGTACATCCATAATCAAGTATGGTATATACCACAAGTAAATTCTATGAAGTCTTTCAAAATCATGTTATCATGTTCAACTATATAATAAAATACTCATGATGTAATAGTAAGTGAAAATATCAAGTATCGAATCACATACAGCATAATAGCATTCTGGTAAAATAATTTATTTTTCTTTGTTAATCTGTAGGAAAAAAAAAACACTATGAGGAAATATACCAGAATATTAATAGGAATTATTATTTGGTGAGTGCTTATAGCAGATTTTCCTGTTCTTTTTAATATTCCAAATTTTCTACAGTATTTTGCATCTTTCTAATATTAAAAATCTATTCAATGCATAGAAACAGAATATATACTAAAAAGTTACTATTAACTTAATCTGGTTATCTTATGTTCTTTACATTTTCCTTATTTTAAAAATTTCCTATAGTGAATACATGCTGACGTTATAGAACTAAAAACTATGGGCAAGCACTGTGGTGTAGTGGGTAAAGCTGCCATCTATGATGCCAGCATCTCATATGGGCACTTATTCCTACCTATTCTGGCTGCTTTACTTCCAATCCAGTCCCCTGCTAATGACCTGGGAAAAGCCATGCAAGATCAACCAAGTGTTTGGGCCCCTGCCACCCACATGGGAAACCCAGATGAAGCTCCTGGCTCCTGGTTTTGGCCTGGCTCAGCCCTGACCGTTGCAATGATCTGGGAAGTGAACTAGTGGACAGAGGATGAATGGATTTCCCTCTCTCTAACTCTTTCAAAAGAAAAAAATAAATCTTAAAAAAATAACTAAAACCAATGTTGAATTAAGAGAAACTGGACCATCAGATGAATTAGCAAAGACTAACATGAACAGGCATATATTATTTAAATGAGTCAGTTCTACAGTCAGAGATCTGCAGTACTTTTAGCTTCTATCTCCACTGAATCCAGTTTTGGGGAAGTCACTTAACTTGTGTGTGCTTTAGGTAATCGATAATTACTGCACACTTCTAAGAGATACTGCGATGGTGAGTGTGATAGTACTGGTGACATGCTTTGAACTCAGGGGAAAAAAGATATACAGCCAGGTATAATGGATATTTTAATTATCCACTGTGTAACGATTCTGTTTAGAATGCCCTTAGCAATTTCAATCACTCTCATTTCTTCAACCATCATCTGTGTACAGATGACTACCAAATCTCTGTCCAGCCCTCTCTACCACACATACAGCACTGCTTTTTCTCTGAGTGCCCATTCTTTTGCCTTATTCTTTTCTGGCTCCTTTTTCCTCCATATCCTGCTTGTGCCACAAGTATTTTCTTATCAATTGAAACTGCTTATGAATGAATCATGAACTTCATTAACCAGTTTCTCTTAAGTCAATGAAGATTTGTTTAATTAACTTGGATGTGAAGTTTATAGAACTATTTTAAAATTATTGTTCTTCGGTTCCTGCTAGATAAAGCTACCTACAGGAATCTCAGTGTTACAAAACATCACAACGTGAATTTCATCTCCCCTTTCACTCTTGAGGCCAGCCCACAAGGCTATGAGTTTGAGAGTCCTGGTCTCAGAGTCAGGGAAAGTGGGTTCCGTCTTGTCCCCTGCAACCACCCCACAGTGTGATCTTGGATAAGTCACATTGAATTTCTGGGACTATTTTCTCACTTTTAAGATAATTTTTCTCAAAGGACTGGATGGTAGACATGAGAGCCCCACAACAAACGGGAAATGTGGAAGCACCACAGTGCAAATGATGCACTGCCACTATTCACTCTACCCTGGCCTAGAACAGCAGCAGGTACACACCAGGAGCTCAATACATGACAACATAATTGGAATGACACACTACTTCAGAGGAGCCCGCGTCCCAATCCAGCAAATAACCTTTTACTGGCAAATACAGTCCACTAAGTCTTTTGGCAATTATTTCTGAACAATAAAGCTGTCAGCCCTTGTTTTAAAAAGTACTTATAGATAAAGGGATAAAAAAGGGGGAGGGAGGCTAGCCTTGTTTAGAAGACTGGGTGAGCAGAGCTGGGGAGATATTTTAATCTGCCAATGTTCTGAGAAGGTATGGTAAGTGGGAGATCCGACTGAATATTAATATGAATGAATATTAGGGTACAAAGGATGGGCCATATATAGTCTAGGAAGTAGAACAATATGAGCAATTCAAGAAAGGGTGCTACTGAGGGAATGCCTTGACATGATCTGGAGAAACTTCCCAAGCAGCACTAAGCTTTCCTCCACCCATTCATTCCATTTACTACCAAACAGGCACTCTGGCCTTTATACCATCTCCTGTAACTACCCTTAGGGTCATACCACTAGCACATAGGCCACCTTTGTGTAAATCAGGAAAAGGCTCTTCTCGGTGCTAAAGCATACCTGCTCTGGCTTATCCATACAAAATAGAGAGTGATTGCAAAGATACTGTATCTGCTCATGCAGTGCCCTGCTTGGGTTTCGGCTCCTACTTGTACCTCCTTGGCCTAGCATGGACCATTTATATTCATCCATATTCAATCAATCAAGCAATCAATCTCTCTGTGTGTGCATATGTAAGTGTGTATGGTTTCCACACCAGTAACAATACAGGACCAGACCAAATTTCTAACAAACCATTGCCTACTACTGCATTACATGTCCCCAGCTCTAGACTGGGCACTACCAGAATTATTTCACTGGATCCTTGGCAATTCTGTGAATCAAGAAAAGGAAGTAGGGGCTAGCATTGTGATGCAGCAGGTTAAGCCACTGCTTGCAACTCCAGCAAGCCATATGGATGTCCTTTCATGTCCCTGGCTGCTCCACTTCTGATCCAGCTCCCTGCAAATGCGCCTGGGAAGGCAATGGAGCATGGCATAAGTACTTGGGCCCCTGCACCCATGTGGGAGACCCAGATGGAGTTCCAGGCTCCTGGCTTTGGCCAGGCCCAATTTTCCCAGCCCTCTCTTCCCTCTCCCTCTCCCTGTTAGTCTTTCAAATAATAAATCTTTTTTACAAAAAGAAATGGATAACATATTAAGTTGTTCATCAACAGTCAGGGCAAGGGCTGATCAAGTCACCGTTTCTCATAGTGTTCATTTCACTTTAACAGGTTTCCTTTTTGGTGCTCAGTTAGTTGTCACCAATCAGGGAGAACATATGGTATTTGTCCCTTTGGGATTGGCTTATTTCACTCAGCATAATGTTTTCCAAATTCCTAACAGGCATCACTTTTCAGTTAAAATTTAAACACCTAAGAATAATTGTGTGTTAATTACAGAGTTCAACCAATGGTACTAGAACAAAAAAAATACTAAAATGGATAAAGTATTACATTGTACATCAACCGTCAGGACAAGAGCTGATCAAGTCACTGTTTCTCATAGTGTCCATTTCACTTCAACAGGTTTCCCCTTTGGTGCTCAGTTAGTTGTCGCTGATCAGGGAGAACATATGATATCCCTCTTAGTATTTTTTTTGTTTGTTCTACTTGATACTTTTGGTTGAATACTGTAATCAATACACAATTATTCTTAAGTGTTGAAACTTAACTGTAAAGTGATCGCTGTTAAATATAAGAGTGGGAATAAGAGAGGGAAGAGATGTGTAATTCGGGACATGCTCAAGCTGACTTACCTCAAACGGTAGAGTTAGAAACATACCAGGGGATTCCAATTCAATCCCATCAAGGTGGCATGTACCAATGCCATCTCACTAGTCCCAGTGATCAATTTCTGTTCACAATTGATCGTAATGATGGGACTAAGAACCAAAGGGATCACATAAACAAGAATAGTGTCTGCAAAT
The DNA here is from genome assembly GCF_051225735.1 of Oryctolagus cuniculus. NCBI lineage: Eukaryota > Metazoa > Chordata > Mammalia > Lagomorpha > Leporidae > Oryctolagus > Oryctolagus cuniculus. The sequence continues at coordinate 111,072,940 of NC_142888.1, forward strand.
ACTAGCTGATAGAATCAAAAAGGGAGAGAACGATCCAACATGGGAAGTGAGATACACAGCAGACCCATAGAATTGCAGATGTCCTAAACAGCACTCTGACCTCAGAATCAGCCCTTAAGGCATGCTGATCCGGCTGAAAAGCCCATGAGAGTATTTCAGGCATGGAAAGCCAAGACACTCCGGAAAAAAAAAATAGAAAACCTAAATGAAAGATCTCTGCGAGTGAGATCCCAGTGGAAAGAATGGGTCATCAAAGAAGGAGGTACCTTTCTCTGAAGGGAGGAGAGAACTTCCACTTTGACCATGGCCTTGTCTAAATATGATCAGAGTCAGTGAACTCAGGGGGCTTCCATAGCCTTGGCAGCTCATGACAAGAGCCTAGGGTGATTACTGAGGCCATAAACAAGAGTGTCAATTTGTTAAGTCAACAACAGGAGTCACTGTGCACTTACTTCTCATGTAGGATCTCTGTCCTTAGTGTGCTGTACATTGAGATTTAATGCTATAACTAGTACTCAAACAGCATTTTTCACTTTATGTTTCTATGTGGGTGCAAACTGTTGAAATCTTTACTTAATATATGCTAAACTGATCTTCTGTATATAAAGAGAATTGAAAATGAATCTTGATGTGAATGGAAGGGGAAAGGGAGTGGGAGAGGGGAGGGTTGCGGGTGGGAGGGACGTTATGGGGGGGGGAGCCATTGTAATCCATAAGCTGTACTTTGGAAATTTATATTCATTAAATAAAAGTTAAAAATAAAAAAAAGAAATGGAAGTAATAACTAAGGGTTAGCTAATATATGTGAACCATAACAAGCCTGTGAGAGTGGGTACCATTATTAGTCCCATTTTTTTCCAGATTGTGAAACTGAGGCTCAGTGTACCTACTTTATAACAATCACTGGGCTTAGTGCTGAGAATAGAAAGAAGGATCATAAAGCCAAAAATCCTTTCCTCGAAGTAGTCACAGCCTATTGAGGGAGGCCAGTAACTAAGCATCACTCAGAGAACTCTGTGAGAAAACTACTATGACAGTTAAAAATTGCTGTAACAGCTAGCACTTAATGAGTGCTTATTACCAGCCAGGCTCCATGCTTTGAATGCATCCTATTATTTAATCCTAACAACATTCCCATGAGGCATCATCTACCATCATTCCCATCCCAAAATTGAAGACTCGAAGCCTGAGATGAATACAGCGCTCTAAGGTGGACAAGTTTGCAAAGGGGGAAGCCAGAATTCTCTCAAGTGTGTTTGATCACACAACTGAATTAACTACAGTTAATTAGACAGAGTCCTATGGAAGGTTCATCAGAAGCCTCATCATATTTGAGCGCACATGGCAAACCATCTTTTTTAAAAAAAACATTGACTGAAATATTCACTTTAAACCAGATGGGAAGGGGCTTTATTTGTATAGGTACAAAACTTCACGGGCTCAACATTGTAGTTACAGATAATCTCATCATAGTGAGTAGCTAATCTGCATCTAATCTTGTTACCCTTATCTTGGGGTACACCTTGGGGCTGCTGGGCTCTGAAAAACAGAGGCTCTCAAGTCCCAAGAATGAAAATGGCTTAGGCATGTCTGAATTTGAACCCCAAGAGCTATAATTTGGCCAGTTTCTGCAACATTACCAGACCCGAAGTTTGATCAGCTAACGTTTGATTTTGTCTTATGTGCCAGTTTAAATGGGGAACAGATTGCAGAAAATAGTAAATATATTTGGAGATGCTTAAAGAGACAGAATGGTTTGCAAAGTCCAGATTCATACAAGAAGTTTTCAGCTCAAACCAAATTCATAAATTTAGTCATGAATATGAACAGGAGCTTGTATTTCCTCTTTATTCGTTACACTTTTGGTATTTTAGGAGAAGTGGATTTTTCTTCCATTTGCTAATTGAGGAGTTTTATTCTCTACCCTTGAAGAATTGAACACTTCCGAGTCATACTTGTCTTCCTGGGTAATCAGTACTTGTCAAAAAAAATCATTTTCCAGTTCCTCCCACTATGTAAATATAATCATTCCTAGATGCCACATAAGGATGCATCAGCATGTAGTTAATAATCAATCAACAGACTATACACAAGAGTACATCAAAAGTTTCATGGAAAATGCAATTAAAAGATAACTTTATTTTGGTGCAAGAAAAATTTAGAAATCTATGCACAGCTTTTTCATAATATGCATTTCCATGAAGTTTCTGAAGGCCTCCTCATAAAGTAGGTAAAATTAGCAACCCTTGCGTGTATGAGACATCAAATTATAAAGTACAGCTATCTAATGGATGTATCTTTTCTTTAAAAAATACTACAAATAGTATTTAAAAATCTACGCTATTTGTTGAACTCTTTACTTAGTGTAGGGTTAACCTTATGAAAATAAAGTTAACTGAAAACAGGTCTTTGTATAAAAGAATGGGAATAGGAGAGGGAGGAGGAAGTAGGGTGGAAGTGTGGGTGGGAGGGAGTGTAGGGTGGAAAGAATCATTATGTTCCTAAATTTGTATATATGAAATGCATGAAGTTAGTATTCCTTAAACAAAATTTGTTTAAAACATACTGACTACATTCATCACAGAAGAGACACAAGTTATCCTACTGCATCCCTCACTTCCAAATATGGTTGTGCCTTGCACAACTCTAGAGGGCATCTTTCACGTGCATCAGGATACCAATGTGCAGAGCACAAACTATACAATTGCATACACCATTCAACTTTCTCCTTGCACTCTTCATTCCCCCAAACATCATACTGGTGATGGTTTTGCCCACACAAAGTGGCTCTGCTTAGCAGCATTAGGAAAGTACAAGAGATACCCACACGCTTGATAGCATGTTGATGCTAAGAGCATTCAACAACATTTTCATTCTTTATTAGACATTAATGAAAACAATGAGCAAAGCTGGGTCAATAGTAATTGGTCTCATGTAGAAAATGGCAGCTAGTCAATTATTTTTGATAAGCCCCTGGAAACAGCAAATAAAACATCTGTGCAATAGCCCCTTGTCAATAGAACAGCCATAAATCCGGGTTTCAGGACTCTGACCAATGCTCTAAGGAAAAAAATATTTTTTTCAAACATAGTAACAGAAGAATTTTGAAGAAGTATGTCATTTCTCTTTCTCTCTCTAAATAAGAATGAACATTTTGATAATCTTGAAAGTTTTTTCTTGGCTCCACTAAGAGGAGCAGTTTAAAACTGTGTTTCTGGCAGACAGTACATAAATGGATGTAAACAACTCCTAGTCAGGGTAGCCTTCGCAGGCAGAGAAAAGAGGGGCCACTCAAGTGATGGGATTTGAAGAGTGCTGGGCAGGGCACAACACTAATAAATTTGATCATTTATGTTCCATCTCTTTGTACTAAGAGCCTTGTCCAACCACTACCAGCATCACCACACACACACACACACACACACACACACAGAGAGAGAGAGAGAGAGAGAGAGAGAGAGAGAGAGAGAGAAAGTAAGTCCTGGTTAAGCTAAGAACATTCCTAAGAGAAATAACACATTAAGCTCCTTTTGATTATCGGGGTATTTCCCTTCCCACAGACAGTGTCTAAGACCAGTAACAGCTCAGTTTAAGCAGAGGCAGAGGCGGGTAAGGCAACAGATTCAAACCTTGAGATCACAGGGTTTCACAGGTTGTTGTTGTTGTTTCTTCTGGAAGAAGTGCTGCAAGATGGCAGTGAGGGAAAAGGGAGAAAATGGTAGATAAAAGGACAGTTAGGGTAGTGTTTTAAAGGCTTAGGATACTGAGCACCTTAGGAAAAGAAGGGATGACAGATGAAGGAGAGGTTATAGGGCATAGGGCCCAAATTGCACTTACTTCACGGTTTTGACTCAAACCATTCCTGATCCCATTTCACAGGGATTGACTCTGAAGAAATTTCCCATAATAGAATTAGGAAAGTAGGCTATTATTTGGTATGTGTTCCTGGAAGGCTCACATTAACCGACAGTAGCTCCTAGGAATTTATACCAAATTGGTTCTCCAGCTGCAGGCGTATCATGATGGTGGGTAGATACAAACAGCTGCTATTCCCATCCCCTCCCTTTTCCACCTGGCCCCAGCACCGTTCGGCCCCATCCCTAATCTCTGTGAACAGCCAATGCTCACATCTCCAGCAGTGTCTGTCCAGAACCCAAGTGTAACTGACAGATTGCCTGTGTTTCCTGATTTTAAGTTATTTTTCCGTGAGACTACAATTCTGAAAATTTGGTGCAAATCTGTGAGAAAATGTGTTCCCATTTACCAACATTTGATTTTTGACTTTTCTGCTGTTGAAAATGTTTATTCATGAGCTAAGAAGGTTTCTTATTCAACTGGAAGTATGAACCACAACTCCCAAACTGTGAATGAAATGAAACTGAAATGACAAGTGTTAATTTTGAGTCTCCTTTCATCCTGAATGTCCCTTGCATTTAAAGAGCTTATAGGGACATACCTGGTGTTTTACACAGATTACAACTTGCCAGTGGGAAAAAGAATGAATTGAAAATATGATGTGTGTAACCATGAACTTCCTCTTCGACACTAGTACTTTAAATATGGCATTGTTTTCTGTCTTTTAATTTAACATGTCCAGCTGTAGCCCTATTTACAAGTTCTCTTCCTTCAATAAAATTCAATTACAGTTATCTGTGGGATGTCTTTTTATTTAGATTCCACACAAAACAAAAAGATATTTTACTATTAATGCTGTCTCCCTCAATAAGTTAAAAATTCAAGCCTACCATGGCAGCCGTAACTGCTAACAGAGGATAATTTCCCCCACTGAGTGATTTTCATACGGGGAAGCAATAAGAGTCATTCTGATTGCTTGTACGTATATAAAGCAAGAAAACAATCTAATTAAGGTTAAAATGCTGCAGATGGTATTTTGCAAAATTACTTTGCAATTTTTCATAATATAAGATACACATAAATATTGTGATTTCATATTGGAAAGTCACAAGCAATCCTCTCCATGGGGTGCCTGCTCTATAATGAGCTATGCATGTCCTTAACTGAATAAAACAGGAGTAAAAAGACAAGAAACATTCACACAGGAAAATGCACTGAGAGAAGGGGAAATCGGTTCAGATTATTGTTTGCCACAACAAAAATCTATACAAAGTTTGCTTACTTTAAAATGTATAGGCAGATGTAAATCAGTTTGATTCTGTTGTCTCAGTAAAATGGAGTGCCTTTTTCATCTTTTCTTACATGTGGTAATTGGTAAGCAACCAAGCTGATAGTTACAAAAACCTGAGGCCCACATCTAATTAAGCCCTAGCACCATTTTGGCATTAAATCTTAAGCACAATTAGGAGAGCCAAGCAATTCACCCTATTCTATACCAACAAGCTCAACCCACGCCACTTCACATGGGCCTGGACCGTTGGGCCTCATTGGTTTTAGTAGACAATGCTACAGGGATGTCTGGGGCATTGTAGATTCACTTAGGCAATTCTGCAAAGTAACCATTACTTGTCATGCAAGTTTTAATCAGTAGACAGCTACTGAGATCACTAAGCTACATAGACAATTTCAGGTTGAAAAACTGAAATAAAAACACATGACTATATGCAATAGTTCCATACACAATCATCTGAAGCAATTTTTCTGTGTTCTTCTAATGTGAGCAACAAGAGACAGAAAACGATACTTAAATTGAGAGAAACTAAAGAGAAATGACCTCATGTTCCATTAACCAAAATCAATACCTTATATATGCAAATGCAAGTTTCAACAGGGTATCCATATGCAAATTGTAAATATGAAACAACATCCCTTTTAGTGCACAATTGAGCAGGAGGTCACTATTTATTTAGGGGATTTTCAGGAAATTGCAAGCTTTAATCTCTGTGTTATGGGAAATGGCTGCCCTCACCTCGTTCAGCAGTTACCTATGGCAGCTATTAATGCCCACAAGCAATGCCATGACCTTGGCAGTGCATAATTCCACAGCGACTATTTAATTTTGAAGGTGAAAAATGAGGCATACTCCCCTCATAACACTTCTTTTTTATGACTCTCTTAATTCTTGGAAATTTATTATTTTCACTAAAAGCACCCAGAAGGTAATTGAAATAGATTTTCCAGATACATTTCTAGATTATCTTAACCTATAGTAACATGTTAACTCATACATAATGTTCTTAGCAAATACAGGAAGTAGAACTTCTCCAATGAAAAAAGAAAACCCTACTAACCTGCTAGTTCATTATTCTTTAAAAAAAATTGAAGTATTTTTCCAAGAATTTTGGATGTTTGTTTGTATACTAGGTTGCATCCTCAAAACCTCTCCAGTCATCACTGGGACTAGAAAAAAGACTATGTAAATAAGTGCCAAGTGTGGTCCTGTGGATATGAATATCTGAGAGAAGAGCTATCGTCTCTCAGGTTCCTAGCCTACCATTTATGCCTGAACAAGCCCATTCACTCTAAGATTCCCTTGTGGCTTGAAATGGCTGAGTAGCTCCCAGGAAGGACTTAGTTCTTGTCACTGTCAGTCTGGCAATGGGTCTTCACCGACCCAGATATTGAATTATTGGGCTACTGGGCCCAGAAAATAAATGGCTGAGGGAGAATAGGTAACACGTTTCAGAGCAAAGAGATTATTGTTAAAATTGCATCTGAGGAAATGAGAAAGACCCACGAATGACTTATCAGCGAGCAGAGAACTGAACTGGGCCTATGGAATCACAGGTAGAGCAGCCTTTGGTGTCTAGTCTGCCCACCTAGCAGCTTCTGGCAGGCCTCTATCCCAGAAAGTTCCCTGTAGCTCCATAACGGTAATACTTGCAGAAGCAATGAGGGAAATGGCATTTCGTCATTTACATTCCCTTGTTCAGTTAAAAATGTAACAAGTAGTCATTATCAACAAGGTACTGTAACAGATGCTGTAGGACAGACAAACCATATCTCCCCACACGGAGCTCCTAGTCTAATTGGTGAGATGAGGCCTTGCTTCCAATGACAGTTGTGTGTTGCTTCATAACAGAGACACATTCTGAAAAGTGTGTTGTTAGTTGATTTTGTTGCAGTGCGAACATTATAGAGTGCATAAACCAAGAGGCTGTATAATCTTATGGGAACCACCATTGCATATGCGATGTGTCAGTGACAGAAATGTCATTCCGTGGAGCATGACCATTGCTACTAAAATAGAAGATAGCAAGTACAAGACCCTAAATAACAGGCCCCTGTGAGAGAATGCACATAAGGTCCAGAGGAAAGCAAGATGAATACCAGCTGGAGGAAAAGGAGAAGCCCTCCGGAGAAGGTGCCATCTGCAAAGGGAACTCTGTCCTGGGCGCTTTCCAGAGTCCCTCCTGTTGACACTCACTTTCTCTTCGATGGGCTAGAGGAGCTGGCCTCTCCCCTTCCCCCACCCCTTCTCTGCTGCCAACACTTATTCTTTGCTTTGGGTTTTCTCTTGGGCCACTGCCAAGCAGAACACAGCTATATAGTTTCCCCTCCTCCCCATCTGTGTCTACTTAAGCCCAGAAACCCTTTTGAGGTTTTGTAAAGGGTTTTACAGCTAATAACTAAAGGGGAACAGACAAGGTTTAATAACACACACAGAGAAGTGGCAAGAAACCTAAAAAGCCTCTAGAAACAGCTAGCACAGATCTTCAGCAGAATAGAGAGGAAGTTAGGCCTGATTTAGCTCGTGCCTTTTGCCGAATTCAAAGTCTTCATCTGCTGTTTGCTACTACTTCCCTTTCTTCATCCTTGTTCCCATTCTTTTCTATTCAAGTACCAAAAACTCAAAGAGGAAATGAAATGTCAAAAAACTGGATGTCATTGGAGGTAAACATGACAGTAAGCGACATCTCATAGACTGGAAGGTATGTGTAATATCTGCTTGTGTTGCTCACAAAAAAAAAAAAAAGTCATCTTAGCTCAGGAGAGTCATGGTTCCTAGGAAGAACTAAGAAGTTTTAGAAGGAATGCTGTAGGAAATCAACCCGAGTCGCAGCAAATGTCAGATACGTGACTTCACTCAAAGCACAGACGGAACCCAGTTCTGACAGATGGTTCCACGCATCTTGCTTTGGAGTCCACATGAAGTGACACCTGTTGAGGTTCAGCCACCATCAGCAACCATAAACGTGATGGGAAAGACCACTGACACAAACCATGGCAACACAGCAGATTTCAAGCTTGACTGGCGCAGCCTGCTTTCAGAACAAGCACAGAATAGTAACATGAACTTTCCAAGGGGAGCGGAAGAAGCGTGACTTATTTATTTATTTATTCATTCATTCATTCATTCATTCATTATTTTTTGGTTCTGAGTCCTGTGCAACTACAAAAATCACCACTTTGTGTTTCATGTGGCTTCAATGAAGTTTCACACATGGCAGTTCCACTCTGATTTTTCAGTGATGACATACTAATCATCACTCTAACAACAACAAGTTAGGGACTGGAGGGGATCCTTTTTGTTTAAGCCACAGTTGGAAGGACAATTCATTTCATTTGCTGCAAAGCAAATGAATGGTCCGAAATGTATTATTTAAATAATGATTTTTCTTATTCTAAATATTTGATGCTCTTGGTATCTGCCTCAAACTTCTCACTGTGTGATTTTCTCTATCCTCAATCCACCAATTCCCAAATCATCTCCTAGCTCTGCTCCCATTCCAAATTTTATGACTTTTGTCTCCAGTTAGCACTAAGTGTCACTTGGAAAAGTCATGTCATTTTGCCATTTTGATTGTGTAAGCTCAAAATATAGTTTAACCTTAGCTGAGCCTTGGCTGATGTTTAACAAGCCTTTTAGGCATTCCACAGTAACTACATGTCATTTCCCAGGGCTAATCTAAACCTTTCCCACTTATCACTCTTCCCCAATTGCCCAAATCCCAAACTCAATCCCTTCCTCTTTGCTCTTAGCAAACAGTATTTCTTTGATAAAACTGAAGATCATAGATATGATTTTGTTTTATGCCCTGCCTCTCTCTTCGCCTCTCTGTTCTCTTCTTCTTCCCTCCTGTCTCAAACTGGCACACTCGTCTCTCAACCCCAAAGAGATTAAAACAAGAATCAACATGCGCTTTCTCCATTCGATCAATGTAACTTTCCTAATCATAATTCTAATGAAATTTGGTTCTTAAATGTCACCAATAACCTCAGAATTGCTGGACATAATGGCCACTCCTAACCTCCATCCTTTTCCACCTCTCTAAGGAATATTTTTTCAACTTTTAAAATTTATTTGAAATGTGGGGAGGAAGGGGGAGAGGGAGGGAGGGAGGGAAGGAGAGAGAGATCCCATCTGCTATCTCACTCCTCAAGTGCCCACAACCGCCCAGGGCTTGGCCAGGCTGAATCTTGGAGGCAGGAACTCATTCCAGGCTTCCAAAATGGATGGCAGCAACCTAACTATTTGAGCTATCACTGCTCCCTCCCAGGGTGTGCACCAGAAGGAACCTGGAATTGGAAGTGGAACTGGGACTGAAACTCCAATATGGGAAGCAGGCATCCACCTGGAAGCTTAAATCCAGGCCAATGCCCAACCTTCTGTAGAATTTGCCACTGCTTCTTCTTCAGTTTCTCTGCCTTCCACGCTAACATACTGTTGAGGGTTTTATTCTGATTCTATTCCTTTGCTATATCTTTTTTCTTTAAAAAAAAAAAAAAACTCTTCATTGGCAAACATTCCTATTTTCACGACTTTGGTGAGAGTGCCTTATGTAGATAACCCACAGATTTCTCTATAAATCTCCACCTCTCCCATAGCTGTAGGTGTACATTTCTGACTCCTCTTGAACATCTCCCCATGGATGGGTCATTCACTTGCAAACTCAACATAATCAAAGCCAAATTTATCATCTTCCCTTCCGTAGTGACCACCTCAGGATCACTGCTTCAACCAACTTCTCTACTTTTGCTCATGCTATCACTGTACTACTTCCTACTTACTATTCTCTCAGAGAGTAAAATGGAAACAACAAACCAAACCAAACCTCTCATTCTTTCCTTTCATTCATCCAGTCACCCAGTCCTGCTGTCGGTTCTTTTCTCAGGGCTTCTCACCCCCACATCCAGCTTTTCTCTATCTCCACAGCTACAGCCCAAATGTACATCTTTATCCTCATGTCCTATGCGAGAGGCATTATGGTCATTGCTTTGCATAGTTCACGTAGGAGGTGCACAATAAATCTATAGCGAATATGCCATCCATTTTCTACCAAAGATGTCATTAATAACCATCACCTCAAACTGGCACTCTCCAAAGAAAATTCCATTAAAAAATATAAAAGCCTTGAATAGAAAATACCAGGCAAGAGATCATGTACTTTTAACCACATATAAAGTAGCAAAGAAGAAGTGATTAGGTGACTTATGAGTGTAGTATCAATTCATCACCCTCAAGTATGGCAACTATACAAAACACAATAAGTAGAATCATATTGACACACATTAAAAATGAACATCACAGTATAGTGGAGATGCTGCCAACACATCTAGTCTCTTTCAAAGAAATCAACGGGGATGCCAAATAAGGCACAAGTATGGCCCTTGATATGGATTTAAACCTGTTTCTTGCCCAAGGAACTGGAAGATGATAGCAGGTTGCCTTTTACATTAAAAGTCCCCAAGCAGATCATACAACATTTTCCTCAAAGACTTTTAAGGAACATGACAGAAAGAAAAAATGCAATTTTCTGTTTAAAGTATCCATAAGCCTCATGTATTGTTTTCCTCCGAGGTTCAGACATGTTCCATTGATATACTGATTCATTCATTCATTCATTTGAAAGGCAGAGTTACAAAGAGAGGGAGAGGGATCTTCTATCCTCTGATTCACTCCCCAAATGGCCACAAGGGCCAGGGCTAAGACAGGCTGAAGCCAGGCACCTGCAACTCCATCTGGGTCTCCCATGTAGGTAGCAGGGGCCCAAGAACTTGGGCCATCTTTTGCTGCTTTCCTAGGCATATAAGCCAGGAACTGAATTGGAAGTGGACCAGCTGGTACTTGAACTGGTGCTCATATGGGATGCCTGCATCACAGGCAGCCTCAACCTGCTGCACCACATCACTGGCTTCACTTCTTTGGTATATAAATATCAAGGGAGTGGTAAAGATTCTTGCAGAACAAAGCTAGCCATATGCTTACCTGCTAAGTGTTTCTGTGAGCCTCCTGGTGCCATTAAATCATCTAATATTATTTACAGACACAGTCCTGTTTTTTATATGTATCATTCATTGTCCTTTGGAGCTCAAACTATTCATGCAACAAATAATGCTGGAATGGGGTTGGATGAGGAAGCAACTAAAATACTACTATGATTTCTCCTTCCACCCAAGCAACTTTTCCTCACTCTTGCATTGCTTTGGGATTTTGGTGGGACCTGAGAGCAATGGGGATGAAGGGAAATATAGATGAGAAAGAACTAAGATACAGATGTTGGTTCTAAGTCTTCACAATGTAAGCCTACTCGTTTCAAAGTCTGACTCTCTTACTTCCTTCAGTTTTGTTCTTTGCTATTATGGGCTTAAGAAGCTGCTGGTACCACTGATTCCTATAGTTTCAAGCAAGAATAGCACCCATGTTCTAGAAACATGCCTAACCTAAATACCCTGGATCTGGGCATTTATCATTACTTTGCCACAACTGATGTCCCCAAATCACAAATGTTCAAACCATCCCCTCTGAATGATGACTGCCCTCCTCACTTAATGCCAACTACCAAGATGCTAGCATGTTTAAAAGGCTCCCAACAGAGGCAGCTTAAAAGTCTTTCCTTTCCCTTCTATTTCATGATACAGACTGTTTTCCTGAAATAGGGACTACACAGTGCCTAATAAAAGCCGAATTTGCTAAGAAGTTTTTATACCCTCATAAAGTAGCCCTAGTGAAAGTCACCTAACTGGCACGAATTATACAGGTAACAGACGGCTGGAATATCTGCCACATATTCTTCAAACTTTGGCTAATGGGCCCTGGCAGGCTGCCATCGCAGAAAGTTACTAAAAATGCAAAATTCAAGGCTATTTAATTTTAAAAATGATGCCAGGCCTAAACACTATCCTTGGGTATTCTTGTGCCATTGGACAAAATATCACAGACAACTCTACAGATTCCTAGGCAGGCCAGCCAACAAAAAGTACAGGCAGTACTACAGCTAGCCTCAATGTGTGTATTTCTCTTCCAAACCCAAAGAATGCTGCTGAGATGTCAATAATCCACAAATAATTACAATGAGCAAAATGTCACCCAGGAGGATAGTCAAGGTGTTTTTCCTCCTGGGTTACAACATACTACTTGGAGTTCCACAGGTGAGGAAACAGAATAAAGCTTAAGAATGTTAACTGTCATGGTGCATGGGTGGGTGGAGAAGCTGTTGCATAAGGGGAGGTTACAGACTTGGAGCACTCCATTCGGAAGAGACAAAGGTTGAAAAGGGATGTAATCAGTTTGTCAACTAATAATCAATACAGATGAAGTGAACTGAAGTTATTTACCAAATCCTAATACAGCAGAGATAAAGAAACTTTTGTTTCATTTCCCACATTTGGTTTTATTATGTTTAATTTAATGAAATCATCTTTAATTGCCATATCCCATTGTCATTCAGGAATCTTGACGGTAAAGTAGTATGTTTCTTACTATTTCAAAAATGTGAGTCAACAGAAGTTTCAGTTCATTTTTTAAATGATGGTTTGAGAGGTTTAATGCTGACAGAAGTAATCTTTTCAATGTCTTGATGCTGACCTGGAAAGATTATTACTTAATAAAGAATAATATTGTAAACCAGCTTTTCATGACCAAAAAGATGCAACAAAATCACTTTAGGCATTATTTCTCAGTTAAACATAACCTCTATAGTGGATATTTTAGGTGTCAGTCAGCAAACATATTGAAAATATAAAAGACCGCCTTTGGGAAGTAAGTCATTACTATATATCAGATTCCACATATTACAGTTTATAATAATAATAATAATAGAAGTAAATTTATTTTAAGGTCCTGGCTGCATTAAGTTTTCCTTCACAGATAGCATAGCTAAATCACTACAGATCTGTCACTAAATTTTACTACAACAGTGTTACAGTAGAAAGAATACAGAACTGCCTCATAAAACCAAAGGCTAAGTAATATCATCACATGACCTTGGGCAAGTCTTGACTCTCCCTAGACTTGAGTGAGCCTTTCCATTTGTAGAAAGAGGGGATAGCAGCTGTTCTCTATTTATATACACTGCTGAGGGGCCTGAACAGAAACAACCTCTCAGAGTGCAGTATGCAAACCCATCAAGGAACTTTGACTCCTTTATACATTTTTGGCCAAGTAATGCTGAATTTTCAACATTTATTCTGATAAAAACAATCAGACCTGGGCTCAAAAATGTATGCATCAAAAAATTAATTGTAGCATGAGCTCTAATCACAAAATACAAAAGCAATATTATAGGTGATTAAGTCAAACTACTCTAGAGCCATACAACGGAGACACTGCAGCCATAAAGAGGTTTTCTAAAAATATTCAATAAACTAGAAAGTTCACAATAGTGGGGGCGGGGGTTGTGGTACAGTAGGTTAAGCCGCCGCCTACAACACTGGCATCCCATATGAGCACTAGCTGCTTCACTTCCAATCCAGCTCCCTGCTAAAGCACCTGTGAAAACAGCAGAAGATGGTTCAAGTACTGGAGTCTCTGCCACCCATGTGGGAGACCTAGAGGAAGCTAGTGGCTCTTGGCTTTGGCTGTTGCAGCCATTTGAGGAATAAACAAGCAGATGGAAGATCTCTCTCTCCCTCTCTCTCCACATACACACACACACACACACCTGTAACTGCCTTTAAAATAAATTAGCCTATTTTTAAAAAAAAATAGTCGGGGAAAGTGTGTTTCAAAGCAATACACATATTATAATGCAAACTGTAAATGCACCCACCCACACAGAAAAATCTAGTAGGAAATATCCCATCTTATTAACTATTGGCAACATTATTATCTTTGGGTATAATTATGGATGACTTCTGTTGTCTAAATTTTTAAAAATTGACTTTTAAAAAAAAAGTGAGAGAGAGAGAGACTGAGACAGCCAGTCATAGAGCTATCTTCTATCTACTAGTTCATTCTTCAAATGTCGGCAATAGTACAGGCTAGACCACGCTTAAGCCAAGAGCCTGAAATTCCAACTGGGTTTCCTATGTAGGTGGCAAGGACCCAAGTATCTGAGCCATTACCTGCTGCTTCTCAGAGTGCATGTCAGCACGATGGTAGAATTGAAGCAGAGCTGGGACTCCAACCCAGGCCCTCCAATATGGGATATGGGCATCCCAAGTAGCATCGTAAACACTGCGCCAAATGCCTGCTCCCTCTATTGTCTTTTTATACTCTTCGACATTTCAAATTTCCTTTCAGAAACGTATGTGCAATTTACAATCGAGAAAAAGTAAATTTTAAGTAACACTTCTCTGTAACTCCATTTTGAAAATTATATGAAATATTTGGAACCACTAAGATAACATTACAGAGTAAGAACATATTATCATTAGAAAGTTCTCAGATCTCACTGTCAACAGACAACATTTAAATGACTCAATGGTGGAGCAAATGAAAAAAGGGTGTTTCTGTAAAGAACTATTCTGAGAAAGCTCAATTCCAGTGACCCTGATGGACTTTCCTGCAACCCAAAATGTGATGGTGATGTTTGCTTTTTGTACTTCAGTAACTGATAGTACAGATGACAGTCCACTGCAACATCATGGTTGTGTAAGGCAGAAAAAAAAGGATGTGTCGTTACTCTGCCCGGTTAGACACACAGCCAAAATGTCCACACAGCTATGGAGTCAAAAACGGAGGGGTGGCTGAAAGAAAAGCCAGTGTTCTGCTTAATTAAGATGAATGAAGGTGCACACAGTTATCTATCTCTCATCACCAGCAAGGTTCGCAGTCCAGAAGACAAACTTGGAATGTAGACACTGTTACAGAAGAGAGAAAGTCTGGAAAATGATCCAAGTCACTTGTCTTCTTCATAAAACGCAGGAAAATGGCAGTCTATAAGACAACTATGGAAAAATAGAGGTCTATGAAAGACACAATGTCCAGACGTGTTTGTAGGATTACTGTGCCTTTGTTGGACTACATCAGTCTCAGAGTGAAAGGGTTAGAGTACATCCAAGGAGGGGTTTTAAAAACTGAGGAACCAGGCTATTTCAGTCAATTATCTGCGTAAGGTTAAGTCCTTTGCCTCTCCATACTAACAGATAAGAAAATTTACCCAAATCTCTGTCCATTTATGGTTTCCAAGCTTCTACAGACAACAGTTAGTGTGCTTGATGATGCCTAACACATTCAAAATGCAAAAATCACCTCTGTAACATCTAAATGCAAATGCAAAACGTAATGATAGAGAGGTCTATCGGTCAAATGATCAACTGAGAAAACTGGTAAACGGAAACAATGAGAACATTCCCATCAACAAACCGATATAAAGCAAACAATGTAATCTTTATTAGGATCCTTTGGATCAGTTATGGATACCTTGCTTCTCTTCAATATTCTTCCTTCTCTAGTAGTTTTAAACTGCTTAAAATGAAAATGAAATCAACCATTTCTGTTTAGGAGCATGTTTTTCTATACAGTCCTCTAAGACTGAATATCACAGGAAGTTAGAAACAGAAGTTCTCTAAGAGAAAGCACTAAAAGTAGGCCAAAAGTCCAATGGTACTTCCATCCCAATGTTTATGGCCACATATCTGAGAGAGTGAAAATAAACACAACTTTTATGAGCTCAGTAGCTGACTTCGAAGCAAACTGTAATCTGACCCTCATGTGATAGAAAATCAGGTCAGGTCCTCATAGCGAAATTAGATATCCTGATGGAAGCCAGCCGCGAAGGGTCTCCTCCTATACTTTACAGATGCTATTAAATAATTTTTCACTCACTCAACCTCAACAACATTCACTTGAACTTTCAACAACCTATTAATATGAGTTGAAAGCAAAATACGGATGTTACTGTACAACCACAGTCGCTTTCTCAGAAATGTGAACCTACCCTGGCAAGGCACCAAGCACAATGGGCCGCGTATTCTCTCCCACTGTTCCATAGTTAAAGATCAAAGACCCACAGGAGCACCTTATTGCTTTCAGCTACACACGCTGAATAGATTACACCACCAACAACCCCAGAATTTTTGAATACTGATTTAAAAAAAAAAAGAAAATCCCATTCCACACTGAAGGTTTACATTGCCTTATTTACCTGCTTCTGTCAGATGACAAGGAAAAAATTATATAATGGGATTCACTGTGGCAAAACACTGACTGGGTTTCCAGGAAATTGTGAATGAGATCTATCTACAGACCAGAAAGACAATGGAAATAACCCAAAGGGTACCAACCGTGATGTGTTGCAACTTTTATAATCACTGACTGCAAAGCTGGAATGAGGCTATTCAGAATAAGGTGAGGTAGTAGTCTTCAAAGGATCCTGACCTGCAAAGTCTATTATGAGATTTACCCTTTACTTGTTCTACATTGCTATTTTCTAAACATAATCAATTGTTTAGGGAAACCCAGCAAAGTTACTTGTGTACAGCAAGTTAATAAGCTTCTTACAGTTGTTAACCACTTTGCAATCATCTGAGAACCCCTCTTTCCTGAGCTACTCCAGGAAAGGCAAGTTTGTTAATCATTTGGTCATGCTGCAATTCAATATCAGCAGCGGAATCAAGCCTTAAGCCCCTTCAAATTCTAAAATACCTTTCTGAATCCCTCACAGTATTCCAAAGGGCTTTTTCTGCTCTCCCTGCGCCCCCACAATCCCCATCAGTATTATGTGCACATGCACCATTTGTCGCTGACACTCATCTAGAGACACACAGACATGCTCCACTGGAGGACTGATTTCCAGAGAGAAGAGATACTTTAGATGAGAAAAACAATTTACCCTGCATGCTCTAATTGACTGTACACTGTGCAGGATTTGAAAGAGGGAGGAAGAGAATGGGGGGTGACAAATGGATTTTAATTTACAAAGTTAAAATTAATATGCACAGCATTTTATTTTAAATTTGAATCATTTCCATTAAATATAATTTACCTAATTGTTAATGAATTAGCAAACACATTTAGCAACCAAATCACCTACTAATTGGATACTAATGAAAACTACTTAGCTGCTTGTTTTCATGTTGATCATCATGTAGGTTTCACCAGAGTGAACTACACCCCAGGCTCCTGGCTACAAACTGTAACTTTCTATTTGTCCTTCTGTTATCTGGATCCTCAAAGGGGAAAGTCCTCTTTTCCCTTCCCTCTAGTGTCAGGGACAGTATTTTCTGGCGACTATAAAGTAGCACAAAACGTTTACAAGCAAGGAGATCACCCAACTCCAAAAAACCAGAACTGTACAACGTCCATACGCTGCTGCTTAGTGAAACATCTCTGAGTTGCTAGCTGAAGCTTCTAAAAACCTCACCGTTTTCAATGTGCTTTAGAAAGGTCTTCACTGGATGCCAGCGAGCCCTCCCCCATCTTCCACCCACCCACTCTGATCCCTCCTCCCTTGTTTCTTCAAGGCAGAGATGTAGCCAGAGGCAGGGCTTCTTCCTGTGGAATGTATGGCCAATTATGTGTGAGTCCTTCAAGCACTCTGGGCTCCTTGAGTCTGGGGGCCAAGGCTTCAAATGAGGGTCTCCCTCCCCCACAATGATTCCAGCGATAACAATCTTGCAATCCATTCTCTTTCCTCTATAAACACAACTCAATGACCTGCTTCCTTTTGTAACTGGTGCCAGACTCTCTGAGTGGATTTCATCTGCCACCTTTCCTAATCTCTAACTTGACCTGGGGAAAAACTGTTTAAATCTGGACCCTGACTAAAATGCTTTCCTAAGCAAAATCAGCCCTGAAATACTGCTTGGATTTTGCGTGTTTTTTTTTTTTTTCCTCCTGAAAGACACTGGGCCATGGATGCACACTTCAGAAACAATTGTTTGGATATATCATCTTTTGGGTTTTTTTTCCCCATGGAATGAAAAACAGTTAATTTGGCTTGATTTTGATTTAAATGCCACCAGATATTTTCTACAGCTTTTTGTGGTTTGGATGCCAACTGAATGAACAAGGAATTGCCCTTGTGGCAAGGGTTTACTGGGAATCTGAACAGTGCCCTAGCAACTGTGCCCCTAAGCACGAAATTAGTTGCAGACCCCGTTTTTACCAACAAGGAATTTGCAGTCTGGTTCCAGCATGCACTCATCCTGCGACCATGAGCAAGCTCTGAAAGAGCAAGGGAACAAACGATATAGAGGACTGGGGCAAGACGGGAAGATGTCCTGCTCAGAGTCAGGACACACGGGAGAGGAAGGTCTAGCCAATATCCTGAGAACATTATTTCCAATCTGACTCCCAGTATGTCTCAGAATTCCACATACACTTGCTCATGGTGGCTCCTACTTTCTCTTCCACAGATGGTCTGTGGCAGACCCATCATCTACTCAAATACATGCCCCCGAGGCCCAGCAAATCGTCTCAAGCTGAGCTCCCAGTTAAATATGGGTTCAGAACTTTGTCCCAAATGGCCTCACTATATCTATATTCTCTTCCTGATAACTTTTTTTTTTAAAAAAAGTTTTTAAATCCTGCCAAAGGTTAAGAGTGTCTTTATTATTCTGACCATACTTTTATTCTGAACTTCTTAATACTTACAGCATCCATTTGCACTGCTTTCCAATACAATTACAGTGGAAGGTTATAGAGGTATTTACTCAGACACCACTGCTTTGGAATCAGCAAAACAACCCCTTTTTGTGCAATCATACCCATACTTCCATTTCTGTGAACACTTAGAGTGCTCATGTTAGCATGGCTAAATCAGAGCTCTGTAGGCTTTACTGTGGGCATTTATATTTAAATATGGTTCTAAAACATTGTGATCATTTTTGCCATACTGCCATTAAATAGAATTTCACTTGCAATATTTACTGAATGCATATTTGCTGAAAGGACAGAGAATGAGGCAGGGGAATTTAAAGTCAAGTTTAACAGAATATAAGGAACTTAAGCTGGAGGACAAGAACAAGAAAAAAGGCAATTAAGCTAAGGAATTCATTTAAGCTGCTCTATTGGGGTAGAAATTAAAAGACGACTAGATGTACCCTAGAATCTAGACATGCAAATTCTGAGTGCTATCAACTCCACTGGTAAGGTGCTCATTCCTTGCATACTTTCCTTACTACCCCACCCTTCCTTTATTTGTATTAATTGTCACATTCATTACTGAGTTCCATTTGTCCACAGGAAATGTTATTCTTCAACACTGCAACCATAATATACTAATTGCCTTAGAAGTGTGTTGCATGAATTGTTAAATCTTGGCTAAACAATTAAAATAGGGCTGTATTCTACTTTCTGGATCTTTGTCAAAGATGTGTTAAATGGTCTTTTAAATTTTTTAAATAATTTAGTTCCTGAATTACATTATACAATCCTTAAGCACAAATTAACCTGTGGCTTTCAATGGTGATTAGTGAGCCTTTATAATGGTAATGTGGCTCATTCATTGATGAAATTTATTAAGTCTGTGGTCCAGAGCTCAGTGAGATCCTAGAATCGAGAAAAGTTTCAGAGGGTCTTCATCTAAAGAATTATATATGGGGAAGGGGACAAATTTTAAAGTTTCGTTAGCAAAAGAAATACACAACCACTAACTGCATTTAACGCAATCATTCATTTTGCTGAGTCAAGAACACTGTATTACAACTGCCTACCAGCTTGCCATGAGGAAGTTGTCCCTATTTCCCAGACTGAAACAAGCCCTTGGGCCTTCCAAGAGATTTAACAAATTGCAAGAAAAAGATACAGCTAGTTTACTTGCTGGATGTCTCCTTGCCTAAGTACCAAAGCTAAGTATAGCTTTAGGTGGTAATATTAAAATCAATGATTTCCTGTGATGTACAAGTTCCATACTTGGTGCTTTGCAGATACTAACTTATTTAATCCTCACAGCATTCCTTTAAGAAAATTGTTATCCCTTCCTTTATAATCATATATATATATATATATGTATATATATTAGGAAACTGGATATTGGTATTAAGTAATTTGCCCCAAATCAAATGGCAATAAGTGTTGCTGGTCTGACCCTAAGGCCCCAGGCAAAATGTTGTAATTGTCTCTCTCCCCTTCCCCCCACCCCCTGACTTTCAAATAGATGGAAATAATCATTTAAAAAAGGGTTTTTTTCATACTTAAGTTGGGTACTCTCTGATATTTTTAGTTTACTCTCAAAATATCTGCCCACCACTTTGATTATTGTAATTAGTTTTCTGTCAAATATTAAGCATGTTGAATAGAAAATATTTCCCCTTCTCTATCAATATGACAATGTTACCATGGAACAAAGTATTTCACCCTTGCAAACACAAGTCATTTGATATAATTTTAAATGTTCCTCCATCCCAAGGCATTTGACTCTACACCAGTTCTGGTAATTTGAGTAATATTTGACCCAGTGTAACAATTCACTGTGGCAGAATTCTTAACCACAACCTCATACCATATCTTGCTCACAAAGTCCGATTCAAATTATAGCCACTCTGGTTGGACCAAGCTGACTTTGTCTTCATGGAGATGTCACATTACACGTGGTTTACTGTCTAGTTCCTTTTAGTGATTAAAAAAATAATTCCTCCCAGAAGTTAACAGGGTTACAAAGATTAATGAGAAATATCATTTGGCATTCCCTAATATATGATCCTCAAGTATCCAGAATATAGAAAACAATAAGAACATAATCAAAGAAAAGCTATCTCAGCAGCAAAAATGGAATCTTCTTTCCCCTCAACTCAAGGCCTTACTAAGAGTTGACTACTTTTGTTTTATCTATTATCCAAATAAGTTTTGTAAACTAGTATTCAGGCCCCCAAAAAATTAACAGCAGAAAGCTAGAGGGAGAGTGGCGTGTTACTAATAGACTTATGATATTCTGATGAGAACCACAGAAAAAAACTACAAAACTTTATGTTTGAAGAGGCCAAATCTATTAAGATCTAGATATGTATTTATCACCGTGAAAGGCCAAAGTCTGGGAAGAAAAAGAGTAAGCATCAGATAACTTTAAGTAGGCATGACTTCATGATTGCCAAACACAGGCTTTGCTGAATAGAAATGCTTTGCATGTTATTTTGTTAAATGTCAAGAGCTCTTAAGTCCATATTTCTTCATTGTGCTGTAAAACAAAGCAGGCATTTATCCTCTCATTTAAGATACCAGTTATGCCCATGTCCCATATCAGAGTGAGTTCAATGCCTGGCCCTAACTCCTGATTCTAGCTTTCTGCTAACGTAGAACCTGGGAGACACTGGCAATGACTCAAGTTATTGTGTCCCTGCCGCCCCCATGGGAGACCTAGACAGCATTCTCATCTCCTGGCTCTGGCTCAGCCCAGCCCAATCTACTGAGAACATCCGTGAAGTGAAACAACAAATGGGAGAGCTCTCTCCCTTTTTTTTTTTTTTTTTTTTGACAGGCAGAGTGGACAGTGAGAGAGAGAGAGACAGAGAGAAAGGTCTTCCTTTGCCGTTGGTTCACCCTCCAATGGCCGCCGCGGCCGGCGCACCGCGCTGATCCGATGGCAGGAGCCAGGTACTTCTCCTGGTCTCCCATGGGGTGCAGGGCCCAAGCACTTGGGCCATCCTCCACTGCCTTCCCGGGCCATAGCAGAGAGCTGGCCTGGAAGAGGGGCAACCGGGACAGAATCCGGTGCCCCGACCGGGACTAGAACCCGGTGTGCCGGCGCAGCAAGGCGGAGGATTAGCCTAGTGAGCCGTGGCGCCGACCTCTCCCTCTCTTCTATCTCCCTCCTCCACTACCCCACATATTTTTTTAAATATATATATACACATATATATTGCTATACATTTATTTGTTATGCTCTTTCTGGAATAGCTATTTGGTTCCATTGATATATCGTTATTTCTAGTACCATCCTTTTTTAAAACAATATGTATTTATTTTAAAGGCAGAGTTGCAGAGAGGCAGAGAGGCAGAGCGAGATCAATCTTCCATCCGCCGCTGGTTTACTCCCCTAATGGCCACAAGGCCTGGGGCTGGGGCCAGGCCAAAGCCAGGAGTCACAAACTTCCTCGGGGTCTACCATGTGGATGCAGGAGCCCAAACACTTGGGCCGTCTTCTTCTGCTTTCCCATGGGCATTAGCAGGGAGCTGCATGGGAAATGGAGCAGCTGGGACTCAAACCAGTGCCCATATGGGATGCTGGCACTGCAGGCAGCAGCTTTACCCGCTACACTACAGTGCCAGCCCCACCAAATTAATGTTAAAAATTGAGTTCTAGCAGTTTCAGCAATTCACTTTAAGAGTAAGGAAAACATTTTGACATGATGGAAGGGAATGATTGAATCAAGTTAATTAACAATATCACCTCAAATACTTATTCCTCTTGTCAAACTGAAACATTGTACCCCTTGACCAAAATGTCCCCCGTTCCCCAATTCCTCAGTCTCTGGAAACCATTTTCTGCTTCTATGAATACAATTGTTTAAGACTCCATATATAAGTGAGAACATGCAGTATTTGTCTTTCTGTGTCTGGCCTCATTCACTTACCATAATGACTTCCAGGTTCCTCCATGTTGAAGATGACAGCATTTGTTCGGATTTAAGGCAGAATAGCATTCCACTGTGTGTGTGTGTGTGTGTGTGTGTGTGTGTGTGTGTGTGTTTCACATTCTTTTTCCTTTCATCTGCCAATGGACAATCAGGTTAATTCCATAACTTGGCTATTGTGCAGTAAACATGGGAGTGCAGATGTCTCTTTCTGTTGTCCGACCCTTTGTGTGTATATTCATAGTTGGAACTGCTGGATTATATGGTAATTCTATCTTCAGTTTGTTGAGGAACCTCCATACTCTTTTCCATAATGGTTGATTTAATTTATATTGCCACTAACGCACAAGTGTTTCCTTCTTCACCACATCCTCACTAACACTTGCTATCTTTCATCTTTTTGACAGGTGTGAGCTGGTATCTCACTGTGGTTTTAATTTGCATCTCCTTACTGATTAATGATATCGAGCATTTTTTCATATACCAGTTGGCCATTTGTATGTTTCCTAAGAAACACGTATTCAGGTTCTTTTCCCATGTTTCCTTTCTTAAATTTATTTTAATTTATGTGAAAAGGCAGAGACACAGAGACAGAGAAAAGTCTTCCAATTGCTAGTGCACTCCCCAAATGCCCACAAGAGCCCAGGCCAGGCCATGCCAGGCCAGGCTGAAGTCAGGAACCTAGAACTCAATCTGAGTCTCCCACATGGGTGGCAGGGACATATCTACTTGAGCCATTAATACTGCATCCTAGGGTACACATTAGCAAGCAGTTGCAATCAGGACAACATGAGCTAGGGCATGAAGCAGGCACTCTGATATGGAATGTGGGCATTCCAACTGGCATCTAAACTCATGCCAAATGTCCACCCATCCATGTCCAAGTTTAAATTGGACTATTTCTTTCTATTGAGTTATTTGTTCCTTATATGTTAGATATTAACCTTTTATCAGATGTATGACTTGCAAGTATTTTGTCCTGTTCTGTAAGTTGCCTCTTTACTCTTGTTTCCTTTGCTGTGCAGAAGCTTTTTATTTGATGTATCCCATTTCTCTATTTTTTGTTTTTGTTGCTTGTGCTTTGGGGGTCAAATTAAAAAAAATCATTGCCTAGACCAACATCATATAGTTGTCTCTAGATGGAATTTTTATTTTAAAAAATTTCATTTATTTGAAAGGGAAGTGAGAGGGGGAGAGAGAGGGAGAGAGAGGAGAGAAAGAGATTTCCTTCTGCTGATTTAGTCCCCAAATACCCAGGTTCCAAGTAGTTAGGCCATCTTCCACTGCTTTCCCAGGCACAGTAGCAAGAAGTTGGATCAGATCCACTGCATCACAACACTGGTCCCTTCAGACAACATTCTTTTTTTTTAAAGATTTTTATTTATTTATTGACAGGTAGAGTTACAGAGAGAGAGAGAGAGAGAAAGAGAAAGGTCTTCCTTCCGTTGGTTCACCCCCCAAGTGGCTGCTAAGGCCAGCACTGCGCGGATCCAAAGCCAGGAGTCAGGTGCTTCCTCCTGGTCTCCCATGCGGGTGCAGGGGCCCAAGCACTTGGACCATCCTCCACTGCCCTCCTGGGCCACAGCAGAGAGCTGGACTGGAAGAGGAGCAACTGGGACTAGAACCCAGAGCCCATATGGGATGCTGGCACCGCAGGTGGAGGATTAACCAAGTGAGCCACGGCGCCGGGCCCAGACAAAATTCTTAACCTCAGGCATGGGCATTTGGTTCAGCAATTAAGTTGCCACTTTGGATTGCCTGCACGCCATACCTGAGCGCCTGGTTTGATTCCTGCCTACTCCAATTATGATCCAGCTTCCTGCTAATGTGTGCCATGGGAGCAAGAGATGGCTCCAGTACTTTGGTCTTGGCCACACATGTGGGAGGCCTGGATTGAGTGCCAGGATCATTGCTTCAGCCTGGCCCAGTTCTGACTGTTGCAAGCATTTGAGGATTGAACCAACAGATGAAACATCTTTCTCCATATGTCTCTCTCTCAAATAAAATAAAATTATTTTTTTTTTTTTTTTTGACAGGCAGAGTGGACAGTGAGAGAGAGAGACAGAGAGAGAAAGGTCTTCCTTTGCCGTTGGTTCACCCTCCAATGGCCGCCGCTGCAGCCGGCGCACCGCGCTGATCCTGGCAGGAGCCAGGAGCCAGGTGCTTTTCCTGGTCTCCCATGGGGTGCAGGGCCCAAGCACCTGGGCCATCCTCCACTGCACTCCCTGGCCATAGCAGAGAGCTGTCCTGGAAGAGGGGCAACCGGGACAGAATCCGGCGCCCCAACCGGGACTAGAACCCGGTGTGCCGGCGCCGCAAGGTGGAGGATTAGCCTATTGAGCCACGGCGCCGGCTAAAATAAAATTTTAAGAATGGGTTTTTTAAAAAAGTTCTTAACCTTGACTTTATACTATAGCCTGTTCACAAGAAGTAATTCAAGTATATCCAAGAGGAATTACATGCATTCCTTTTGGGCCAAGTTGACTTCATCTTCAAATAATCAGGATGATTATATGTCAACACACAAGCCAATCTGACTCCTTGTGATTGACTTTTGGTGACTAGCTTGATGGCTTGATGTGACAAGCCAGTCAAAGCAATTGAACTGAATTTGTGTGTACTGTACTGATGTAGACCAAAGCAAGACTAGCTTATTATTAGAATACACACATCTCATTTACGATGTAAATAGAACATAGCTTTAAATTTCCTTCACACAACAATGGCATGAAACACAGTAACACTTTCTGAAAGAGTTTACACCACGCTGATCATCAACACTTAATCAGGTCCTTTTCTCCAGATTCAAGATCTTTATGTTACTGTCATCCTGTTAAGCATCTCATATTTCCTCACTTGAATAGCTTTGTCCTCTTTCAAAGGTCCATCACTATGTGAAAGTGGCAGTATAATTAATTTTTTCAGCAAAAGCTAAGTTGTTGGCTCTCAAACATCCTGCAGCTCAGGAAATGTCAAAATGTCAGACCATGTAAGCAGAAATACACTCTGCATTCCACTTCTAGTCACTTCCTCTAGAAACAGAATAGCTAGACATTCCAATGAGGAGGCAAAGATGCACAGAGCCACTTCAAAAACGTGATTCAATGTCTTTCTTATCTGATACATATGTCATCAGTAAATCTTCATCTATTTGGAGTTCAAACATCACACCCTAGTGCTGCTTGTAAGATCCTATCACATCACCAGAAGTCGCTGTATGTATAAGCATGGGTACATAATACAAAATCCCACATTCTCCCTTGTGGATTTTCTTTAATAAGAAACATTAACATTTCTACTTTCTTACTATATATATATATATATACACACACACACATATATATATATATATATACACACACACATACCATATAATGTCTAGCACATACTATATGTTAAATAATTATGGAATAATTTTAGAAAGTACAGATAAAAAATAAAACTCCCCATATTCTCAAAAAAAGAGAACCACTGTTTTCTGTTACCTATGATTCCCACCTTCTTTCTATGTATATGAAATATGCTTTTAATAAAAATGTGATACACTTTATGTACTGTTTCATCACTTAACAGTAAGTTGTCAGCATTTTTCTACACCGCTATGAATTCTTTTACAACACCATTTTAAGAACTGTACAGTCTTCTATCAAGAGAGATCTTCAATCGGTTAGTTAACTCCCCAAATTCCTGCAATGCACAGAGCTGGATCAAGATGAAGCCAGGAGCCTGGAATTTCATCCTGGTCTCCCAAGTGAGTGGCAGGGATCCAAACATTTGAGCCATCCTCTGCTGCCTCCCAGGCACATTAGCAGGAAGTTGGATGGAGATTGGATATTTTGGACACAAACTGGCACTCTGATGTGGAATGTGGGCATTCCAAGTAGTGGCTTCACCATCTGTGCCACAACACCATCCACAAAACTTACCTTTTAATTTTATTTGTCCACAGACATTTTGAGGTACTCTCTTATCTTAATACAGTTTTCATTAAATATTTTGTCATGTGTTTTTTTTGTCAAAGTTTATGTAACAATTTTAAACTTTTAATGTGAAAGAATTATTAAAGAAATTTAAAACTGATCTTCTTTCAAGAATATTCTGAAGGTTATGCAATACCCAATGAGGCCACATAGACTGAGACTTCCCTGTTTTTTTTAAGATTTATTTGTTTACTTGGAAGACAGAGAGGCAGAGAGATAAGAGTTTCCATCTGCTAATCACTCTCCCAAATAGCCCCAACATCTAGGGCCCAGGCCAGGACAAAACCAGGAGCCAGGAACTCTCTACATGGGTGGCAGAGACCCAAGCATGGCCCATCTTCTCTGCCTACCCAGGAGCATTAGCAAGAATCTGGATCAGATGTGGAGCGGCTAGGCCTCGAACGGGTTCTCTGATAATGGAATGTTGGTGTTGCAAGGCGTGGCTTAGACTGTGGTTCCACAACACCAGCCCCTAGACAGAGATTTCCAAACCTGGGCATTAAAATGTTAACATCATGAACACTTGAGGGTTTATTCCTTATATATCACAAAAATTCAAAAAGGGCAAATGTGGGTCCAGTATTGTGGTAAGGGCCGCCGCTTGAGATGCTGTCATCCCATATGGACACAGATTCGTGTCCCAGGTGCTCCACTTCCCATCATGTTCCCTGCTAATAGCATGAAGAAACCACATGGCAAATCCAGATGCAGCTCCTGGTTCCTGGCTCCAGCCTGGCCCAACCCCAGCCATTATCGCCATTTGCAGTGAACACATGGATGGAAGCACTTTCTCTCTCTCTGCCTTTTGAACAAATAAATCTTTTTTAAAATGTAATAAGGATAGAATGTTTTATAAAGATTTATTTTTTTCTTTGGAGGAGAGAGCGAGAGAGAGAGATTGGTTGATTATTCCCACTGGTTCACTCCCCCAGATAGCCATAATGGCTATGACTGGGCAAAGTCAAGAACTCCATCCAGATCTCCCACATGAGTGGCAGCGGCCCAAGCACTTGGGCCATGTTCCACTACTTTTCCCAGGTACATTAGCAGGGTGCTGGATCAAGTGGAGCAGCCAAGACATAAACCTGCATCCGTATGGGTTGCCGGCATCTCAGACACCAGCTTTACCCGCCATGCCACAATGCAGGCCCCAAGAATGCTTTTCCTAAGCAAGGTAAATAAATATAATTATAGACATGTACATTCGTGCATATATACTTTTTTTGTAAACATGACAGAGTATAGCAGTTTTTAGCAGTAAGAGAATATATCTGTAGTATCATCATCAAACAAAATTCCAGAATCTGGGTCAAGTTAAAACTGACAGAGTGATGGCTGAATCCAATTCATCCATGATTTTTTAGGTGCCTTTATGTGCCAGGAAGTGGACCAGCTTCATATTAGACACTTGGACTGAAGTAATCTTGTACTACGTACATGACTCCCCATGGGAAAACACTGAACCTCTTCTCTCCTAAAAGGTTAAGTGTTACACCTTAGAAAGGAGTTCCACAGACACTGGCCTAGCTAGTATCTTTTAATGCAGTACAGTCAGCTTTCTGTATGCATGTTCTGTGCATCCGTGGATTGAAAATATTGATGAAAAATTTCACCTGTACCAAACATATACAGACTTTTTTCTTATTATTATTCCCTAAACAATGCAGTATAACAACTATTTCTAAAGCATTTACATGGTATTAGGTATTATAAATAATCTTGAAATGATTTAAAGTATATTGGGGGAACATTTGGGCTAACAGGTAAGATGCTGGGTTGAGACAGGTGCATCCCATATCCAAGTGCCTGGGTCTGAGTCTCAGCTTTGCTTTCAATCCCAGCTTCCTGTTAATGCACACCTTCAGATGCAGCAGGTGGTGGTTCAAGTAGATGGGTCCTGCCATCTACCTGAGAGAGACCTGGATTGAGTTTCTGACCCAGTTTTGGCCTGGCCCAGCCCCAGCTATTTCAGCCATTTGGGAAGTGAACCAGTGGATAGAAGGACGGAAAATCTCCATCCTCACTTTTCAAATAAAATAAATGAGCTTGGAACCAAGAGATCTTGGATCAAATTGAAGCTCTTCCTTTAACTAGCAAATCCACAGAAGTCCTTTTAAACACAGAGCTTTAGATTCATCTAGAAAATGGGCCCCCACCTCACCAAATGTTTGTGAAAATTAAATGAGACTGTATAATTGAAAGTGCCTGATGCACAGAAACTCCCTAAGTATTAGATGAATAAATGCTTGCAGATTATCTACTTACCACGGCCCCTCTGTGCACAAAGCACTTTTCTGAGAGCCCCATCAGGCTCAGTCCCTACCTCTGAGACTCTTCTCATCTAAAATGAATTCTACATAGCTTTTTCAGCTTCC
The DNA here is from genome assembly GCF_051225735.1 of Oryctolagus cuniculus. Classification (NCBI taxonomy): domain Eukaryota; kingdom Metazoa; phylum Chordata; class Mammalia; order Lagomorpha; family Leporidae; genus Oryctolagus; species Oryctolagus cuniculus. The sequence goes on from NC_142888.1 coordinate 111,101,888, forward strand.
CTCCTACTGTCTCTGAACAAAACACCACCAAACACCGTCTTACTTTCCGAGCAGAGCTTTAAAAAAAAATAACAAAACTCTAGACAAAGCCTTCAGTGTACATTCTGCTTTCCTCTTGGTGCCCTCTTCATTTTAAATGCTGTAATGAACTCATCTGTGCTCCTTCAACTACTCCTCTCTGGTATGCTGCTCCCATGGGCACCTCCTAAGTGGTTCAAGCAAAAGACCCATCACTGCTCAGCAGTCAGGGCAAGTTAGAGCCACAAGTCAAATACCTTCCTGAGACCTTTAACCTTGGCGTACAGGGTGGGAGAGTGATGAAAGCCATTCTGCATACCAGGAAGGTCTAATGTCACAGCTTACAACCTGTCCAAACAGGATGCTGGGACTTTTTCTTTTCTAAATAGTGATCAGGGTGGCTCAAAACAGTGTGATTACGGTGACACCCTTCAGTCACCCCACACCCAAAGGAAAGGAAGGTTGAGCTGGAAGATGAGAGATATACTTGGCCTGACAAGTCAGCCTCAGGAGGTGCCCGTATGAATCTTTGGAAGAAATGCTTCAGAAGTCCTTGTAAGGGACTTCACATACTTGTGAGAGCACCAAAAGAATGTGAACAGGCAATGCTCACACAAACAACTAGTCAGGACAATCTTTGCCAGTAGGGTGCAGTTTAGGTAAAGCAAAAGCCACAGCGGAAAGACACCTGCAAGAAACTGAAGATTTATATGCATCTTTAATTACTTTATTATACTAGCCCAAATATTTCCCAGAGCCTCTATCTTTCAGAAAGCCATCAGCACCATTCCTGAAATCCTGCATCACTGTTCTTAAAGTGCCTATCATTTTTCAGTGATTTCTAAAGCCATCAGGATACCTGGAATGGATCTGGGGGAAGAGAATGCATTTCCCGAGAGGTATAGTGTAGGTACTCCTTCAATATCATCTTCGCTGTATTTTTACAAGGTCTTGCTCAAAGTGCTTACATATGTAGGGGCATCCTCATAGGAAGACATTTTACCATACAAATGAATTAACTTTTGGGAAGTCTGGGAATTCTATGAAGAACATCCAATCCTTATCAAATGATGTTAAGAATACAGTGGTCAAAGTTTTGTTGAGGAGGAAAACCCCTGCCTATCCATCCTTATTTATGGTGTCGCAAGAACTCAAAGGCCTGACCAAAAGTCCTGACCTTGGAACTGCAGATACTTACCTCTGGAATTTGCTCAGAGGTCTCTCACAAGGTATGCACGAGACATTCACAACGTACAACCTCGTCTCTTGAGAACACACAAGAACTTTTACATTGTTCTCTGTTCTATGTTTTTATATAAACGTGAGTGTAAATCTTTCTGGATTTTGCAGTCATGCATGTAACTCTGATAATGCTTACCCAATATTAAAACTGTGTTTTCTCACTCTTCTGTATTGGTACAGAAGGGTCTTACGCTGACAGAACTGTTTAAGTTCTCTTAACAATGACAAACAGCATGACCAGTTGTGAATAAAAATGTATAGAAACACTGAAGAAAAGGGAGGACATTGCAGTTACATATAAGCCAATTCAACACACTTGCTCTAAGGAACAAAAGCATCTTTCACTTTCAAGGACATTTTCAATTAATCAATCAACAAATATTTTCTGAGATCCTACTATGATCAGACCCTATGCTAAATGCTGAGGATATAAATATGACAAAGTCTAGGTCCTGAAAGTGTACACGGTGTTGTAAAGAGAGTGCCAGGTCACTGGAGTGCTATAGGTCTACCACAGGAAACAGAGTCCAATGTCCTTTCAAAGAAATTATTCTGTACTCCAGCTAGGACTATGAATAGGGAATGATGATGAGAATTTTGCTAACTCCTTTAAAGAGCCTGTTTCCTCTTTGGGTAGTTTAGATTCTTGGAAAGTTACTGCCAGCACTGAGCAAAGTACGTCTGCATCTAGCTTTCTTCCTTTGCCTCCTCCCACCTCAGAGCCACACACACACACACACACACACACACACACAAACCTAATTTAATGCAACTTTGACTTGAGAGAATTCATGTTTTTGATCATTTCCAGCATGGCCCCCATAAGTCCCCCCCCCCAGCTAAAAAGATTCAATTCCTTCAACTTTTTCTTATATAATGAAATCCTGAGTATCCCTGTCATTCCTTATGAAAGAAATCACAGGTAGCAGTACATAGAGATGGCATTTAGGGGGCTGGTAACTGGGCCCTGATGACAATTTACAAACCTATTTTGATGGAGAAAAGGGGATGCATTAGACCTTCAAATAATAGGGTCCCCGTTTGTGGTCTTCATTATCAAGTATAAGCAGAATTAATAATTCATATCCAGCTAATGCACAGCAAATCACCTAAGAGCTTCAGCTGTAGAAAAGTCTTTAAATGGAACACATGCTCACACACAATTCAAAACCATGAATAAAAGCAATCTGTATATCCACCCCAATCAATCAGGCCTCCTGATTACTAAAGAGTTCCCTCACTTTCAAGAGGAGTTTCTGTCCTTGCTAACCTTCCCCACCCTTGGACTCAGCAGTTTCTGCAGTAACTTTCACTCTACCTGAAAACTTTCTATCCACATTAATAAGCACCCAAAAGCTAACTGACTCCAGGAATTCAGAGTGTGAGGAAGAATCACAGTGGTTTTTTTGTTGTTCACCTTTGCTCCTTTCTTGGGACTGGAAGAAACTGAGCCCAAGAAAGAAAAATACGACCTGCAAGTGGCAGAGCCCTAACTAGAACTCAAGTTTCTTGTCATTTCTTTCTTCTCCAGAAAAATAGCTCTAACGTCCTAAAAAAAAAAATGGCAAAATGCATTGAGAGTCATAATTTACTGATAGTGACAACTTGGGGGAAAATAAGAGGTTCCTGGGAATCACATGTATGTTCTGTGAGTTTGGGTCTCCCCTGCTTCCCCACACCACTTTTTTTCTCCTTTCAGCTCTCTGTAAATGAGCGCTTTCTGTAGCTTCCTAAGACCACAGATGGTATTAAGTCTGTAAACCAAATCCCATTCAGACAACCTTTACTGAACATACACTAAGTGCCAGGGATTTCCATGCACGTGATCTTCTATATGCATGGCAACAACCTCATGACGCAGATGCTATTAGCCCTGCTTTCCACGTGAACTGGTGGAACTCAGTTCACACAAACCACTTAGTCAGCACCTGTCAGACTCAAACCCAGAACTCTTCTCTCCAAGCCCAATACTCTACTGCCTTCTTTGTGTACCTTTTAATATCTTGAACAACGAGGTTGATGCTAATGGTGTATTCTGCCTTAGTTTTTGCTTGCATCACAAATTGATACTTTTTTCAAAGTTCTATCAAGTAGAAATTCCTTGGTGAAAGAAACGAAAGATCCAACATCTATCACTCCCCTTCCATATCAGGCTACTGTGGTAATGAGCATATAGCACCAGTCAGGACTGAGAGATCCCATCAAATATTGGCAGACTTACTTAAGAAAACTCAGAGCCTGAACAAGGCGAGGTGAGGTTGTTTCTTTAAACATGCTCTTCTGAATGGCGACATGAAGCCCTCAGAACAAATAAAACAACAGGGTGCATCTTGGGAACCCTCAGATGACTTTAGCCTCAAATCAACTCTGACACGCAAGTAGGAGTATCAGGCAACCACATGGGCCATTTCTACCTCTAGATTACTGTGAAAGAGGAGGAGAAATTGTCCTAATCCGGACATGGAAACCCTAAATGGCAGCCTCTCGTTTGTAACTGAGGACTATTCACAAGGACAGGTGGGTAATGGAGGATGAACATTCCCTCTCAGCATTTTTAATTAACTGGTTGTTGGATTTATTGGTCAGCTCAGTGGGAAATCAGAATCTACTACTTAGGGGCTATTTTTATAGCCTTCTGGAGTTGGGTTGCCTTAGTACAGACACCTGGCACAATTCCTAGACGTGGTTAGATCTGTATTTTCCCTTTTAAACAGCAAACAGTCAGTAGATCTGAGCAGTCCAGGCATCTGGCAGTAATCCGATATAATAAAGGTACTCCTCTCCCTTCCCACTTTGGTAATACAGCATATGCACCATCAGGTCGTCCCTTCGCATTCAGCAGAAGGCCAGGGGCAACAAGAGTGTGTTGAGACACAAAATAAGCTCTGCACAATCCTGGAAGCAAGAGGCTGTAGCCACCATCAATATGTTTATAAGCTATAAAACCAACATAAATAGTCATCTTCGAATAAGCAGTATTTGATACTATCAGCTCTAAACTCCTCAAATCAGAGTTTCAGCTCATTTCCTCTTTTCCTTCCCTCAGACGAAGCACTATTTAGGAACGACATGAGCCTTTTGCAGTTGGGGATTTTTTTTTTTTTTTGACAGCATACACTAACAATTTCTGTGCAGACATTTGGGTGGCAAATAGTAACCTGATACCTATTTTGCAATAAAATTACCACAGCATTAAATTGACATAATAGAAACAGAAATTCTATTCAGTTGAGTTTTGGTCATGCAGGCACTCACTTTAATGTGAGAGATGAATTAAGCTCATCCTTGGGAAATCCAAGGGTAATGACTGAAACACAATGTGATTGAGCTAATTATCAACCAGGTGTGCTTTAAGGCATTGATGGTTCAATCTATTACTGCTAAATGCACAAGCCTGTTTTGGGGAGGAGGAGTTTATGACAGCACATCAGGCACTGCAACTTCCCAGAGGGCAAAGGACAAGGTTTCAGTAGATCTGGTATTATGTTGGGCCCGCATGAATCCAGGCTGCCTATACACCAGCTTAAGAACCTGGGAACTTTTCCATACTACCCAAGACTCCAGGGAGCTAGCCATTCCCTGAAGGCCACAGCAGTCACCATACATAAGCAGTTGGCCTGTACTACCTGGTACCTAATCAACTTTTTCATTTGTATATGTCTGGTCTTCTCAGCTAAGTAAACTGCTCAAAGGCACACATATGTTTTTTGTATCCCTCACAATGTCTGACCTTGTTAAGTATTTGCAGATTGAGGTCTTCTGGATAAAAAGTAATTTTGTAAATACTTACACATTGCTGTATGGATAGTTCTGGCATTTGTTTGTCTCTGTAAATCAAGTACTGGATAAGAAACATAAACTGTTTAATGGCTCTGCTTCATTGTAATGAGCATCAGTTGCATACGGTGCGGGATACATAGTGTACTGAGCTCAGGATACTGCTGATCAACCTTGGCGCATTTGACAAACAGAACCCTGTTTCTGTGAGGCCACGTCCACCTTCCTCCAGCCATCTCTTGCTCCTTCCTGCATTGTTCATTGCTTCTCTACTTCCACGTCTCCCTTTTCTCCTCCTTGTTCCTGCACACCAGCAGCTGGGCATTCACAACCACTAGCAACCAATTCTAGTACACATTTCTTTTGGTCATCTCTGTGTACTCCTTAAACTGTGCATTATTTGTCTTCTTCAGTGAATCTCCCAGTCTGCTAAAATGAAGATTACAGAGAATAGAGTCTAAGTCTGGACATTATTGTGTGTAAGCTCTACTTCCTACACTGTACCACCACCACAACTCAGAAAGCTAGTGCAGAGTATGCTCAATAAAAAGTTAACTGAACTCCAGGAGTCCAGGTTGCCCACCAGCTATTGGAAGACCCTAATATTCTCTAGGTGGACTGGTAAGTGACTTGACTATGGTCTAGTGGTTATTAAATTCCACTTAAACTAAGGCACAGAAACAGAACACATGCATGTCAATTCGCCTACAAGAGCTGATTACAAGTATCCAGGCATGCCTTCCCCTAGAAGAGATTGCTTTGTATTTTTTTTTTTTTTTGGCACAGGGAAACTTCAATATTTGAATGTTAAATGTTGAATTTGCATTTAGAAGATAACAATCAATCAAATATTTATTGATTGTCTGGCACAGAGGGCCCTATGCAAAAAGTCCGTGAGAAAATGGATGTGTTTTCAATAAAAAGTACAATCTAGTGGTGGAGGCAAGAACACAGCCGAAACTCCACACACTTTTTTAACAGTCAGAGGCTCTCCAGACAGCATAGCTGTGGGTGCCTGAGAAAATATCAGATATGTATACCTTACCCCATGTGCAAGGTTGGGGGATTAAACAAAACAGTCAAGGCTTCATCTTCTTTAAACCTTTCACAGACTTAAATCTTCCTAGTCAACTGAAAATCAATTTCCTTCTCAAACACTTCTCCAACAAAATGACATGGAGGAGGGCAAAACCCGATTCCAGGATATGAGATCTTACCTAGGGCAATTTCAAATATTCTCTGGGGGCTCCCTGTTACTTTGCCAATGAATTCTAATGGTGATCCCTCTGCTCAGTTATACTCCTCGTTCTCTTGGCTCTTTCGTGGCAAGAGTCACCTCTATTGAGAAACATAGGCTTCCTTCCACACAAGCTCCAACTGGGCCAGGGTGGACAAAGTGCAAACAACTAATGACCAAAGGCTCACCAACCACCACCCAGAGGGAAGTTGTTCACTGAGCAGTATTCAATTTTAAAAACAAGTTTTGTTTTGTATCACCCAACCCTCTATTTCTGGTTAATCCATGGAGGCACAGGAGTTACGGTGCAGTGGGTTAAGCCACTGCCTGCAATGCCAGCATCCATATGAGCACCAGTGCCGTTTGAGTCCCACCTGCTATACTTCTGATGCAGCTCCCTGCTGATGTGCCTGGGAAATCAGAAGATGGCCCAAATGTTTGGGGCCCCACTACCCATGTGGGAGACGCAGATGGATTTTGGGACTACTGGCTTTGGCCTGGCCCAGCCTTGGCCATTATGGTCATTTGGGGAGTAAACCAGGGAACAGAAGATTTTCTCTCTCTCTCCCCTCCGCCCCACAAATAAGTAAAAAAGTAAATGAATTAATGAATCGATCAATAAACATTCACAGAAAGAACAATTTCTGTGATAAACATATTTAATGGCATCTGAAATTATTTGAATTCAGAAATTATCTAAGTCAAACAATGCTTTTTTATGCCAAAGGGTACATCTAAAAGGCTTAGAAGACATTAACATAAGTAAATTTTTAAACAAAATATTTATGCAATATTAAACTTTTCAATTTGAAAATCGTCTAAAACACAAGCACATTATTTTATTTGACCAAAACAAAGAACTTGTTCATTTATTTCCTCTCTCTCTCTCTCTCTCTCTCTCTCACACACACACACACACACACACACGCAGATTTTTTTAACTTGTCTCTAGGTATTTTGGGGTTAAAATTTTATATATATATATAAAATATATATATGGAAGAAAAAGCTAATTCCTTCTTTCAGAAAAGAAATACAAGGTACAGGTTTCAAAGAAAGCTAATGCTTAAGAGAATGTCAAAAATGTCTTTCTTCATTGTAAATATAACTGATGGTGCAAAAGACTGGGGTATCTCCAGTTTTCTAGAGCCAGCTGTGTGACATGAAGCATACCATTTAGAGTCACTGAATCACAGTTATGTTAAGAGTGTGCCTATCACAGAATAATATCAAACCCTGTTTTTTACCTAGGGGTAGAGCCAGAGGAAACACAGAATATGCTTTCCATTTCTAAAAGGCATAGATGAAAATGTCACAAAAATATAAGAATCTATTTGAGACTATTTTCTGTTAACCAAGTATTTGAGCTCTGATTATTTTCTTAGGTAACAGAAAGTACAATGGTAATTCAAGTAAGCCTTTTTGAAAAGGAAGTTAGTTTTATTTAAAGAAGGGCATGTTAAGGTACTTCATTGATGTTTTTCTGCATTTTTCTATATTTTACATTTTTTACCATAATATAAATACATTCCTTTTGTTCCCAGAAAAAAATAATTGTCTCCATCTTAGCCTGTTAGTATGGAGGTTGAAGACAGTGGCAAGAAATATTTTCTTTTCATTTTTCTGATTATAAAAATCATAAATCTTCATTGTAGAAATTTCAAAATATATAAAATAAACTATCCATGATTCCACCACCAAAAAAATATCTTCCATCGATATTCTAGATTTCCTTGTAGTATTTCTTTATGTGTACTATAAATGATCTGCCAAGATCAGACGTATTGCTCAATGCTTTTTCTATATGCATTACTTTGTACTTCTCACTGTCATTGAAAGTCTTTGAAAACATTTTAATTGCTTTATCACAGTGTGTTCCACACAACCATTCCCTTATGTTTAAACATTTGTTTTCCAATTGTTTGCGATTCTAGACAATGCTACAATGAACCTCCTTATAAATATGTTTCTATGCACATCTCTATTACTGTTTAGAGACGTGCCTCTTCTTTGTAGCAAGCCATTGGCAAAGAATGGAAAGGCAATGCTGTATGGAGTCAGTTCAGATGGACTTGTACCATTTCCACTGTACTCCCTTCTGATCAGTCTTCTCTTCCCTCCCTGGACTAAACCTAGCTCTGGATACTGACTGCCCCTGATGCACTGAGCAGAAATGGCTGAAGGGGTAGGCAGAGGTACAAAAGACTGGCTGGAAGAGGAGGGAAGCCACCTACCACCTAGCTCACAAGGCTGCCTGCCTCTATCCTGGCTTAGGGTAGCAAAGGGATCACCAGAGCCCCACCCCAGTAGCTCCTGCAGCCTGGGCAACTGCTGTTCCAGTACTGAGGTACAGCCAGCCAGTGGAATTGAGAGGTCAGAGTAGAAGTACAGCACAAGTGCTTCGGCTAACTCCATGTACATGAACATTCTCACCAACACCTGGTGTATTTTTTCTGATAAATCTGACAGGATTTTAATTTGTATGGAATGTAAGCTTCTTGATACCAACCACTTCCCTCCCTTATCTGTATTATTTTTTAATCCTGTGTTTCTCATATCATTTCTTCCTCTAGTAACTGTGTGACAACAAAGTGTGTCACTGGATCATAAACATTGTGTTAATAAGGGAATCACTCTGTGAAACATGTTCTCTGTCTTCAGAGCAACGCAATCTAACTGGGAAGCAAAATGGAACACAGAAGAAAGAACTAAAGAATACTACGATTAAGTGCAAAACTCATGTCAGGACAGCAGTAAGTGCTCTGAGAGATCAGAAGAGGGCCAGATGCCAGTGTGAGCTGGAGAGGAAGCAGGAGGACTTAGCTGTGAAAGTGGGTTGTCTTTGGCTACCCAGAGAGGGACAGGCAAGATATTCCCAAGACTAACAAGGCCACGGAGGAGGAAATATGTGCCCCACAATAGGCATTCCAGCATGTCTACTCCTATAGACCAAAATCTTACTGAGAAGGCAGGAGGCACTTGGGCAAAAGGTGTTGGCTATGTTGGTGGCTCAAGTGTAGTTTCTCACTACAGGCTTTAAGAAACTGCATTACAGAGGTGGAACTCAAGATACTTCAAAGAAAAAGCTAAGCCCTTGATGAAGCAGTACTAAATAAGTAGCAATAAAAAGAGACAGACAAACAACACTGGGGCCTAAATCTGTATAAAAACAAAATAAAATAGTCTTTCCTGAAAGAAAGTTGACATGTAAGTGCAAACAGCCTCGGGAGCACCTTTCATGTGCTTTTTGGCCATTGCACAACACTTTACATACATGGCATAGAAAGTAACTTTATCACATCATCTTCACCCCATGGGGTACCATCTGCTCCCTTCAAAATAAGTTTTCCTCCTGTCCCCACCAAGCAACAACTGTTTACATGTTTAACTACCAGCAGATATTTATACTTAAAATCATTTTATAAAATAAAAATAGAGTTTTGGCAAACCATGTAACCAAGAACCTCATTTCATAAGGAAGTTGGAACAACAGAAGCAGCACATCTTCGGCTGATATTTGCCAACATATTTTGGATATACTGGAGGAAAACATTCATAAAACTGTGCTGTCTCTGCCATAAATCACTCCAACAGAATTCTTTCTGAATTATGCTATCTCTATCTATATGGAGATCAAAGACCCACTGGCTATTCCCCACTGAAAAAAATCTACAATTTCCAAAGGCGCTATCTGCCAGCAAATGATCAAACTATTAACACTTGCCAAGCCAGGGAGATTTTCATGTGAACTGTGGTTGAGGTGAAAGGAGCTTTGAACAACACAGCTTTCTTTCATGTTGGGGTGAGAAGCAGTAAGGGGTATGTTGAAGAATATTCATCCCCAGGATACCACACCTTCAAGTTATCACAGGGAAAATCTCTTGGTCAGTTGAATCTAAATAACCTGGTCAGCATCAACTAGCCTAGGTCATCTTCAAAGAAAGTGTATTAAACCCTTTCCCAAAGATTCTCCATTCTTTGGTGCTGTGGAAATGTCAATCCAACATTGCATGCAACTTCTCGTTTAGCAGAGATTTGGAGGGATAAAAACATAAGGAAGTTGACCAGTTCTGAAAAATAATCTGCTTCTCACCCAGACAGAAATAAGGTGGTGTAAGAAAAGATGAAGGAAAGTACTTAAAATGGGAGGTGGGAAAAAGAGGGAAGGGAGAGAAACAGGTAAGGAACACAAAGAGTTGTGAGATGCATCTTACTAGTACTGTCCACAGTATCCTTATCATGTAATGCATATGAGAATATGAGGCAAAAATAAATTCTACAGAGATATGTATACATACTGAACAGAACTATAATTCAGAAAGAACACAGGGTTATCAAATGTGAACAAATATTACAAATTTCACTATCGTCTAACTCCGATTGTCTTCAAACATTCTGAATGAAACCAGATCTGGTATGGCCTTCACTCCCACTAGAATGCTGATATTCCTTACACCATAGACAAAACTTACCACCATTCCATTTTCTGAGATCTGCAGTGCCTGCTATTTGAAAACAAGGGGGAAAATATGCAAGTAATTCAAGAATCAACCTATATCTGCCATCATTCGAGAAAGAGAAAAGGACAGACTGCATTAATTCACAGCCTAAAATTAACTTAAAAACCTAAAAAAGAAGGACATGTGCATCAATCCTACCAGTGAACATGCCTTGACTTTATAGAAGGTAAGTCGTGTATTAAACAATGCACACTGGGAGAGATCCTAGTAATTTTGACAGAAGAGGGAAATTGGACTGGATTGAATGTCCAGTGTCATGGGCAAGTGCAAATTACCTGTAATGGATGCATTTTTACAGTATGCAAAGGTCTGACAGCAAGAACTTTGATCCATCTGAGCAATGTATAAGTATCCACTAAAACAGTTCTAACCAGATGACATCTGATTTCAAGATCCTTCCAGTATACATCAAATCTTTCAGTCTTATCCATTTCTAATCAACCTCTCACACTCTTCTTACCTCCTCACCTCGAAGAGCCAGCCATTCAAAACTTCATTAAGTGCCTGCTACCTGCAAAACACTTTTTCATTTTGATCTACAAAAGATGCCTGGCTCTCTAGAACCTAGGATGTTCAACTCTTTGTTTTCAGGAGTTGTATTATCTTTTCTTATGAAATTCCTTAACAAACCCTTGATCTATTAAGGCTTCATGATTTACATGCATGTTTTACATTACAGTGAACTAAAATTAACATTAATTAAATTTAGTATTAAAATAGGTTTTGCTCTGAAGATGTTTATGTTTGCGTCTCCTCACAATTATGTCACTGGAGCTATTTTAGGGGTATTAAGGACCTGACTTAAAATCCAAAGTTCTACAGGTCTATTTCACTTTAAACCTGTCTTCAGTGGCCAGCATTGTGGCACAGCAGATTAAGCCACCACCTGTGATGCCAGCATCATACATTATAGTGTGGGTTCCAGTCCCAGCTGCTCCACTTCCCATTCAGCTCTCTACTAATGCACCGGAGATGGCAGTGGATAATGTCTGCAATGCTTTGCGCCCCTGCCACCAACATGAGAATATAGGAGAGAGATGGAGTTCCTAGAAGATATCTGTGTCTGTCTGTCTCTCTCCTGGGAGATCTCTCTCTCTCTCTCTACCCACCCCAACTCCCTCTCTGATGTTCTGCCTTTAAAATAGATAAATCTTTAAAGAGACCATCCTCAATATACAAAACCTTTTAAAGAAAAATTCAGAAAATGCAAAAAAGGCAAAAATAATTGAACATCTCACCACTGAGAAACAGTCACTGTTGACACTGAGGTATGAAACTTTTCAGGGTCTTTCCTACAGACAGGTTTAGGTTTAAGTTTGTTGTTTTTTATACTGTGGTATCATACTATATACACCACTTTGTATCTTGCAGAAACTACAAATGGCAAAGTTTTACAACAGTCTATCAAATGGACATATCATAATTTATATAACCATTCACTCTATTATTAAACACTTTTATTGCTTCCAATTTTTTTTTGCTATCATAAAACACCTCTGTTCATAATGCTTTTTTTTCTGTATTCAGGATGACTTCTTAGGAGAAAGTCCCAGAAGTAGAATTATTGGATCAAACAATGAATATTTTTCAGACCCTTGTCAAATTGCTATTCCAAAGGGGTTGTACTGTATGAGTGTGTCCATCTGACTAAATCCTCACTGACAGTGATTATCATTTTTTTTAATTTTCTTTTCCTAATTTGTGAGTTTAAAAAATAGTATCTCATTGTTTTCTTTTGCATCTCTTTGATACGAATGCCAGGATTTTTCCCATTTTTTGAAACACTCCTTTTGGAGAAAGGCTTTTTAGGATTCCTGTTCAAGCAGATAAGCATGTCTAATAGTAAACCCTATTTAGAGGCCAAAAGAAAATCAGATGAAGAGGTCTTTAAAAAAAAAAGAACCATTCAAAAAACTTCAGAAACTCCTTGGAGTTCCTTTTTTGTTCCTTTATTTAATGACTCTGGATGCCAGGCACGATGGCTCTTTATCAGTTTTGCCCAGCTGTCCTCACAACTGGGCAACATTGCTGAGATCGGTGCCAGGTCAGGCAATGGTGCCGGGTCCCACAGCTTCAGCAGTGAACACTGAGCCCCTCTCCTGCCCTAACAAAACCCTGCTCCAGTGAAGAAGGAATGAGGGTAATTCAGAGGACTGTGGGGCCCAAAGCAAGGGAACCAAACAAAGATGAGAAGGGTCTCAATTCAAACAGCCTAAAGCAAAAGCTAAATATTCCCAGTTCTTTTCGCTAAACCATTTCTCATGTGACATGATTTTTCAGAGCCATCCTGGTCACTATCTTCTGAATTCGCTCAGCTTTGTCAATGTTCATAAAATGTGGTGACTATAGTTGAACATAATACTCCAGATGTGGTCTGAGCAGCACACATGCTTCTAATACAGCCTAAAATTGTTTTTGCTTTAAAAAAAAATAAGCTACACCACATTGTTGGCTCATATTAAACTTGTGATCAACTAAATCCCCAAGAACGTTTTACATAAACTGCTGCCAAGTCACATCTCTCACATCCTGTACATATGCAATTTTTTTAACCTAAACTCAAGACTTTACATCTATCACTGTTAAATTTCATCTTGTAGGTTTTGACCTAGAGTTCCTACAAGTTGAGATCATTTTAAATCTGGATTCTGTCATCCTATATATTAAACTACGCCACCCAGCTTTGTGTTATCTGCAATGTGGAAAGCCCGTCTTTGTGATCAGTTCTGACAATCTGCTCCTTTAAGGCAGGGACCACGTACAGGAAAATTCTGTATTCCTCATATTCCTCACAGTGCTTTTTGGTAGGCAACAGGTCTTGGTGGAAGGTGTACGTTTAGCATGATGGTTAAGACGCTGCTTGGGACACCCACATCCCATACTGGAGTGCCTATGTTTGGGTTCCAGCTCTACTCCTGATTCTGGCTCCTTAATGAATCACACTCTGGGAGGCAGTGGGTGATGGCTCAAGTAGTTGGGTCCCTGCCACCCACATGGGAAACCTGGATAGAGTTCCCAGATCCTGCCATAGGCCTGGCCCAGCCCTGGCCTTTGCAGGCATTTGGAGGAGTGTCTGTTTTCTCTCTCCCAAATAATTAAAATAAATCATTTTTTCAAATAAAATACATAAGTTCTCAGTATTTATTGAATGAACAAATAAATGCCTGGCCATAGCCCAAAACACAGTCCTGTGGCCCTTCAGTAAAAAAACATCTTCTTCCAGGTTGACATTGAATCAGTTGTTCAACCAGCTGTGCATTTGCCTAATTACTAGTTATGCTGTAAAATTTCACAATCTTCTGCACACTGATATTACAGAAGACTCTCTGATGTTTTGCTAAAATCAAGACATCCTATATTTATATTTGACATTCAGCACGGTTGTTCTGATACAGCCATCATGATGCAGCCATGACAAAAACAGACTACTAGAGGCCCTGTATCATTTATCTCCCTGATGATTTTTCTTCAACCTTTACCTAGATTATGGGGGACTTTCATTTTCTCCTCTCTTCAACCTGGGTATTTTTGAGTATGCATTCCTTGTTGCCTTTAGATTCTTTACATTCAGGAATAAAATTTAAAGAACAATTATACTTTAAAACTGCAATGAGGATATAAATTTTTTATATATTTATCTTCAGAAAAAATTTATTTTAAAGTGTGTTTGAGTCAGAAGACAAACTGTTAAGGAACCTACAAGTCCTAGCCCATCAAACCATCACGATACTGAAGTGTTTCAATTTTCAAAATAGCAGATGCATATTACTTTCCCATAGGACTTTACAGGGAATTAATTAGAGAACTGACAGACCGTTACTCAAGGCTTCCCAGTGAAGCCTGGATCTGGGGCTAAGGGACCATATTGTGACCCAAATATTCTCTCCGACTTCACTCCTGTCCCTTGAAGGTTTGAGAACCAGAAATTTTAAGAAACAGACTATTTATGAAATAAGGGGATTCTCAGAGAATGAACAGATAATGCACCCAAAATGATTAATGGCCTTTCCAAAATGAGCGAGTGTGGGAAACATGTGACTCCTGGTGATGTGTGCTTTGGCCGCCAGATGGTGCCTGACCCCCAACACTATCCCTCATCTCTTCTGTAAGCTTCACTCCATCCATGACACCCATTCCATCCTTGACCCCTGCTCCCACCTTATCCTAGATCGCCAGCCTCCAGGCTGAGGAATGAGGTGAAGCTGAGGTATGGGCTAAGATTGTCTGTTTGGCACATGGCTAGATAATTTTTAAAAAGGACCTAAATGTTTTATTGGTTTGTTTGGTAGACAGTTGTAGAAGTGCCCACACATCAGAAGGGTCCCACTGAAAAACTCCTAACATCAGAATAACTCATCAAAGCAAGCATGACAAAATGTCACGCAACAGTAAAATGGTACCTCAGAAAACTTCCGGACCACATAAACTAATTCCTAATCTGAGCATAGTTTCTTTGTAAGCGGAAAATTTAGACTTTGTAGTCCTTCTTAAGATGGGATTTCCGGACTATCTAGAACTGGTAAACTGTTTTTTTGGTGACTATCTTGTCTTAAACATCTCTGAGATAAGAAACACATCTTATACTTTCACAGGAGACATCACACCATCTGGGCACAAAGTAAGCACTTGCAATCCATTTTATTTGAGTTTGTTATCAATGGATAAGCAAAATTGGCTTCTATTCAAATATTTTGACTCTGAAGAACATAAAACATCAGAGTTAACTTTGACAGCTGGTCAAACTCTAACCAGCACCAGGACAAAGTCTTTCCTTGTAGGACACAGGGATTTCAGGGAAAGCCCAAGAAAATATTTAGTCTGTAAAAGAATCTGATGCAACATTCTCCGTGACCCACTGTGGCCAGATAGCGTGATACTTCCAAGTGATCCTCTGTTCGACTTTGCCTCCTCACCACTGCCCTTCAATTAATGTGTGCTAAGTGCAAAAAAACTTTCTCTGCACTATAGCCCAAGAATTAAAAAAAAGGTACCTTGGTGACATACTGTTAATATTTTACATTTTACAATAAAGCTTTTTTAAAGACATATGCATTTCAATGATCTTTCTTTCAAATTAGATTTTATTCCTTTCAAACTTATTTATGTCAACTATTTATAGGAGACATTAATAATTCAGCATTAAATTTTTGTTTTGCTGGGCCGGCGCCATGGCTCACTTGGTTAATCTGCCTGCGGCGCTGGCATCCTATATGGACGCCAGGTTCTAGTCCCAGTTGCTCCTCTTCCAGTCCAGCTCTCTGCTGTGGCCCGGGAAGGCAGTGGAGGATGGCCCAAGTGCTTGGGTCCCTGCACCTGCATGGGAGACCAGGAGGAAGCACCTGGCTCCTGGCTTCGGATCAGTGCAGTACACCTGCCGCAGTGGCCATCTGGGGGGTGAACCAACAGAAGGAGGACATTTCTCTCTGTCTCTCCCTCTCACTGTCTATAACTCTAATAAAAAAAATTTTTGTTTTGCTAAAACAACAAATTTTAATTGAACTCTCAGTACAAGCTAGGCACTGCACTAACAGCAGACAAATCACATACATATGCAACACATATAGGATGAATTTATATATTTCTTCAACCAGATTCAGGCCTAAATCCTGGAAAACACATCAGCTATGGCCTTCCTTTCATGACAGTGATTAAATGCCTAGGTTCAGGATTTAAAAAAAAAAAACAAGATGTATTCTAATTTCCTTATTAAGATGTTTCACCAAAGGCTAATCTGAGCCTCTCTTTCAATTCTCTGCTGCCATCCTGGTCAAGGTCTGATTAAACAGCAGTGTAACTACAATTCAGGGCACTCATACCTTACTAGTGGAAGAAACTGACTTAGATAACAGATAACTGAAATTTCTCAATGAATCTATGCTTTTTTTTAGTCCAACTTCGCAAGAATGGTATATAACTGAACCTCTGGGCCACTGAAAATGCTGCCCCCACTGAAAATGATGGCAGCTATGGCAGATTTGTGATTTTTAAAATTGAAACGATACCAAAGATGCTAACAGAGTAAAAAGACCCCAACTAAAGCATTTGGTTTGGTATGTGGAGAATCCTCACCGAGCTGATGTTGCTGAAGATGCTGTCATGGACTTCAAAAAGACACCGAGTTTCTCAATTCTCTGATTCTTAAGTGGTATCAAGTTAAACATGTTATAGCATTAGGCACACAGAGATGAAAGTGGATCCTCACCAACAAGCATTTGGCCCTTCCTTTATAATCTATGGATGTGGTTTTCAAAGTCATTGTCTCAACACATTGGTATGTCCAGATCAGCTGTAAATTCATGGTTTCCTTTTTGCATTAGCTATTGCTAATACTAAACAACTAATAGTTGCAAGTAATTTTTGTTAAAAACAAAACAAACAACCCACACAATTAGAGAACTACTCCCATGCTATAGAAATTCCATCACTAAATCGCTCACATTCCAATAGGTTTTCAAGTCCAATAGAGAAGAAAGGGGCTGGATTACAGCTGGTGCCCTGGATACTACATAGAACCTAGGGTAGCCCTGCCCATGGGCGGGGCCTGCTTGGGAACAGTGAGTCCTGAGAACTGAAGAAAGTACAGCTAAATCCTGAGAATTATGCTTAACCCTGGGCAGCCCAGAGCATGCAGTATGTGAAAGCTATCAGATTTAGTGCTCATGATAGTGGAGAATTACTCATCTGTATGACAGCTTCAACTTTAATCTTCAAGATTTAAGGTTGCAATTAATTGGGCTTGGGAGTTTGGAGGCAGTTGGAGGGGATTTTTTTGGGGGGGTGGGGGGAGGACAGATAGGAAGAGCATTGTTCCAAAGCAGTTACCTGTCTTATTCTTGGTTCTCTCAGCTTGCCAGTGATATAAGATAAGGTAGGGGAATGACATAGCCTTCAAGTGAAAAGCAGAGCTAGTTTGAAGCCAGGACAGAAGGAATCCTTTTCTGGACTTAATGAATTTCAGGTTATAGTAGGAACTCTCAATGAAAATAGGCAAACATACATACATGAGATGGTTTCCTCATCTGTAAAATGGGCTGAAGACCACTTGCCTTGAAGAGTGTCATGAGGGTTAGAGTATAAACGACATGGATTTATGCCTGGCTCATAAAAGACAATTCCCAATTATTAAGCAGGCAGTAAGAAACAGAGCACTGGGGCATGGATAAGAAAGCGGAATTGGGGGGTTTAATTACACTGCAGTAACAACTGGAGCCATGCGAATGAATGTGGAGTAGAGGGACAAGAGCCCTAAAAACGCCACATCTGGAGCACAGCATCGGTACACGGGAGGAACAGAGGAAGAACTGCCTTCACAAAGGACAAAGAATATTCAGAGCGGCAGACAGCAAGTCAAATTCATGTAGTGTCACAAATCACGGGAAGAGAAACATTCAAGGGGCAAGGGGGTGAAGAAAAATAAGCCCCAGTGAACTCAGCAAAAAAAAAAAAAAAAAAAAAAAAAAAAAGTCAGTCACTGGTATCCTGCAAGGGTGCAATTTTAGTAGAGATGTAGTGGCAGAAGTCAGATTACAAGGTGTTTCAGAATTAGTGGTAAGGAAATGGAGCCAGCAGATGTAAACCACTCACTGGAGAAGAGAAAGTCAATAACGTCTCAGGCCGGCAGCTGGCCCCGGTCCAGACACGCAAGAACAGACTTTAGCCGTAAAGACTTCAATGTGGGATTTTAATATGGAATTTCTGATGGCTGTAGGTATAGAGGGGCCTCCCAAGGGAAAAACACATTCCTCCTAAAACGAAATATGGCTTTCATAAGCTCAAAAAAGAAGGGCCAACCTGGGTTGTTTCTCAAATCTCCACAGCGTCAAGATGTGACTCTACCCTAGGGACTGAAGAAAAGGAGGAAACTGACGAAAAATTTTACAGTGTCCAAGACTGGTGAAGAGCCTGCTCTCTTTGGTGGTCTCCCTG
Organism: Oryctolagus cuniculus; assembly: GCF_051225735.1. NCBI lineage: Eukaryota > Metazoa > Chordata > Mammalia > Lagomorpha > Leporidae > Oryctolagus > Oryctolagus cuniculus. Next base: position 111,120,608 of record NC_142888.1, read on the forward strand.
CAGAGCTATTGTTCTCCAAATTCCCAGACTCTCCAAGAGTTTTAAAGGAGCCTAACCCAATCAAGCCTCCTCAGGTTAGAGGGAGGGGGGAGGGAGGGTTTGCCTATTAACTCCAAACCAATCACCTCCTGGTTGCCTTGTATTACACAAAGTTCCTATTTTCAGTGAGTAAATAAATAACCGCCTAGAAAAGCAGGGAGGCTTTCTGACAAAGCTGGTGGGGCCCACAAAGCTGATTAGGCCTTGTTTATTTGAAAGGTTCAAATCAAAGGCATTTCAATGCTTAGGAATGTTTGAGGACTATTAAGATGTGACAGGATTCACTAGGGTAAACATGTCCTGCCTTCAGGCTTCTTGGAGCCCCTAATCCCTGTAACAAGCGAGGTCCTAAATAGAGAAATAATACTACTAGCTACTATTTATTGTGTAAGCCTGTACCATGTACCCTTTTACATGAATTGTCTCATTTAATCCTCACAATAGCACCATAAGTTGAGATATTATTAACCCTAGGGATCCAGAGCCCCTGGGCTAACCCCTGGCGCCAAAGGACCTCCCAGGTTTCCCCAGCATAAATGCCTAGGCCTATATCCCGGCCTTCAATGTGTACTTGCTTGTCTCAGTGCGCCAGTAACTGCTTGGTTTTTGACCAGTTTAAAAAAGAAAAAAGAAGAAACCTCCTTGTAGCTTGACTATTACATTTTCGCTTTAAAAATAAACAGACCCAAGTTGAAATCCTACCTCAGTCCCATCCAATTGATGTGGTCTTGGGCAAATGACCTCCTCAATCAAAAATGTTACTTTTAATGTTCCTTTTCCAAATTTCAATCATTAGGTAATGATTTGATATCTCCCTCGCATCAGATTTTATACATCTATACAAATGCACACACACACACACACACAATATATTGCTATAAATTTTTAGAAAATTCCCACAAAGAATAAAGAGGAACAAAGATTAACTGTCATTCTACTATCAAAGTACCAGATATTTCAACTTACATGTATGATGCATGTGTTTTTTTCCACCAAATTGGAGATACATATATACACTTACATACCTCCAATACACACATATCCTGTTCTTTATAAAATGTTAACATTTATCACATTTTTTCATATCATAAAATATTCTATGAAAACAATTGTCAGCAGCTTCAATTATTTCACCGTATGGGTGTACCATAACTGATGTAACAGAAACAATTGCCTTTTAATTCGGGACCCCAAACCAGAGAACATGCCCAAGAAGAATTCAAGGGAAAAGAATGCTTCTGTTTTTCTTAAATTACACTTTGTGTTTGGCCACCATACTTTCACCTCCCTCTGTGGGGTTCCTGGCTTTAGTGTTATCTATGGCTACGTAACCAAAAGCTTTAAAACTTAGGATTTGCAGCCATGTCTTAGGAAACCACCACCTTGTAAAGCAAATAAGCAAACATGATGTGTATTCTACCATAGCTTCTTGCTTAAAAATGCATATTGTGAACATTTTTAAAGATTCATTTATTTATCTGAAAGGCAAAATCACACACAAACCCTTCCATGCACTGGTTTCACTCCCCAAATACCTCTAACATCCAGGACTGAACCAGGCTGAAGCCAGGAGCCCAAATCTCCAGCTGTGTCCCTCATGGGAGTGACAGGGAGCCAAGTATTTGGTCCATCACCTGCTGTCTTCGCAGGTGCACTAGGAGGGAGCTGGACTGGAAGCAGAGCAGCAGGGACTTGAACCAGGCACTCCAACATGGGAGGCAGGCATCCCAAGTATCAGCTTAACCTGCTGTGCCCAAACACCTGCCCTTCTAAAAATTTTAATAAGCCACTCTTCTAGACATTTTGTGATATCAGAAGGACATTTTTAAACCAGAAGAATGGTTCTCATTATGAAAGGCAGGATTGGGGCCGGCGCTGTGGCATAGCAGGTAAAAACGCTGCTTGCCGTGCTGGCATCCCAAACGAGCGCTGGTTCGAGCCCTGGCTGCTCCACTTCCAATCCAGCTCTCTGCTATGGCCTGGGAAAGCAGTAGAAGATGGCCCAAGGCCTTGGGCCCTTGCACCCACCTGGGAGACCCAGAGGCAGCTCTTGGCTCCTGGCTTTGGATTGGCATAGCTCCGGCCCTGCTGGCCAACTGGGGAGTGAACCAGCGGATGGAAGACCTCCCTCCCTCCCTCCCTTTCTCTCTCTCTCTCTCTCTCTCTCTGCCTCTCCTTCTCTCTCTGTGTAACTCTTTCAAATAAATAAATAAATAAATCTTTTTAAAAAAAGGCAGGATGGAATGATTAAATATATTGTGGTATACACTGACAGAACACTACATAGCCATTAAAATGTTATCTATGTAACAACATGGGAAAATGTTCATAATATGTTATGTTATTTAGAAAGCAGAGTATAAAATGGTATATATATATATTACAAGCCTTTTTTAAAAGTACATATATTCTATTAAGAAGTCTGTTAACCAAGCTGTTAAGAGTAGTCATCTATGGAATTTAGTATCATAGGTGAATTATTTTCTTATCTATATTTTTGAATTTACAAAGTCAACAGATATTATATAAACAAATCTTTCTTAATGTTTAAAAAACAGTCAAAAATGTTCATTTGCCCACCTTCGAAACTCCCTACTATGATATATTCTGTCACTCCCTAAATAGTCTGGCTTACGAAGACTTCACTGTCATTTAGCGCAGAGGTTAAGCAAATGCCTGGGATTCCCACACCCCATATCAAAGTCCTGGCTCTCCTCTGCATTCCAGCTTCCTCCTAATAATGTGCAACATGGGAGGCAGCAGGTGACGCCTCAAGTAGTGGAGGCCCTGCCACCCACCAGTAGGGAGATCCAGACTCAGTTCTGGGTTCCTGGCTTCCATTCAGCCCAGCCCTGGCCATTACAAGCATTTGGGGAGTGAACCGGTAGATAGATTTCTGTGTGTGTCTGTCTTGACCTTCAAATAGATTAGAATTTTTAAAGACTTCATTGTATCAACAATAATAAATTAGCCTGGTGGAGCCAAAGGAACATGGAATTAAGTAAAAGTTCTGAATTGGAAACTAAATTCTTCCTAGCATTGTGCCTTCAGCAAATTACTTAATCTCCCTGCTCCAGTCCTCATCTCTAAATCAAGGAATAATATCAGCTACCCTACAGAGTTGGTGTGAGTTTAAATGAGACAGTGCAGATGCAAGATCCTGTCTCTCCATGCTTAGCGCACAACAAGTCAGTTAAACCTAATTCTAATACCTTTCTCTGCAAGATAGGAAATGTAAAGTAACTCGTTTTAATTATTCAATTCCCACTCTGTTTCTCTTTTCATTCAATGGGTTCCATGTGTTCAGCCTGGAATCTGAGAAAGAATGCACAAACAGGAGAGATACCAGTGAGTGGAAATACCTGAGACAATGGGGGTAGGCAAATGCCTGAGCGGCACACAATCCTTACGTGTGAGTTAAAGAGGCTCAATCACAAACTGATTCTAAATTAATATAGTGGATTGCCCCTACAGACACCATAGCCATGAATTAAACCAAAACCAGAAGAGAACCCTCAAGTTTAAATGACCCAGCCACAGTTGCCAGAGGCACATATCTGATTTAAGCTTTGGAGGGAAATGTATTTATAAGTATGATTAACAGTCATGAGGGAAGGTTAAAGAATCCCCCGTTGATTTCCTAACAGAAGAAAAGGGCTGTACAGTCAATGTTAATTATGCTCTTGTTTGCTATGAGTTCAGGAGAACAGATCTGTCCTCCACTGTGCTAATGAACACCTAAAACTAAGAATCTGTCATGTGCATTTTGTTATTGGCATTGGTTTTTCCAAAAGCAGTGTCATATTTGTCCTAGAGAGAAAAAGAAAGGCATTTCCAGAGGAAAGTTATAACAATAACAGTAAAAAGCTCCCAATCCTTCCTTTTCCTCTTCCCTCACCCATCTCTCAAACACCGCTGCTTTATCACTCTATAATTCACAACTGCTAAAACCAAACTGAAAAAATGAGATGTATTAAATATAAATCACCATCTGCTCTATCCCTCTGAGGCGAGCTGGAGCTCCAAAACCCAGATACAGGACCCCAAGAAAGCCCACCCTCTGGCACAGTTAAACAAAGTATTCTTTCAATGCACACATTTAAAAATTGAAAAAGGCAGGTGCAAAAGTGAGCTCTTCAGTCAAAATCCTCACTTTTAAATGTGTACAATTTTATCCAGCAGTCAGAATTGTATCCAGGGTACACCTTCTTAAAAAAAATCATATAAATCAAAAACTACCTAGAAGTCTGCAAACATCAAATAGCATGATTGGTTTTATGTCTTTATGACTGCCTGAGAAGAAGAGAGGTGAACAGATTTCAGAAATATCTTATTTTTTCCAGAAGCTTTCTTACAGAATAATATACTTTCATAATGAAATGTAAGATTATAAATGGCCAAATTGATTTTGCATCAGTGGTAAAAAGTCATAAGTGACTAAGTATCCTAAGGTGACCTAGTATGTTATAGAAAATGTGAAACCATAGTATACTGACAGTTTAATTGGTTTAGCAAGAGTTCATATCACTTGGCTGAAATGCATCATTGGCCTTTTTATCGTTACATCTTATTGCAGCTTTAAAAATAAAGTAGATGACAATCTAGTGAAATGTTTCCTTTACTGAATCAGGTTCCTGTCCTTGACTTTATTGCTATGCCTAGCTTTCCAAAGCAATGTTTACAAACTGCCTCTGCCTTCTAATATATTTTGAATAGTGAAATATATCTCCCAACTTGATCCTTTCGTGCCAGGAGATGGGAAAACACTAGTGCATGATCTATGTAAGGAACCCCAAAACAGATGGCATCAAGGAGTTAAATACCAGAGTGGATGGCACCTTGACATTTATTGCTGTCTAGTGCAAACCAGAATATATAATTTGACTATTTTACAGCATTAGGAGGGCAATTTAAATGCGTTAAGACTTGAACTATCAAAAGATGCTGTCTCCTGTCTCCAGATGTAATTACAAGACAAGACTATTAAAACAGTCTTATAAATACAAGAGGAGTTGAGACTGTGAAGGGCAACAGAAGCGGAAAGAACTATCTCCCAAGTACTAGCTGCTGTTTTCTAACAGAGCTGTCAGGGCAGCAGAACCAGGGACCAGCATACTAGCTAGGATACTCTCAGTATCACAGAATTGCTAGTGGTGTCAAGTAAGATCCCTGAGTTCACACGAAATATGACACAGCAAGCTAAGAGCAGAAATGGCATTCCCAGCACCAAGAACATTCTAGGCCCTTCTGCTTTACTACCTAGGGTTATCCTACCCCTAGGTTAAACCACCTAATATCAGCAGTCAGTTCTATTTATTTAGAAGCTACTTAAAAATATGTGAACAGCACTTCTAGGAATGGTGGATTTCATTAAATCTAAGACATGAACTTTCCAAGCCCCTAAACTCCAGCTTTCACTTGCCTTCACAACCCTTTCCCCTTCAGTGATGTTAAACCATAAGTACATGTGTGTGTGTGTGTGTGTGTGTGTAAACATCCAAAGAACCAAAACACACATATGTGAATTTCCCAATATTCTCTGAAATAAAGTTATATGAGACTATCTCCAGTTCTTTATCAGTAAGATATTTTCTTTAAAAAGATAATGTCTCAGGTAGCTATTATGTTAAGGAAAAATATACAAAAATGATAAAAGAGTGAGGGAAGAAGGAACAAAGCCTGACCATTATAGAACTGCAAGGTTACAACTGAGATTATCAGCAGGGAGCCAAGTTCAACCAAATGCAGGAAGTGACAAGATGCCTTTTCCTAATGGTGAGACTCAAGGTTGATTAGGACACAGTGAAATGAACACCTGCACATTGCTCATGGTTGTATATTTTGGGCAAACTCTTCTGAAGGGCAATATAGCATCAAGCATCAAAATCTTTTAAAAGCTTTATAGTCTCTGAATTTATTTTAAATTCTCTGAATATATTTTAATTCTCTTTATATTCTGAGTTATTTTAATTCTCTACATTCAAGGAAACATCATAAAAGAACACAAAATATGTATTTAAAAAGTAATCATTACAGGATTATTTATACTAGAATAAAATTAGAAATAACCAAAATGTACAACAGTAAGGGGCTGGTTAAATACACCATACATATTAATAACAACGTTTAGGTGTGCTTTAATTTTTTGAATTTCAGAAGCAGAGAGACAAACACACACACATAAAGTTCCCATTAGTCGGTTCACTCCCCCAGATGTCCACAATAGCTATGGATGGGCTGGCTGAAGCCAGAAACCAAAAACTCAATCCTGATTTCCCACATGGGCAGCAGAGACTCAACTACTTGAGCCATCACCACTGCCCCCCAGGGGCTCTAGTAGGAAGGTGGAGCCAGGTATCCAATCCAGGCACTCCAGTATGGGATACAAGCATCTTAACAAGCGTCTCACTCACTAGACCAAATGCCTACTCCTTAAATGAATTTAAATAGCATATTAAAAATATGCACATTAAGAGGGAAAAGGGTGCAGTTCAAAAATGTGTATAGAGTATCTTAATCCATACCTCAATCCTATGCATTTTCAAAAATGTCTTCAGATATAATGTAATAAAATAAAAAGCGTAACTCATCACCATTGAAAGTAAGGGAACTAGAGTGGGTGGGTGGCACTTGTTGAGTTAAGTAGTTGCTCTGGATGTCTGGATCTCATGATGCTCGTATTCCATTTCAAAGTGTGGGATTCAAGTCCCAACTACCCCGTGCTTCCCATCCACTGTCTTGCTACTTGGATGGGGAGGCAGCATAGGATAATCCAAGTACTTGAGGGATGAAGATGAAGTTCCTGGCTCCTAGCTTCAGCTTGACCCAGCCATGACTGTTGCAGGCATTTGAGAAGTGAACCAGCACATGAAACATATCTATCTCTGTCTCTTCCTCTTCCTCTCCCTCCCTTCCTCTCCCTCCCTCCTTCTCCCCCCTCTTTCCCCCGGCCCCGTCTCTCTCTCTGCCATTAAAATAAGTAAGTAAACCTTTTAAAAAAAAATGGAATTTGGCCACTTAATATTTTAAAGTAATTATATTTTGAAATAATTTTAGTTTTACATAAGTGTTATAAAATTAGTTTCATCTAGCTTCCCCTAGTATTAACATCTTACATAACCATGGACCATTTGTCAAAACTTGAAAAGTTAACATTGATAAAATACTATTAACAAAACTACCAACTTTACTTGGATTTCCCCAAAATTTCCACTTATATTCTTTATCTGTCCCAGTCACTAATTCAGTAACCCATATTGCATTTATTCAGTCATTTAAGTTTAACAGGATAATTCACACTTTCTCCTCACTCTAGATTCATAAACAGCCTTTTCACTGAACCAAGTTTTGTTTTAGCTTAGTAGTTTCTATTAGAAGAGTCATAAAAACATAAACATCATTTTTTAAAGATTTATTCATTTGAAAGTCAGAGTTACACAGAGAGAAGGAGAGGCAGAGAGAGAGAGAGAGAGAGAGAGAGAGAGAGAGAGAGAGATCTTCCATCTGCTGGTTCACTCCCCCATTGGCCGCAATGGGCGGAGCTGCACCGATCCAAAGCCAGGAGCCAGGAGCTTCTTCCAGGTCTCCCACATGGGTGCAGGGGCCCAAGGACTTGGGCCATCTTCTACTGCCTTCCCAGGCCATAGCAGAGAGCTGGATCGGAAGTGGAGCAGCCAGGTCTCTAACCAGTGCCCATCTGGGATGCGAGCACTGCAGGCAACGGCTTTACCCACTATGCCACAGCACCGGCCCCCATAAATATCATTTTAAAATAAGTCAAAATATTTTTTCTGATTTTCACATATATTTATTTATCTTAAAATTCTTCAAAGAGACCTTTATGTTGTCCCTCTCCAATGATGAAGCCTGTGATCACTGGGAACCAAGGAAGCACTAGGTAGTTGCTCCATTCTTCTGAGACAAGGAACAAAAACAAGTGCTAAAGTGAATGAAATAGAACTCTGAGGTGGGGAACTACTACCAGGAACTCCAATCTTGTTAAAAAACCATCAATGGATAAAAATGACTACCTCCTCAATCCCTTCCATTTATTTATTTATTTATATATTTTTGACAGGCAGAGTGGATAGTGAGAGAGAGACAGACAGAGAGAAAGGTCTTCCTTTTGCCGTTGGTTCACCCTCCAATGGCCACCACGACTGGTGCGCTGCGGCTGGCGCACTGCGCTGATCCGATGGCAGGAGCCAGGTACTTCTCCTGGTCTCCCATGGGGTGCAGGGCCCAAGTACTTGGGCCATCCTCCACTGCACTCCCTGGCCACAGCAGAGAGCTGGCCTAGAAGAGGGGCAACCGGGACAGAATCCAGCACCCCAACCGGGACTAGAACCCGGTGTGCCGGCGCCACAAGGCAGAGGATTAGCCTAGTGAGCCGCGGTGCCGGCCCTCAATCCCTTCTACAGCCACTATACACATGATTTCGGCTTGGTGCAAGAAGGCTGAGTAACTTGACCAAGTCACTTAGGTTGTAGATGGTGGTGCAAGGATTCCATCCTCAAAACTGTGACTCTAAAATCTTAGCTATGCTGTTATTCTGTCTTTCGTGAAAGACGTTCAATAAAGGATTGCACTCAATCATCCCAATCCTAGAACTTCTACTGTTCCAACCTGGCACTGGTTCTGATTGGATCTTCATGGCGGTGTGCCTTCTCCTTTTACTAAACCTTGGCACTACTGACCCAGACATATTGCACTGTAAACTAACTCAGTTGACCTCTCTATAACAGGTTTCAGTCATTTTCTGTTAACACATCTTGGGTGCATCTGCCTCCTTTGATTGAGGACCACGCTGCCTCTGATCTAACTAGGAGACAGTCTCTTGGTGTCCCTTGTTCTTTTTCAGCCAGTCTGGTCACCATTCAGCCATTTAAGCAGTTCTAGACCTACTCCTGGCCCTCTGCTGCCCCCTAGTAGTCACCAGTCACTCTGCCCCGACATAGAACACAGGGCTAACTTCTTTACCTTACAGTAGTAGTCTTGGCAACTTTAGAGTCAGGAAAAAGGAAGTCTGGCTGAAATGGCCTGGATCCACTGTGAGAATGACACTTGGCAGCAAGTAGCTTAAGGGAAACAACTTTCTCTTCTTCCTTCTTAAGAGAAGGCTGGAGGGAAGGGAGGAAGCAAGCCCAGTCTTGTTTTTTTCTACTGACAATCTCTCAAGACATGCTCTTCCCAAAATGGCGATGTGGAAGACCTAGTGGATCCCACTTGCAAAGTGTTTTCGCACTGGCTGTGCCCCGGCTTACAAAGGAGGCTATCAGCTTTGAGAATGAAGGATGGAGGGGGCAATAAGTCCCTTAGCTTAGGGAAATGGATGTACCAGTGGCTTGGTCCAGTGGAGACTTGCCAACCTCCTCTAGTCACCAGGGGTGCACTCAGAAACGACCAGCTGTGCACAGGTGGCAGAAGCCTTTGATGACTAGTTTCCTCTTCCCTGGAGTCACTTAGCAGCAGGAGGGGGTGCAGGGTGGAGGCAGCAGCTGTTTATTCTCAGGACACTTCCCACTGCTGAAGACAGCTCTTTGATTGATCCTCCCACCCCCTTCCCCCAGATCTAGCTTATTCTCTGGGGTTAGCAACAGTTTGGGGTTAGATAGGTTGAACAGTTTCCTCCCTGTCAAACATATCCTCAAGACAAAAAAAAAATCAACTTTCATGTTCTTTGTGTTGCCAGAGGTGAAAGAGGGGGATTACAAAGGTACAACTGTTACCACCTCCCACCCACCTTTGCTGGGCTCATGCACACGATACCCACTGCAACTCTATGAGCTAGATTCTTCTAGTATCCCCATTTTAAAGATTGGGAAACTGAAGTTGTAAGGATAAGCCTTTTGTCCAAGTTCACATAGAAGCAGAGCCAGAATTTAAACCCAAACAGCCTTAGAACTAGAAGAGCCATTAGGATTAAAAATACATTTCAGAAAACAAGTTTTGTACTCCCTGCCCAAGCACCCTTTGCAAGCAAGCAATCACACACACACACACACACACACACACATCCAAGGCCAGCGATTGTTTCTTTTTCAGCAACAAGTAACTTAATCTCCTTTCAGGAAACAGAATCTGACCCACTTAGTCAGGGAGAGGAGACAGGCTGAGAATAGAAAAGCAAGTGAAAGTAAAATTCAAACTTGCTGAAAACAGGAAGTGGAGCAGGCAAGCTGGAAGCTCTGATCAGAGAGATGGGACAGGGCAGATCTGAGACACTGCTCCACTGTTGGTGAGATATCCTAGGGCAAGAATTCAATCCTGCCTACCCCCATCCTGAAATAGAGTGTAGGACTTATCTGATCACTGGGAAGACAGGGATAAATGATTGGTTTCCCCCTCTAGCCTTCCCTGAATTCCAGCATGTGTCAATCTAAGAAATAAGAAAACTGGAAGCCTCTCTGAGAGAAGGACTTTACACCCTAGCCAGTATGTCAAAGGATTGGAGGACCACCCTGAACAGCATGGGAACAACTGGAATACAACAGCTGGTTGGGTCCAGGATTCCCAGCTTAAAGCTGGCAATGGCCCAAGTCTACAGTTTATTTGCACTGCAAAAGCATATCGCCCTCGAGCTGGATCTTCCAAAGATGATACCATCAGCTCCCACTGAATTATGAATAAGGAACAGTCAAAATAAGCAGATGACTCTCAGCCTTCCTTTACTGCCACAGGTAGGATTTCAATGCTGATTGACACTGACAAATGCCAGGTTGGAGGGGAAATGGCAGAGTCTTGAAGTGTTCTGTGGTCATTCTCTGTCCTATAAATCACCCAAGAATGTTGTTTTTAAAAGGAAGAAATCATCTAGATGTTCTGATAACTCTAAATTTTGGAATTGTCAGATGCCAGTGGTTTTTACATGATATTTTCATACAAAGACGTTTTTAGTGAAAACTGTATTTTCTACACATTTTAGCATAACATTTGGCTGGAAACTGTTCCACTATGTGTGCTGGTTCAGGGGTATAATTGAAATTCCAGTCACGTTTAGAAAATGTTTGACACTTTTAAAGCTTTTTCCCTACCAATGAGTTTATTGCACAGCACAGTATATAGAACCCGACTGGTCACTATAAATGACTCCAGAATGCATTTTTTAAAATTGTTAACCAAACTCATCAATTGTCTGTAATCATTTTGAAGTAAAAGTGACTCACTCATAACCAGAAGCTAGCACAGCCTCTGCCCCCACTCCATAAGCCATGACCATGAATAACTCCAATTCACCCCCCAATTCTGGAAGTACTAATTACCTCCAGGGATGCTACACAGGCAGTTGAAAAGCCAGATGACCACAAGCAATTAGCCAATCAATCTGGCTTGAAATCGCCTCCAACACAATTGGCAGAAAGCCATACAAGGAGTCTAAATGGGCAGTCACCTGTTGGAGAGGAAACAAAAGGTTTTAGGCACTCACACTGCATTAATAACCTGCCATGGTGCCCAAAATTACCACCATTCTAATCACATGCTAGGATTTAGGCTCTGCTCAAAAAGCAAATGGATTATTCAAAAAAGCCACTGTAAGTAGCTCTCACCTAGGAAAACTGAGGGCAGTTTTGTGAGTGAATGGGAAGGAGAGAGCCCAGCAAGGGGAAAAGGGCAACAAAGAGAGGAGAATGTGTAGAAGCAGAGGTGTGAGGGGGGTGGCAGAGGTGAAGAAAAACAACAAAGCCCATCAACTTCCCACATCCCTTAAAGGGACAAAGAAGATTGAGTGTCACAAATGATCATCTCACCAGTCTAACATCAATCCCAAGCCAGATTTCAAGACACACCAACAAGAAGATGATTTCTGAGCATTTCAAGAAAGAAGAGGCAACCCCTGCCAAGCTGGTATTGCTTTATAAGAACAAGGCATGCTAGACTAACTTCATTTCCTTCTGTGATGGGAGTACCAGGCTAAAAAGCAGAGAGGAGTTCAGGTGAGTTGCTGCTTCTGCATTTCAAGAGGGCCCATGACAAACCCAACACTTGCGTCCACAACTGATCGCTTTCGATTACAAAGAACAGCACTGGCTGTTTCCTTCACTGATTTAATGGCTTTACATAAAGGTGCTAGTTAACAGATTCACAGCAGTCCTAAAGGAAGTCTCTAGTGGAGAACCTAAGGGATCTGCTCTGTTAAGCATTTTTATCAATGACCGACATCACGGCACACTAATCAAATCTACAAATTATATGAAGATGGAAAGAATGGTTAACCCATTCTGAAACTCTAGAATTTGGGCTCAAATTTAGTAAAATGTCATATTAATATACTAGCAAAACCTTCAAAATGGGCTAAAGGCCAGTCACAACAATTTGGAGTATTTGGCTGGAGTCTAAGTTCAACAGTGAGTAGCTGTTATGTTGGCCGCCTCAGTAAAAGTATAATATGTAGACCATAAAAACTGATTGCTACCCTGTGCTCTGCACTAGCCAATTCCGGGTACCTCAATTTAGGAGTATAATCACCAAGCGGAAGCCTACCCACATGCAAGCGACAACCATCGTGAAAGAGTTACATGGAGATTGATTTTGGCCCAACAGACTTAAGAACTAGCAATTAAAGCTGACCAAAAATTAAATGGCTGCCTCTTAAGGGGGTGGATTCTTGATCGGAGGAGGTTTTCGTTCCAAAACCAAGTGGTCACTCACCCAGAGAATGTTATACAGAGGAGTCACACAGAGGTAGACGGCTGCATTCTTTGGCCTCTAAAGCTCTCTGGCAGCTATGAGGTGCCTTGACATTATGGAACCACCTTCCTAACCTACAGAACTGCAAAATGACAAGACTGAAAGCCAAATTAACACATGAAAAGTAAAATCCTGAACCTGGTAGAGAGAACAGGGAAGTAGCAGACAAGCCCAATCCTTTCTTCCTCAACTTCTTAGCTGTAGGGGTCTTGTTTGCATGGATGGCCTGGGAGTTTAAATAAACTTCACTTGGGTGGCTGAGATGTTTGTAATGAGGACCGGGTGAAGGGAGTCAAATGGTGATGTGTAAACAACTTATTTCCCTGCCTTCTGTGAAAACAGAATTTGGTGTTTTTATATAGAGTGAGTGATTTAATATGGATAGGGACAAAAAAAAAAAAAACAACAACAATAAGCTAACCCACTTTAAGAGATTTGTGAAATATTATTGAAACAGAATCTAAAGCAAAGCAAAAATTTCTTCTGTGAGCCCTTAAGTAGCACAGAGAGATCATGCCCACCTAAATTTTTGAGGAATATACCCAATACTACTATGTGCATGTCCCAAAGTGTCCAACATGGCCTGGCATACAGTAAATGCTCACCAAATAGTTGTTAGCTGGTAGATAGTCACAGAAAAATAATAAAGATTTTTGAGGTATCTAACCAAAACTACCCCCTAAATTGCAGCCTACAGTATTACAGCAGGATTCAGGTCTTGAGCCTGATGCACCTTAACTGGGCTGAGCCAGGAACTCCGTGTTCCTTGGCCTCTGTAATGCTGAAAAGAACACAACTGGCTAAGCAGATTGTTCAGGGTTGGTCTTCTGGGGTGATGAAGTCAGTGGTTCCCCCAGTGAGTAATGGAAATTACCAGCTCTTTCTGCAAGTTGGGAGGCAGTAGTGGGTGCAACACTGGCTTGGGGAACTGGGAACTCTTGCTCTGGACATAAATTCCAACTTCTAGAGTGTTCTGTTGCAGGAATAGTCTTCCAATTGCATGAAAATATGACTAAAGATATCTCCTTTAGCACTGTGTAGAAAACAAAAGTAAAAATACAGAACACACCTAAATGTTTGCCAATAGGAGAGCAGATGGATAGGAATATTAATACCACTGTTTATAAAAAGGGACAAGGATTTTAAGTACTTGTTTTAAAAAATGCCTAAGATATATGAAGTCAAAAGGTATGGCATGAGCCCATTTTTGTGATTACGTATGTATGTACACAAATGCACATCAAAAGGTTACAAAGTATTAATACATCAGACTCTCTATACTGTTTGTAGTTGGCAAAAAGCATTAAGACAGAGGGTGATCTACATGGGGGTACTTCTATTTTTCTACTTTTATGTTTTACTCTAGGTATTTCTTTCTATAAACAAATTTTAATCTGTTTATGTTAGGTATACAACATGATGTTATAAAATATGTGCATATATAGTAAAATGGTTTCTACAGTAGAACAAATATACATATCCATCATCCCACATAGTTATCCATCCCCACCACTCATGGTAAGAGCAGCTATAACCTATTCATTTATCAAAAACCTTAGTACAACAACTATTATTAACTAGAATTCCTATGTTGTCCATTAGATTCTCTTCTATTTATTTGAAAGACAGAAACAGGCAGAGAGAGAGAGAGAGAGAGAAACAGAGAGAGAGACAGAGAAATACCTTCCACATCTGCTACTTCACTCTCCCAAACGCCTGCAATAGCTGGGGCTGGGCCAGGACAAAGCCCGAAGCCTGGGACTCAATCTGGGTCACCCAAGTGGGTGACAGGGACCCAAGTACTCGATCCATCACTGTTACCTCTCAGTTGCACACGAGCAAGATGCTAGAATTGGAAGCACAGCAAGCATTCCAAATGGCGTCTTTATCACTGCACCAAAAGGAATCAGAATCACTGCAGAGCCTTGAGCCCACACTCTCTTGATCTGGGATACTTGCACCACCAGTGGCATCTTAACTACTGGACCAAACACCTGCCCCACATTAAATCTTTTGACTTGTTCATCCTACGTATTTGTACTTTGTATCCTTTCAGCTATATCTCCTCATTTCCTCACCCCTCCCACCCTGGTAATCATTATTTTATTCTCTGTGTATCTGATTTTAAGATTCCACATGTAAATGAGATCACGTAGTATTTTTCTTTCTGTGTCTGACTTATTTTACTTAGCGTAAGGTCCTCTAGGCCCATCCATGTGGTGGCAAATGGCAGGATCTCCTCTTCTTTGAGGTTGAGTACCATTCCATCATATACATACTTCAATGAAAGCACCCTAGCAAGCCAAATGTGAGCTCCTCTTTGGTTAGCCAACAATTTTCACAATGTGGAAAAAGTGCTTCATGAAAAAAGTTTCACACACAAAAGCATTGCATGGATCACCATTTTCCTTAGAATGAGGACAGGAGCCAACTCAGAGAAATGAAAGAACTAGATTTAGAGTTCAGAAGGCCAGTTTTGAGTCTGAAGTTGAGACTTCAAACCAATGGTTTTCAATGGAAGGTGAATCTGCTCCAGGGGACATGTGACAATGTCTGGTAACATGTTTAGTTGCCACAACTTGGGGGGAGGTACCTCTGGAATCTATTGGGTAAAGGCCAGGGATGCTGCTAAATATCCAACAATACTCATCCACCCACCCTACCAATAGCAAAGAGTTATCTAGCCTCCAATGTCAATAGTATCAAGGTTGAGAAACCCTGCTTTAAGCAAGTCACTTTGTACAACTCTACCATTAGTTTTGCTACTTAGAAAACAGGCACTATGTGTTTTGTGGAAGCAGAAAGGTTTTAAGTGTTTAGCTTTATATAAATTTTGGATTATCTGACCGCAAGGTCATTTTTAGTACTTTCAGTCTACCACAAATACCTGAGGACTCCTAATTTTTAGCTTCAAACACTGGATTTTTAGAAATTCAAATTAGTTTGAAAAGTCATTTAGGAATGAGCCATAGAAGTCTCCTGGTGAAAGTAGTACTTGAGGCAAAATATAGTATAGAGCAGAAGCTGAGAGACCAGGCGGACAAGAGTGCCTGGGATACAAATTCCAAAACAACCATGTAAGAGCATTGTGATAACAGGCAAGTTACTTAACATCTGGAAAGCAGGGTACTAATAGAATCTACCTCATAGAGCTGTTGTGAGTGTTCATCAATGAGTTAACGCATGTAGTGAGCTAAGAACAGTACTCAGTACATAGTAGTCCCTCATGAAATACTGAGTATTATTATTTTTTTTTACAGGCAGAGTGGACAGTGAGAGAGAGAGACAGAGAGAAAGGTCTTCCTTTTTTGCCGTTGGTTCACCCTCCAATGGCCGCCGCGGCCGGTGCGCTGTGGCCGGCTCACCGCGCTGATCCGATTGCAGGAGCCAGGTACTTCTCCTGGTCTCCCATTGGGTGCAAGGCCCAAGGACTTGGGCCATCCTCCACTGCACTCCCGGGCCACAGCAGAGAGCTGGTCTGGAAGAGGGGCAACCAGGACAGAATCCAGTGCCCCGACTGGGACTAGAATCCAGTGTGCCGGCGCCGCTAGGCGGAGGATTAGCCTATTGAGCCGCAGCACCGGTCCAAGTATTATTATTTTTAATGAATGAGATTGGAAATGCACGAGGTATTACGAGACCCAGAGGAGGGTAAGCTGATCCAGTGAATGAATGGTTATAAAAGGTGTCCTAGAGAAAGTGGTACCTCAGGACACCTTAAAGGCTGACGGGTGCTAGAAGAAGGTTTTAAAACTGGAGGCAGAGAGCCCAGTCAGGAAGTCTGAAGCAGGGCAATGGTTGTTGTGATGGGGAGGAGATATAACCCATAGTACTTGGCAACCACTCACTACTGGAAAAGAAGAAACCAGGAAGGAGTGGCTACCTAGCCCAAGTGGCTACCTAGCTACCAAGCCTCAGTATCAGGAAAAGATTTGCCTAAACAAAAACTGTATCTTCTGCTTCCTACCCTGTGGTGTTTTTCGGCCACTTTTCTAAATGATTGGTTAGAGGATGCTCCCCTCCCAAAGGTCAAGGTGAGCCCACCCACATAATAGTATTCTAAAGCAGACTGAAGAAGCTGTTTCTTTCTAACTCACTGTAAAAACTGCCCATATCTCTTAATGTCATAGTCGCATCCCCACGTCTTTTTATTAAAATAGAAAACTCAGTGTATAATAACTGAATGAATACATTTGCTACTTCCACAGATGTTGCAATTTAACTGTGTCTCTTCCCAGGAGAACCAAATGGTCTACAGTAGCCTGATTATGATCAGAACAAACACAGCTGGATTTCTAAATGGTGCAACTCCTTTAGTGCTTCCACAAATAGCTCTGCTATTGCTATTTGATTCCTTTAAAGGGTATTTATTATATTCAGTTGACAAACATGTGGGTAAAGCTTCTAATTCAGCAGGCCAAAACCCAGCCCCTCCTAAAAGCAACATAAGTGAGGATGAAATAACTACATTTCAGACAGAAGATGGGAGGCAACATCAAAAATAATAGTTCTTCCCTCAAGCCAAGTAGAAACCTGAGTGGTAGCAGAATATGCCAGCAATCAGTACCATAATGGGTATTATTAAATCTGAGAATCCTGAGTTTATTGCTAGTAAAATAACTGAAACTACTTGTTTGAGTCCATTAAATAATCATAAATTGGAATCTATTTGTTCAGACCGGGATTTTTCATAGAATCAAATTAGAGCTGTATAGAATTTTAGAGATTAGCTATTCTTGTGGCCCTTAGCTGTTTGGAAGGTACAGAACCCTTTGTGAATCTGGTTTATACCATGTGCTCTCTTCAGGAAAACACACACACACACACACACACACACCAAAAATGTTACTTTGAGGACACACTGCAGCCTATCTATGGACCCCAGTAAAGGACTGAAGTACTTGCCTATTCATCTCTTTGAACAAAGAAAGGGTACCTCAGAAAGATTAATTTACCCAAATTCCCTGTAAGAAGATAGCCCTACACATGTGGTTTTTAAAAACTTTTTTATTAATATAGAGAACAGATCTATTTGTATTTCATAGATACAATTCTAATGTAACCATACTTCCCTCCCTCCCTCAATCCCCCTTTTTTAAAAAAAAAATTTGCAAAAACATACTATCAATCCACTCTATAATCACAGGCTTAATGCACCACTAACCATAAGATTCAACAAGTAAAAATTAGAAAGACCAGAGTTCCACAGAAATTACACTTATTTGAGAGGTAGACAGAAAGCAAAAGAGCTCCCATCCACCGGTTCACTCCCCAGGTGCCTACAGCTCAACCCAGGTCTCCGTTGTGAGTAGCAGGGACCCAATTACTTGAGCCATCACTGCTACCTCCTGGGGTGTTTGTTAGGAGGAAGTTGGAACCAGGAGCCCAGAATTAACCCCAGGAACTCTGATATGGGCCACAGGCTTCCCAACTGGTATCTTAACTGCTAGGCTAACCACGCAGCCTGACAGCCACATATTTCAAAATGCAAACTATGCACAGCAATCTTAATTAGTAAGAGCTCCCTTCCATCAGTCATCAGTGTCCACATAGTGACTTTTGGTTTACCCTGCAATTTTATATACACAGCTTCATATTCTCATAATACTGCCAAAACACACTGTAGATCCATTTTGTAGAGGAAAAGTCCAAAGTTTAGAGGAAGTAAATAAATTTCACAAATATCCATGGAAAAATCCATTTGTGTGTTATGTAATCCCCCCCCCCCCCAATATTGAGTGAGAGGGTAGAGAGAGATAAATTTAAAACAGAACCTTGAGTTGCTTTCAGTCTAGTGAAGGGGACAGACATAGCTCACCCCAACCTGGTGCTAATACAGAGGATTGGAAGCAGGCAGGAGGCAGCCAAGGAGGGATGGCAAAGAGACCCAGCGGACCTGCAGGCTTGGGAAAGCATTCCTAAAGAGATATGACAGCTTGATGCGGGTCCCAGAACTAGAAAATGACCATGATGGAACTGGACCCCACACGTTCTGATTCCAAGGCTTTTCCACAGGCTGAACGTTTCAACAAGGGCCTTGCAACTGCGAGGACATGAAAAATCACGCTAGGGGCACAGCTCTAGGTACACCAGGAATAGAAGACATCTAGCTGTTCAGGTTTCAGTAAGCATCACTCTCAGTCAGTACATGCTCAATACATGGAAATTTGCTACAGCACATGAAAGTTAATTACGCATGACTCAACTTCAACATGAGATAATTCAGTAGGTGAACCTGCAACACTTCCTTCCCACAAGTGGCCCTGCTCCTCCACTCAAATGTTCTCCCTCCCTCCACACTTCTCAATTTTCTAATCTTGCTTCCTTTGTGTTTTGCTTTGGCACTAGGTATTTATCCCTTTTCTTTCCTGTGATGCTGGTAACCAAGGCCTCTGAATGGCTTGGTGGAAAAAAAAAAAAAAAAGAAAACAAAGTGATACTTAGAGGAGCCACACAACTTTCTTTTAAAGGCAAAGGCATATTTCTACTACACTTTCACCATCTGTATTCAAGGTATCTGGGAAAAGAAGTGTGTGGTGGGGGTTAGAAGTAACTACATGGACTGCCAGGGAAATAATTGTGCAGGACAGCTATAATGCAAATGTGTTTTTCCTCTCCTGTTCTCCTCTTGCTGGCCTCCTACTGCCAACTACCCTCTCCCCTACTCCACCTCACCCCTCAAAACGCATTTCTAAAGCAAGATAAATTAGTTCCCTTTTCAGCGCCTCTGTAGTTATAGTTTTAGCACTGTATTTAATGATTTGCAGAGCTCATATTTCATTGGAAAATTGCTCATTTTTCAATGAAATATGATTTTTTAACTTTGTTGAATCCTTTAATTTTTTATGACTCTAGAGGAAAAAAATTTTGGGGGTAATATATCAGGATACCACATAAACATAGAAGAATCTTGATTCGCAAAACTGACTTCTACCTAACTTTTTAGGGCCCTATCTGTTAAGTCAAATCAGACCTCCCTACAGAAGTCCTAACTAATCGCATTGAACAAAATGATAATAATAAGACCTCACATTTGGATGGCAAATTATCTGATTTGAGTCTCACAATAATTTGAGGTTGAGGAAAGACTAGCATTATTCCCATTTTATAAATAAAGGAAATAAGGTTCAGACAGGTTAAGTGGTTAGCTTAAGGTCACACAGCTTCCACATGACAGGAAGCAGACAAGAAATCAAAGATATAAGTTTTTCACACATGCTTAAACCCCTAGGATAAAAAATATCACAGCTCTCTCACCTTGACTTAAAAGTGCTAACAACAGCTTGTGAAAAATGAAAAGCCTTGAAGGAAGGCAGAATAAAAATCTGAGAGACAATCACTGATCTTTTATCTTCTAGACTTCAAGTCAAATCAAGTTCTTCAAAGAAAACCCAATAAAACCTAGACATTTTCATCATAACAAAATAAATAATTCAGTCAGTTTGGAGAGGACTTCTCTGTTATGATTGGCTATTTGATGTATTTGTGACTTAGCCATCACCAAACTGATTAAAGCTAACCTTATTGATGCAGTAATGTTGACAGAGCCGTTGATGCTGACAGCTATGAATGGAAAGTGTAAATAACAATGAATAACTTGGAGCTTCCACATTTATTCCTAATGGAGAGTTTGGCACGCTCAAAAATCTAACTCCTAATAGGCTAAAAAGTACAGCCTTTGGTCTATCTGGTGCCCCAAAAAACCCTGCTGAGATTCATCACCCCTCCTTTCTTTAGGTACACAGCCACAGTGCCTCAGGTTCTTCCAGGCAAGACAGGCAGGTTTGTGTTTTAAAAGCTCAGACTCTGAGCTGCAAGGACAGTAGAAATGATCCGCTCTAACTCTACATTTTCTATATGAGAAAACTAAAGCCCAGAGCAATGGAATTAATTGCCAAGGCCATCCAGTGAGTCATGACAGAGTCAGAGTCACAGCCATGTCTTCTTATTCCCAGTGCGATGGTCTCGTCACAAGACCACACAACAGAAAAAAAAAAATACGGAACACACACATACACACACACTTACTCACTCACATCTACTCTGAATTATAATAGACCTACAAAGATAATTGAAGCCATATCCCTCTGCTGAATTTCTATTGGTCACAACAGAAAAAGACCTTAGAAGGGCTCTTACATATAAAATTACAGGCAATTTTTCAAGTTCAAATCCATCCTATTATTACAAATGACCCTACCTGAAAATAACGGAAGGAAACATTCATAGTCTTTTGTTTATCACCAGCATCACTTTTAAAATAATGTGTATATTTCAGAGGCAAAAAAAGAGAGACAGACAGATACAGCTTCCATCTACTACACAAATATCCACCCCAGCAGAGACTGGGCTGGGCCAAAGCCAGGAGTCAGGAACTCAATCCAGGTCTTCTGCATGGGTGGTAAGGACCCAACCCCTTGAATCATCATGTGCTGCCTCCCAGGGTGTGCACTAGCAGGAAACTGGAATCAACAGCATATCAGGGCTCAAACCCATGCAATCCAATATGGGATGTAGGTGTCCCAATAGGCATCTTGACCACCAGGCCGATTGACCAACTGTCACCAGCATTGCTTTTAATGTTGACTGTGATTTCATTTTCTTATAAAAAAAATCTGTGCTTGCACATATGCTTATGCAAAGAAAAAGTCAGACTCTATGCTAACCATGGTTATTTTTGTATGTTAACATTCTGGACGATTTTTATGTTCTACTTTACATATATCAGAATTTTACTAACTTCTCTTCTAAAACCTATTATCTCCGTAAAGTATCCTTATCAGTAGGGCACAGAAGAGGGATAATATCCGAAATGTTATAAAATAGTCTGACATATAAACTCTTGCTACTTTTCAGGCTCCATAATAATTTCAAATCATAAACTTGTGGCCAACTAAGCTTTTAACATGAAACCTGTTCAATTAGGATTTCCTGCTGGGAAATTGAAAAGACTTTATCCTTGTGTATATTTGAATCATAAAACAAGTATTGCAACTTAATAAGTTACTGTCTCTAGACAGCATCTCACTCAAATTCAGGAAAAGCTAGGAGCAGGCATCTAACCCACCAGCTAAGACACCCACGTTGCACAGCAGAGTGCTTAAGCTGGATTCTCAGCTCTGGCTGCTGACTGCAGCTTCCCACCAGTGCAGCTCCTGGGAGGCAGTGGTGATGGCACAGTTCTCTGGTTTCTCTAGCACTCATGTAGAAGACCGCCATTATGCACAGATCTCCCAGCTTCAGCCCAGCTCAGCCCTGGCTGTTGCAGGCACTTGAGGGGTGAAGAAGCAGAAAGATAGTGTCTCTCTCTCTCTCTCTCTCTGGGTGTGTCTGTCTGTCTGTCTGTCTTACTCTATCCGGCTCTTAGCATCTCCATTAAATAAAATTTTGGGGCCAGCGCCGTGGGGCAGTAGGTTAATCCTCCAACTGCAGCACCAGCATTCCATATGTGCACCAGTTCAAATCCCAGCTACTCCACTTCCAATCCAGCTCTCTGCTGTGGCCTGGGAAAGCAGCAGAAGATGGCCCAAGTCCTTGGGCCCCTGCACCCGCATGGGAGACTGGGAAGAAGCTCTGGCTCCTGGCTACGGATCAGCACAGCTCCGGCTGTTGTGGCCATTTGGGGAGTGAATCAAAAGAAGGAAGACCACTCTCTAGCTCTAGCGCGCTCGCTCTCTCTCTCTCTCTCTCTCTCTCTCTCTCTCTGTTTCTCTCTCACTGTCTGTAACTCTGCCTCTCAAATAAAT
The DNA here is from genome assembly GCF_051225735.1 of Oryctolagus cuniculus. Classification (NCBI taxonomy): domain Eukaryota; kingdom Metazoa; phylum Chordata; class Mammalia; order Lagomorpha; family Leporidae; genus Oryctolagus; species Oryctolagus cuniculus. The sequence continues at coordinate 111,143,080 of NC_142888.1, forward strand.
AAAATCTTCAAAAATAAATTTTTTAAAAATTTTATGCAAGTTTCAAGTATTTCATATATACAGATTTGGGAACATAGTGATACTTCCCACTCCACCCTCCCTCCCGTCCACGCTCCAACACTTCTTCCTCCTCCCTCTCCCATTCTCACTCTTAATTTTTACAAAGATCTATTTTCAATTAATGATTATAAAGTTTACTCTCCACTAAGTAAAGAGTTCAACAAATAGTATGAAGAACAAAAACACTGTTCTCAACGGAAGAGACAAGGGCTAAAAACAATCACTGAATCTCAAAATGTCAATTTCAATCCAATACATTACATTTTAGGTAGTCCATTAGTTACCTCCAATCAGGGAAAACATATGGTATCTGTCTTTTGGGGACTGGTTTCACTAAGTATAATAGTTTCCAGTTGCGCCCATTTTGTAGCAAATGACTTTTTTTTTTACAGCTGAGTAGTACTCCATAGTGTATACATATATACCACAATTTCTTTATCCAGTCAACAGTTGATGGACGCCTGGGTTGATTCCCTATCTTAGCTATTGCAAATCGTGCTGTAATGAACATGGGTGTACAGATCATTCTTTCATATGCTGATTTCTTTTGGTTTGGGTGAATTCCCAGGAAGGGATGGCTGGTAAATAATTTTTTTAAAAAATCGGAAACTGGGGTTGGTGTTGTGGCGAAGTGGGTTAAGCCACTGGTCTGCATTGTCTGCATCCCATATAGGCACTGGTTCAAGTCCTGGCTGCTCCACTTCCAATCCAGCTCCCTCATAGTGTGCCTGGGAAAGCAGTGGAGGATGGCCCAAGTGCTTGGGCCACTACCACGTGGGAGACCCGGCTTCAGCCTGGCCCAGCCCTGGCCATTGCAGCCACTTGGGGGGTAAGCCAGCTGATGGAATGAATGATCTCTTTCTCTCCTCCTGTAACTCTTTCAAGTAAATAAATATTTTGTTTTCCTAGAATATATCCACTAATCTGAATTGATGAAGAAAAGGATAGTCTTAGTGATGCGTGATTTACAAATGCTCTCCAAGAATAGCAAACACCAGCTAATATGTATTGAACATATAGTATATACTAGGCACGATCCAAGTTAAGTTTTAGAAGCATCATTATTCACTCTTCACAAAACTTGTGTAAGCTTAGGTCCTATTATTGTTCCCGTTGTAAATTGACGTTTAGAGTAGTAGACTCCCCCATGCAACAAGATTCAAGTCTAAGTCAATTATTTCCAGAATCTATTTTCTTAAAGATTTATTTATGTATTTATTTTGAAAGTCAGAGAGAGAAAGAGAGAGAGAGAAAAGAGAGGGGAGGGAAAGGAAGGGGAGAGGAGAGAGGGGAGGGAAGGGGAGAGGGGAGAGAGAGGAGAGGAGAGGAGAGAGAAAAGAGGAGGAGAGAGGGGAGAGGGGAGAGAGAGGAGGAGAGAGGGGAGAGGGGAGGGGGGGACAGGGGAGAGGGGAGAGAGGGGAGAGGGGAGGGGAGAGGGGAGGGGAGAGGAGAGGAGACAGGAGAGGAGATATATCTTCTATTTGCTGGTTCACTCCCCAGATGGTCACAACAGCCAGCACTGGGACAGGCCAAAGCCAGGAGGAGACAGGAGCTCCATCTGCGTCTCCCATTCGGGTGGTAGGGATCCAAACACTTGGACCATCTTCCACTACTTTCCCAGGCACATTAGCAGGGAGCTGGATTGGAAGCAGAGTGGCTGGTACTCGAACTGACGCCCATACGGCATGGTGGTGTCTCAGGTGGTGGCTATACTTGTGATGCCATGATGCCGGCCCCCAGGATCCATTTTCTTAAACAGTACACTATGTTTTATTATTTTTCCATACCTAGAATAACTCAAGCTTACTGCTAATAAAGTGTTTCCAAGTAGAGGTTCTATTAGGTTTGCTTTAATAAGCAAAGCTCATTGTAATTAGCAGCCCCAATTAATGGGCTTGCTCAAGCCCTTCAAGCAAGTTCAACATAGCTTCCTGAAATATTATATGCACTACCAATTTGTTTAGCAGATTCCTTCATAAATGTGATGAAAGTAAACTTCAGTCTAAGTCAAATTATCACAATATTCAAATTAACAGAGCTCAAGTTAATGAGAGTTCACTGTAGATCATTAATTTTTACAAAATATTTACCTCCTGCCTTGAGTTCACTTCTGCCATTTCAGCATTTATTGAGTGTACAAACATGTTTGCAGCGGTACAGTTTTTACATAAAAGGCTCCTGACCACCTTCAAAATAAGTAGAAAAAGCTTGAATATGGTCCTGCTTAACTGTGAAACATTTCCAACAGTCTCTAAACAACTGGGTTTCAACAATTTGTTAAAAACCTAGTCTGGCACCAAGTAATATAAAATACAAGAAAATGCTCCAGTTGGCATATGTGATGAACAGTTCCATTCAATTTTCTTAAACAATCGGCTCTCTACAGCTAAGTTTAATGTTCTACAATTTTGGTGCCTGAATTAGTAGCTACTCTACCCCACTCTCCAAAACAAATAAGCAGAATTACATTGCTTTTTTTCTAGCTTCTCTCTCCCATGCACATCCCATTAGATAAAGTTCCAGATCAGCTACTGGCTTCTTCTTTTTGATCAAGTCAGGTGACCAGCACAACCCTCCCACATCTACATTCACACGATAGAGAAAACAACAACAATGCTTCCAACTTTCAACTGGAAATGCTTGAAAATATAATCACTGCCTGAAAAGCACTTTGAAGTCCCTTGGGGAAAATGGCAGTGTATTAAAACATAATTGATTATACCTTGAAATTACTGAATATTTCTATTGCTACCTTCTTTGTATATCTAGTAAAAAAAAGTAGACAAGCAAGAATTAGAGCTTAAGGAGTCTAAGTTATTCTCAATGGATTTCATGAGCGAAGAAATGGCAGACCCACATGTTCCTCTAACACTGTGGTGACTACATTTTAACTAGGCCAGGAAAGAAAGGCCCTTATGTGGCATGGCTAACTACTTATGGGAGTAATTTTGCCATACAACTATAGCAAATTTATTTCAGTTCCAGATATCACTTTCTCCATTAACTCAGGAGACCAAAGGAGCACAACCACTTTCTTTTCATCCCTGTGAAACACAGCAAATTTCTCAGGAAGCAAATACTATTTAAATCATTTTCATAATTCTAGAATGCCTGTAAGACAAGTCCAGGGTCTAATTATACCACTTAAATTTGTTGAAGATGTTTGGGTTTTTCTTTTTTTCTTTTTAATTTCAATAACGAAAGAGCCCAAGGGTTTAAAGCCCTAATAATCTAATAAACTTTGCTAAGTGAACATTGTAACAGATACGCCTGGATGGGATTTTGTAAATACCAGACAATTTCCCCTGATCTTTATCAGGAAAAAGAAGTCTAAATCTTTGGCAGGAAGAAATTAAATGTAGTGCAAAATAATAACATCTGGCCAGATTGTGTTTGTCAAGGTAGCAGCTCCTTTAGATGTCAGACTGAAAAGTACTAAAAGGAACTCGCCACACTGCCACAGAATACTCAGGGTACAATTAACTCACACTAGCATGTCCCTCCAGAGGATTGTTTCACATGGATGGAATTTGAAGCCCTCTGCCAAATACAAGTTTGGGGCTCTTCTTGGGGTATTTTGTTTATTTCTCCATTACAGTACAGATTCCTAATAACACTTTGTACTTTGCAAAAGCCACTATGATCATTTAATGAGTCATTAAGGCTTATTTTTATCTTCTAACTCTAAGAGAGACAATGTAGTTCAATGAAAAGAGCAATGACTTTGAAGTTAGAATCTTAATGCTGCCACTTTCAGGTTCAGTGGCCTGGAATAGATTGCTTAATAGCTGTTAACCCCCCAGTTTCTACATCTGTAAAATGGGGATAATAATACCTAACAGTATTGTTGCCATTATAAAGATGACTCAAGTCTAGCAGTACATAGTAGGCTTTTAGTAAATTTAGATAACCTTGTTTCTCCTTCACTTAAGGGACCCAAATGAGTTCAAATGTCTAACCTCATAAACTTCCCAGAGTCTTCTGACCTTCAAGAAGGTTTACTTTATGCAAGCATACACTATCATCCCCTCCCATCAAAACCCAAACTAAAACCCTCAATGTTATATTTGAAATATATGTGCATCATTTATGCTTCTTCCACTATAAGCCACCTCAACCATCTGCCCCAGATCATCAGAAAGAACATACTTTGTTTTCCCACTAATGATTACTTTGATACATGAGATACTTTGTTTTTCGTGCCTCTTATTTTTTTTTAATCTGGCATTTAGAAAGGGAGAATTATGGTCATCTCACAGTAAAAAAAAGGTTTTCCCAATAAACAACTCTTTCCAGACTGTGTACCACAAAACAATGCTAAGCCACCGGTTTATCTGATCGGCCTGAGTACTTGCTTAAAATGTTAATTGCTAGAAAGAGTATTGTTTTCATATTCCCCAAAGAATAGGAATGTTGACAGAAGGCTTTGAGGGTTTTCTCCCACTTACTACTCTGTTGGACAGTAACAGGCACTTGGGCCTCACTCACTGGGTTTCTTAAGCTACCTTAAGGGCTGAGGCATGTGGAAGTTAACACACATATTACATCAAAGACAGTTCCGGGGCCCATTTTCCCAGCTGGAAAGGTGGGATGGATGCCCAGAATCCACACTCCAGGCAGGCAACATTTCACCACCCTCCAAGCACCTTTCCAACTACTGGAGCACCGGCTCCAGTGCGCTTTTCAAACAAGACTACTTCCTATTAAAAATGGCCACAAAGGTTTCAGATCTAGGGGAAGGAAAGGCAATACTGATGGAAGCACAGGAGACATGAACTCATTCAGACTGATAGTGTCATGGAACAACTGAAAAACAAGTACAGCAATCGCTTAAGACTTTCAAAGTATTTTCATATACGTTACCTGTTTTGATCCTCAAAAGCTCTGGCATGTTGGCAGGTCAGATGTTATCATCTTGCACATAAGAAAACAAACTAAGACACTTAAAATTACTTACTCATTTTCACACTGCTGACAACAGAACAGGAAACAGAATACATCTCCGATTCATGCTAAAGCTAATATTAATTAAGAATCAAAGAATACACTGGAAACCAAATGAAGATACTGATGCATTTTGCTGAAGCTGTTTTAACCTCCCCATAGAAAATGAAAAATTGAATTAACATCAGTAAAAGCAATTTTATAGCATTTAAAATAGGTTACCATCCTGAATATATAAATAGCACTTATAAATCAATAAGAAAATAAATGGTCATCAATAAGGAACAGTGTCTAATTTAAAAAAATAACAAAGTATTACAGAGAAAAATCACAAAATAAAAGGTACAAATGATCAACAAATCTTAGCAACCAAAGTACTATTTTTTTCACCCAAACTGGAGTTACTGTAAAATGGCAAATGGTTAGGAAAACATTCACATATTGTTAGTGAAAATGGAAGTAGGAACAAACTTTGTGGAAATCAAAAAGGTTAAAAAAATGTAAAAAATCTTCAAAATTGCATAGCGTCTGACCCAGCTATTCCAGTTCCAGGAAGTTATCCCAAGGAAATATTTAAGGATTAATTGTATTAATTTTAAATTGTACTGCTATTTGGTTACAAGAGTATTATTTCTATCACCGTGGTATACTGAAGGTAACCTCAATTTCCATTAATAGAGAGGGTTATATTCATAGTATATCGAATATCCACATTAAAGTAAGGGGTGGAACCTAAATACTGTATTTCTATCGTATTACAGGAATATATTAACATTGAAAGTAGCTCTATTACATGAAAAAATCAGTGTAACTCATTTTTGGAAAAAAATACACACATATCAATAACAAAAATGTGTGCAAGTTAATATGCCAAAACGTTAATAGTAGTTCCCCTCTGGTGGCTAAAAACTGAGTCATTTTATTTTTCTTTGTATTTATTCAATTTCTGTAATAACAAGTATAGTAATTATTTGTATAGAAAAACTTACTTTAATGAAAGAATAGCTTCAAGTAAACTTTACGCTATTACTTTCAAAGATTCAGAATGAACAAATAACCCATTGGCCTCTAGAAACCCGCCTTAACAATACTACTTTCTAATGAATCTAATGATTACCGATTTCTTAAAGTATTCTGAAAATTTTATTTAGAAAGTATGTTCTTAAGTCAGTTAATGACTCTTCCCTATAATTTTGCTTGCAATATTCATTTGTCTAAGTCCGTTTCTTCAACTTGAATCAATTTTAGTCAAACTTACCTCTGATCAAATTCCTATATCTAAATCAAATTCCAATTTAGAGTTGATTAAAGAAAGTACTACTACAGACAGATGTGAGAAAGAATGAGATCCTTAGTCTTTATCTTCAAAGAATACAAAGTGTTACTGGTTATTGAACATCTATTATATTAGTATACCAATCATGTGGTTAATGTTTAACATAAATTGTCTCATTTTCACAAGTCTGTAAGGTTGCAATTATTGTTCCCATTTTGTAAAACAGAGTTAAATACCAGACAATTTCCCCTGATCTTTATCAGGGAAAAGAAGTCTAAATCTTTGGCAGGAAGAAATTAAATGTAGTGCAAAATAATAACATCTGGCCAGATTGTGTTTGTCAAGGTAGCAGTATTTGAATTCAGGATTGATTTTTATTCCAAAGTTTGCATATTTTGCCATTTTGCCTTTCAGCAAAATATCAAATATAAAATTCTATAGAAAACAAGATAAGGTTATATGACTGGCCCCCAAAGTAGAGGAACTAGCAACCATGTTGAGAGAGAACACATAGTAATGTAGGAGAAAAGCATGTAATTAAAAATTTCATATTCTTGGGTCAGGCAACTCTACCATTTAGCACTGAGTTAAGCTGCCTGCAATGAAATTCTAAGTTTTAGTTTCCCTGTGGAATTACTATCACCTTTTTGAAAGGATGCTGGAAAGATTAAACTAAGTACAAGTATGTCTCCTTGCTGCATAAGAGACATTCAAGAAAAGTTCATTTCTCATCCCTTCAGGTTATTGTGAAAGGGTACGAGGAGGACACATAACTGCACTGGGACGAGCTAATGTGTGTCACCATTCTCATGATTCTTGGTCACAAGATGTCAAGCTGGGACACTGAACCTTATTCACACTGCTCCGTGAAAAGCCTAGATCAGACTGGAAGTAAAAGCAACCAGCAAGCCTGGGAGTGGAGAGGCCAGGAGCAGGGGCAAAGGCTTAGGGAAAACAGAAACTTTCCAATTCCATTATCAGGACTTTAAAAATCTTATATCTGAGCAGATTTTAAAACCTGCAAGTAAATGCTGCAGGCAACAGGTTCATCTTCTCTATTCGGTCATAGTGGTAGTTCTCGCAGGGGAAAGGTTTTCAGTTGGAAATTTGTGTCTGTTAATACTGCTGATTTTAACTGTGGAGGGGGCAGAGAAAGATCAAGAGTGAGAAAGGCAGAGCAAGTTTATTCAAACATTTATTGAGTGTCTCCTGCATCACCTGGGGATACAGACGTGTGGTGGAATAGACATAAGCAGTACCCACCGAGCTCCTTCTCTGTAAAGGAAACTCATGTTAATCAAATAACCATATATACACATGTACCACCGCAAACTTGATAAGTGTTCGAAAGGAAAAACACAGGTTCCCAGGAGAGGGAATAGAGTGGACCCTGGTCTAATCCAATGATTACATTTTGGTTAATCAGATCCAGAACTAATGCTGAAAAACTTCAACTGAAGGAGGGAGACATCATAAAAATTCTAATTTCCTTTCAGCAGTTTTGTTGTCCTTCCTCTCATAATGCAACCCAATGAAATCAGAGTCTCCCTTTGCTGGTTAGATCCAGTGACTACATTAACTCACTCGGACCACTAGGGGACCATTTAGAAACTGTATACTACATAGTCTTAAATACAGACATGCACACGGAGAGAGAAAAGAAGAAAACACATAAAATGTTACAAGGGAATATCTCTGAACGATGGGATTGTAAGTGGATATACATTAGAGCACTTCATGTTAATTATAATGATATTAATAAAAATATTTAAACATATGCATGTGCCAGATATGTGATATTCAAAGCAGCAAAGAGATTCTATTTCACACTAATGATGTTCATAAATGCACAAGCGGGAATAACAAAAACAGCTACTGTGCATCTGATTCCTATGGGTCAGCAAAGGGCTACCTTCTTCACAGCCCTCATGCAATATAGCCCCTTTTTGTTTTCTTTTTTTTTTTTTAAGATTTACTTATTCACTTTGAAAGTCAGAGTTAGAGAAAGGAAGAGGGGAAGAGGGAGAGGGAGAGGGGGAGGGAGGAGGGAGGAGGGAGAGGGAGGAGGGAGAGGAAGGAGGGAGAGGGAGGAGGGTAAAGGAGAAAGGAAAGGGAGAAAGGAGAGGGAGAGGAGGGGAGAGAGGAAAAGGGGGAAGGTGGAGAAAGGAGGGGGTAGAGGGAGAGGGTGGAGGGAGAGTAGAAAGGGAGAGGGTGGAGAGGAAGAGGGAGGAGAGGGAGGAAGGGAGGGAGAGGGTGGAGGGAGGAGAGGGAGGAAGGGAGGGAGGAAGGGAGGGAGGAAGGGAGGGAGGAAGGGAGGGAGAGGGAGAGAGGGGAGGGAGAGAGGGGGCGGTGGAGAGGGAGAAAAGGCAAGGGAGAGGGGGCGAGGGCGAGATCTTGAGATTTTCTATCTGCTGGTTCACCCTCCCAGATGGCCGCAATGGCCAGGGATAGGCCAGCCCGAAGCCAGGAGCCAGAAAGTTCACCCAGGTCTCCCACGTGGGCGGCAGGTGCCAAAAACTTGGGCCATTTTCTGCTGCTTTTCCCAGGCCACTACCAGGGAGGTGAATCAGAAGTGGAATATGGGATAGTAGCATGAGAGGCGGTGGCTTTACTAGCTACGCCTCAATGCTGGTCCCCTGATTTAAGCCTCTTTAATTAATGGCTCAGAGAAAAGGAACCAGCCTTTGGTCACAAAGGGAAGAAAGAGCAGAGCTGGGACCTGAACCTCCACCTCCCTGAACCCAGAGCACATGCCATGCACACTATGCCCTCTACTTCCTTGCTGGGTGTTTGCAATTTTCATAGGAGAATGCTACATGAGAATTTATAAATCTAGCCAAGAAAGGAGTTCAGAAAGACTAGTATCTGGGGCTGGTGTTGTAGTGTACTGGGTTAAGCCACAACCTGCAATGCTGGCATCCCACCTGAGCGTCACTTTGAATCCCAGCCACTCTGCTTCCAGTCCAGCTCCTGAGAAAAAGCAGGATGATGGCTCGAGTGCTTGGGTCCCTGCCACCCATGTGGGAGACTCAGATGGAGTTCTGGGCTCCTGGCTTTGGCCTGGGCCAGCCCCAACCACTGCAGTCATTTGGAGAGTGAAGCAGCGGTTGGAAAATTTCTGTATCTCTGTCTTTCCCTCTAAGTAAATCCTTCAAATAAATAAACATTTTAAAAAAGAAAGACTAATGTCTAATAGGCAATAACTTGAATTTCATTGAGAGAAAGATGGGCACTGGCTTCCTGGACTCCCTCCCCTTCCCTTCGATGAAGAGCCATGTCTGATATGGGCAATCTACTCCACGAGTCTCTGCCCTCTAGTTGGAATTAAGCTTTTTCAATCCCACACTGCCATAGAGGTGAACTTCCTGTAAGCTAATGAAACTTAAGCTACAGAGATCAGCACTTGCATCCCGCTCCCAGAAGTGTCATAGGCATTTTATATTTTGAAGTTTGCCTTCTTTTCCTTAAAGTTCCAAAATTCTATAAACTTCAAGACCCACAAAATCTAGATCCATCCCTGGAAAACTGCTAAGGTTTCCATCACAGCATTTCTCTTACAATGCCTTGTGCTCAAGTTACTCATGTATATGTGTCTTAGTCTCTGAATTTTTCAGCTTGTAGACTATAAGCATGAGGTAGTGTTATCCCTGAATTTCCCATAATACCTGCCTTCAGATATGCTAGGGACTTACATGGCAAATGGTTTTAAATTAAATAAAATTGAATTCCCTTGTAAGAAAGCAAGCCAGAATGGAAGAGACGGTCCAAGGCCATAAAACAGAATACACAAAGTCTATGTAACACATGGTGGATTAGGAGACAGGCTACAGAGCTGACTTAATGGGTTCAGTTCCTGTTTCTGTCATTTCATGACTATGCCACTTTAGGCAAGTTACTTAATTTCTGTTAGTCTCCATTTAGTGGTAACATGTGGCTAATGAAAGTATCAAGCCAGGGCAGGTGTTATGGTGCAGTAGGTTAAGCCGCTACTTGGGATGCTCGTGAGTGCCATCTTGAGACTCAGCTACTCTGTTTCTGGTCCAGCTCCCTGCTAATGCATCCTGGGAAGGTAGCAGAAAATGGCCCAAGTACTTGGACCCCTGCCACCCATGTGGGAGACCTAGATGGAGATTTGGGCTCCTTACTTGGCCTGGCCCAGCCAGAGCAGTTACAAGCATATGGGCAGAGAATGAGCAGGTGGAAGATAGTTCTCTCTCACGCACACGCTCTCTCTCTCTCTCTCTCTCTCTCTCTCTCTCTCTCTCTGTTTGTTTACCAAAAAACTACCTCCTTCATGGTGCTGTGGTAAGATTTAAGTGAGATAATCTCAGTAAAATGTTTTTGAACATGAAACCTTCAGTTCCTCTCTGACTTTGTACATATTCAGAGTTGGTTTCTGATCTTCATGAAAACCCTCGACTCTTCTTTGCATCTAAGCCTGCCTACTCCCCCCAGACTCATTCAAACCCAGCCTACATGACCCCAAGAGCCTGCACTCATGATCATTGCATTCCATCGCCGGGAAGCAAAGGAGAAGACTAATGACTTAAAACCCATTTCTGCCATGGAACCTGAAACTGAAATCAAGGCAAAATGCAAATCAGAAGGCATCAGGATGTGATAAATGAGAGAACTGAGGCCCAGAAAGGGCAAAGGGGAATGGAACGTAGGCAAAAGATGTAAGGAAGTAGGGAGGAAGCAAGAAGACCTGGAGACTGGCTGAAAAGTCAAGTGAGGAAAAGGAACAGTGTTGGCACAGACTGCAGTCCCTGAAAGCGTGACCTAGTCAAGAGAGGAAAGGCGTGTTTAATCGCAACATGCCTGTGTCCAGCTTAGAGGAAAACCGTTTCTATGTCCACTCCACTGAGAGGATAATGCAAGTCTCTTAAACATACGCTTCGTTACTCAGATATATCAGCCAGGGCAACTCAGTGAGAGAGACAGAGGAGCAGCAGCACATGTTGCAGGAAGTAAACAAATCCCAGTGGCAGAGCGCTGAGGAGTAATCACTCTCAGCAAAAGTGGGACTTTTTTTTTTTTCTTGGAGGCTTCTAGAGAGCAGGGACAGTAGTCTTTAATGTGCTTTGGTTGGAAGCACTAGGGGGAAATCTGGGCAGTGATGAGAACAGGGAGAGGGTGCGGGTTCAGAGCCCTAACCTGAACTGGGGTAAAAGCTAATGTGCACGATCTTCTCACTGTTGTTGGCCCACAACAGTCTGCCTGCACAGAGGCACTTCCCAAAGGTCCCTCGTTTTTTCTTTTTTACAAAGGGAATGGGCATTTTTTGAAGATTAATTTATTTACTTGAAAGTCAGAATTAAAGAGAGACAGACAGACAGAGAGGTCCTCCATCCACTGGTTCACTCCCAAAAATGGCTGCAATGGTCAGAGCTGGGCCAATCTGAAGTCAAGAACTCTTCCAGGTCCCCAACATGGGTGCAGGGGCCCAAGGACTTAGGCCATCTTCTGCTGCTTTCCCAGACCATAGCAGAGAGCTAGATCAGAAGGGGAACAGCCAGGACTCAAACCGGTGCCCATACGGGATGCCTGCACTACAGGCGGTGGCTTTATCCACTACGTCACAGTGCCAGTGCCTCTCAAAGGTCTTTATATTAAATCGTTTTCAGCCTGATGACTGACTTTCCTGAATCAATACAGGGCACAGGCAAGGTTTACAACTCCCCCTGCCTCTGTCTCTGCTACAGCAACAGAATTTTGAAACCCAGCTGAATCCAAAAGTTCTTAAAGACTGACATGATTTTAAACACCCTCTTTCCAGTTGTTTTCCCAATAACTCTAATAATGAAAAGAACTGCATTTTTAAAAAAAAAATTTTGTAGCCAAAATATCTCTTTGAGTCAGCAGCCATAAAGTCCACTAATTAAAGCCAGCATCTTCTGGGCTCTGCTGAGAAATTCACCCTTTTATAATGGGATTTACTAGAGCTTTGCTGTACAGATGAGTGGTTTGATTAATAATTTACATTTTGAGTATATATAACTCACTCACGCTCATGATATGCATTCCCAAAATTCTTCTATTCGGTTGAATCTTATTATATTTAGCCCTGGCAAATGAATTAAGTTCTAATTAGACATCAATGTAATTATTCTCGGACATCCATTATTTTCAATGAAGAAAGGGCTGTGGCAGAATGACCAGCAGTTTGATGCAGTGACTTAGTGCAAGTGGGTCTGCACAGAGCCAGGGCATGGGCAGGGGAACTGTCAGACCACTCGGGAAAAAAAAATTTGTGAAATGGAGAAAAACGGCCCTGCATTCACTTAAAACCCTCACCATGTTATGAAAACTAAATTAACAAATGATTGAACCTCAAAAACATGTTTATCAACATTCAAGCAATTATTTAGTCACATATTAGCCGTGAAGGAAAAAAGCTTTGCTTGAATAATGTCCCTAAACAGTGATTTCAAGCAGAAATGACTGGAGAAATTGCTGTGAGCTGATGGAAAAGGGTGTTCGAACCAAGGTCAATTTTATTTAGGGGGAGTGGGAGAGACAGCAGTCTGACAGAAAAGAATGTAAGAATTGCCAAGAACATATGGAAACAGAACAGAAAGGAGAGGAGCAGCAGAAAGAGCCCAGAAACCTTGTCCACCTCGCCATTTTCAGAGGGCCCTGGTCATCTCCAAAGTACCCCGGCCAGCAACAAGTAAAGGTGCCCAGACTGAGACCACCGTTACCTAACTCTCTGCCATAATAAATGTGGACCAGAAAACACAAGGAAAAATCCAGCCTGGCAATAACAAGCCAACCGTGACCTAGCTACTTGTCCGTGTGTGAAAACAGACCAGATATAGGCCAGAAGAAACTTCTGGAGACTGAACAAAGCATTGCTCCTGGCAGCACTGACATCTCAACCAGCACGGGTTCACATCCAATGGTACATAAACTAAACCCCTTTTTCAAAGAGTCCTTTGCCTAAGTACTTTCTCACTTGTGCCCTGGCGATGTTGGTAGTTGTATCATCTGTATGTGGAACAGTTACTGGGGTGTGTCACGAACTCCAGCCTTGTCTAGGGTATTATCTGTAAATGAGCTGTCTAGGTAATGCAGGCATATAGTGTTGTGCTTTTCAAGAAACTTTATATACATATTATCTCTGCAAGATAAGCAGGACTGTAATTTTTACCATCGTTTCCGAGATAGGAAGACTGAAGCTAGGTCTAAATACTTACCCCATATCAGAAAACTCAAAGGCAGATCTAGAAGTAGAACTTAGATCTCCAAATCAAGTGTTTCTCGGCCGGCGCCGCGGCTCACTAGGCTAATCCTCCACCTTGTGGCGCCGGCACACCGGGTTCTAGTTCCTGTCGGGGCGCCGGATTCTGTCCCGGTTGCTCCTCTTCCAGGCCAGCTCTCTACTGTGGCCCAGGAGTGCAGTGGAGGATGGCCCAAGTACTTGGGCCCTGCGCCCCATGGGAGACCCGGAGAAGCACCTGGCTCCTGCCTTCGGATCAGTGCGGTGCGCCGGCCGTAGCGCACCAGCCGTGGCGGCCATTGGAGGGTAAACCAACAGCAAAAAGGAAGACCTTTCTCTCAAATCCAGTGTTTCTTTCATTAGTCTTAAGCACCCCAAAAAGGAAATATTAAGAAAAGGACAGTAAACATAATCTGATCATTCCTTAGTGATCCACAGCCACCATGATGAACATCAACTCTTGGACCTACTATCATATGGGGCTACAGAAGCACGTGGGGCTATGCCCCCCTCTATTACATGCCCCCAACTGCCACAATTACTGAGCCCTGAAATCCACTTTGAAGGCATCGACCCTGTCACTTGGTACTTCTGGCTGCTCATAGGTACCTCCCCTTCATAGTCCTCTAAGGCTTTCTATTTGACTGCTCATCTACCAGGGGCTAGAAAGCCAGAAAATCAAGCCAGTAAGGAGACTTAATTTAGATCAGTAGTCAGCTCTAAGCAAGGATCCACACAGGAGCTCCATGGCAGTTCAGGTGTGCAGAGATGTTTTCTGCTTAACTACTACTTTTTCTCTCTGATAAAGAGAATTCAAGCTATGGCAACTTCCAGGAAAAGCAAAGTGACGCTGCCTTCGGAACAATCTGCTCTCACTCAAAGTCAGTGGCACTTTGAGGAAGAATAGAATGATCTGTCACAGGAAACCCCTGGACACGCCCCAAAGGTTTCTGGATGATTCAAGGTTGAAAGTCATAGTGAAATTCTGCAATGAAAACAGAACTCGGGCCCTGAAGGTGTGGAGCTATTGGCAATGTGATGAAAAATTCAGAATCCTATCTCACCGTTCTTCACTAGGACACAAATCCTTCAAGTCAACTTTATTTTACCTCATGTACACTAAGGACGGGAAAACCATGTCACATGATGGCTTGGGAGAAGCTGTGGCATCAATGAGTTTCCTCATCTGTAAACTGGTGATAATTACAATACAGACCTCATAAGGCTGCTGGGAAAATTTAATGAGATAATTATGTAAAAGTAAGCATCATATATTAGGCTCTTAATAAATCTTCACTTTTATTATCATTATAATTATTACAAGGTAGGGGAGAAGAAAAAGAGAGAAAGGAAAATCTACTTTCAGTGGAGTTTTTCAAAAAGAATTAATTAAGCAGAAACAAAAAACGATCGTGCTGCCCCATTTTACTAAGCACATCTAAGTAAATTAAATTGAGGAAACGAGGCAATGCAAAGATTGAAATAAAGAACAACTTTTTTTAATGCTTCAATCATTATCAAAACAACATTAGCAACAGAGCATTCCAACCACTGTAGCAAAGGGCCCTAGGCTCATTTATGAGGGCAAAGGCTTCCTGCAAAACGAAGACATAAAAATCCAAATCAAGGCAGTAAGGATTGCTCGTGGAACTGTGCACATATTTGCAGAAAGCACTCACTGCTTAAAAACCCCCAATGTGGACCAGGGAAGGAATCCTGAAGAGATTGTGGATCTAGGCCAAGATCAAGATGAGCTTTCTTCAACATCATGTGGTAGAGAAAAATAGCTCACAAAAGCTATTATGAGCAAATTATTGGGGCAATTTTCTCAATAACTTGGTGCAGCAGAATCTTGGGGAGGGAATGTATTTTACAGAAAGCAAACGATTGTGCCCCCATTCCATTTATTGGAATAAGATGATGATGAAAGGAAGAAAACAAATGTGTTCTCTCCTCTTCTTAGCAATTAATAATGCCCCATCATGCAGTGATCTTTGGTTTCAAGTTTTACCTCTCAAAATGTTTGTTACAGGACAAATTTGGGGACCATGTCTCTCCAAACATGGCATAAATGCCTTGAGTTCTGAGATTATGGCTTATTTTTTCTTATGA
Organism: Oryctolagus cuniculus; assembly: GCF_051225735.1. Lineage (NCBI taxonomy): Eukaryota > Metazoa > Chordata > Mammalia > Lagomorpha > Leporidae > Oryctolagus > Oryctolagus cuniculus. Next base: position 111,158,694 of record NC_142888.1, read on the forward strand.
GTGATTTTTTTTCCTAAAAGTAGGGCAGGAAAAGAATAGAGAAAAAAAAAAAACAAGATGAAGAATGAGCGTATAATATGCACAAGGTAGAAGGCACAAGCCATAATGAGTTAAGACATCATTTAGATGTCTCCGTGTTCCTTTGCTAGGATTACTCTTCGCCCTGCCTCCACAATTTAAGGGAGAGAGAGAGAGAGACAGAGAGAGAAAGAGAGCAAGCAAGAGAGAGAAAAGGGAGGAGGAGGAAGAGCAGGAGTATTTGATGCAGCCAGGGGTGCTACTTCTACGTCCCACTCTCTCTCTGTTCACATGACTAGTATTTTGCCCCTAAGCCACAGAAGTCATATCCTGAAGCTAAACCCAACAAAATCTATTCAGAACTCCTTTGCTCTCCTAGTCTCATGCTGCTGCAAACATAAAAAACACAATATTCCCAGTGCAGGGCTGGACAGAGTTAAGAATGCTGACACCAAGAGTCCTCAGAAAGACAGCTACATCAGCTTCTGTACATGCTGGAATACCACTCCACTCCAGCCAGGTAATGGCTGTAAAGCAGTATCTGAGGGTTTGGTTGTTCTAAGTATGAAACACCACCTTGATGCCCCCAAAGGGGAAGAGTCAGCTCCTCACTTCAACCCAATTCTCACATTATATCACTTTATCACCCCACTTTCAGCCACCAGATCAACTCCAAAACAAATCTGAGAAGTACATGAATGGTACATGTATTTTTAAAATCCGCCTAAATTATTCATTCTGTCGCCAAATTGCTAGTCTCAACAAACTCTTCACGAGAGTGTGACTGCATAAATAGGTTAACAAATACTTCAAGCTTATATATTGTACTTCATATAATCAACCTAACATCCCCTGAGGTTTGACCCAAGGAATTGTTCTGAATGTAAGTTTTATTAGCGAATTTGAATAATTTCCTTAGCTAATTCTAAAAATTGCATTATAATGCACAAAACAAGCTATAATCAAGTCTACCTAACAATTCAAAGAGGTTAATTCTTGTAAAGGTGCCATAAATCGAAAGCTTTAGAATGTCAAGTACTCAGAAGTGTTATTTTTCTATCTGACCCCAATGCACTGTTTATGGGCTAAGAAAATGGCAGTGGATTGCATCTGGTCGGAGAGAGACAGAAGAAAGCCCCAATAACCAAAATTAATGTTCGCAGTAAGAGGAGGCAGCCTATTGAGGTGGTTAAGAACACAGACTCTAAGAGCCAGGCCACTAGGGCTCAAATTCTGCCTTTATGATTTATTTATTAGTTGTGTGGCCTCGGAAAACTGATTTAACCATTCCATGCCTTAGGTTTCCATCCTTAAAATGGAGATACTAATATCTATGCATAAGTATATTTTGAGGACTAAATGATTTTATATATGCAAAGCACTTTAAATAGAGTATACAACATATGGGGCTATGTAAGTGCTTCTTGCTATCATCACTACCACCACCACCATCACCACCCTCCTCATTCCTAGCTGGGTTTTTACACTGAAAGAGTACCTCCCCAGGTTCCTATGATAGTCCCACACGTCGGCAAGAAATGTAATTTCCTACCTCCTCTGGCAATGCCATGACAGCTTCTTTCACAGTCATACATAGGTGTGGTAAGAGCTGAGACTCACAAAGAGAAAAGGAACCACTCACACACATGAGGAAAAAGACCAGCCACCAAGCCCCTTTCTCCCTCTTAAATGGTCCTAGTGGTCAGAAGGAGTCCATGTGTTTCCCACAAGCATCTAACTCACTCTTGCAGGAAACTGGGCTCAGTGTTTAAGAAAACTTACTTTGTTTTTGAAACAAGTCTTAGGGACTAGCCCAAAGTATCATTTACTATTTCTGCAGAAATTTATAACTTTTACATATAGGTAAACAAAGCATCCCTGGACCATCATTTTTTATAATACCTACTTTTCCAAAGATTGAAATGAAGCTTCTCTAAATACTGTGTTTTTCCTTAACCAGAAACTCTCACTGGGAGGTTTTGTTGTATCAAGCATTAATGCTGGAATGGTAATTTATAAATTATACTTAGCATTTAAAAGCCCAGTGCCCAAATAATGATACCATTGAGTAACACATCAAAGATGATCCCCAGAACTCACCTTGGAAAACCGCGGCATTCTGAATAATTAAGAACTTGAGCTCCATACTTGCAGACTGAAGCAGTTGTTCCATGTTCAACCGTGCTGTTAGTTGGTATTTTTCTTCCATCTTTCTTGAACAGCATGTTGGACCCTTGGGGAGACATACTTGCAAATCTGATCCTGAAACAAACAAGGTTTTCATGTTTCAGTAAGCAGAATTCTTTGTGTCTCTCTCTCTCTCTCTCTCTCTCTCTCTCTCTCTCTCTCTCTCATACACACACACACACACACACACAGGAAGCAAACAGGGCAGAACAATGCATTTCTTGTAAAATCTTGATTATTCAAAATTAGCATTTATCTTAATTAATCTTGGCTTTCTTCTAATCATCCTTATGACTGATTCTTTTTTGAATAACCATCAGAGAACTGCAAAGGCTTGAATCATAAATTCTGCATAAACCAATGTATATCACCAAATACATGTCATTGAATACAGATATTTGTCTGTTAAAAGATCAATTTTTACCTCTGTAATTCATTTTCCCTAATTAAACTTTATGAAAAAGAACACAGCCATGAAACAATTTTCAAAATTTCAGTTACAATTTCCAAATGAAATCTATGGCTAGCTAACCCAATGTTGCTTTTTAGGATAAATCATGAAAACATCAATATCACAGTTAACCACTGCTGCCGTTGTCCTAACTAAAGGCCTAGAGCAAAACAAGTTATTCAACATGCATTTCTTGGTGTGTACAATAAGCACACAGTATATATGTGGTTGCAGGAGACAACAAACAAAAGTATGAACACATTGTCAAGCAGTGATAAATCTTAGAGAGAAAAGAAAACAAAGGAAGGGAAAATAAACTGTGGTATATCACATATATATATATCCCAGAAAGGAATTAAGTATTGATAAATGCTACTACATGGTTAAACCTCCAAAACATTATGCTTAGTGGGAAAAGTCAGATAAAAAAAAGTGCATGCTTTATGATTCCATTTATAAAAAGTTTAGAAAATGGAAACTACAATGACAGAGAGCAATCCAGTGGTTGTTAGGGGGTATGAAGGGCAAGAGATGAGAGGGAGGCAAATTGTAGTGAGAAAATTATGAGGACTCATAGACATGATCATTATTTGGATTGTGGTGACAGTTTCATGGATATATACCTATTTCACAATTATCAAATTATAGTCTTAAAATATGTATATCTTATCCAATAGCAATTATACCTCAATAAATTATTAGCTTTTTTAGACAAGCAAAGTGAGGGAGATATAAAATGGGGTGGTACCAGAGACTATTTTATTTAGGACAATTAGCAAAGACTTTTTTTTTACAGAAAGTTTTTATTTAATAAATATAAATTTCATAGGTACAACTTTTGGATTATAGCAGTTCTTCCCCCCGATACCCGCCCTCCCACTCCCAAACCGTCCCACCTCCTACTCACTCTCCCATCCTATTCTTCATTAAGATTCATTTTTAATTATCTTTATATATTCAGAAGATCAACTCTATACTAAGTAAAGATTTCAACAGTTTTCACCCACACAGACACACAAAGTATAAAGTACTGTTTGAAGACTAGTTTTACCACTAATTTGCATAGTACAACACATTAAGGACAGAGATCCTACATGGGGAGTTAAGTGCACAGTGACTCCTGTTGTTGATTTAACAATTGACACTCTTATTTATGACGTCAGTAATCACCAGAGGCTCTTGTCATGAGCTGCCAAGGCTATGGAAGCCTCTTGAGTCCACAAACTCCAACCTTATTTAGACAGGGCCATAATCAAAGTGGAAGTTCTCTCCTCCCAAAGAAAGGTACCTCCTTCTTTGATGACCCATTCTTTGCACTGATTCTCACTCATAGAGATCATTCATTTGGGTCATTTTTTGGCCAGAGTGTCTTGGCTTTCCATGCCTGAAATGCTCTCATGGGCTTTTTAACCAGATCCAGATGCCTTAAGGGCTGATTCTGAGGCCAGAGTGGCAGACTTCCTTGTAAGGCAACATTTAAGGAGAAAGGAGAACATCAGGATTTTATGTCCCTCACCAACACTAGCCAATATTAGGGTCAGTGGCTATTAAGTACAATCACCTTCCTTTCTATAACACCTGTTTTACTCAAACCCTCTCTTCAGTTGCATCTATTGAGCTGCTGCCTATGGTAGCGATGCAAACGTATTCCACCAATTCTCCTATTGTGGGAGTGTAACAGAGCATCAGGCCCAACTGCTGCCCTCTGAATTCACTGCCGTGTTACAAAGAGGCCACAAGTCCTAGCAGCTGCTCCCAGCCAGTAACAGAGCATGGCAATGACACTGTCGGGAGAGACACAGGATTTTGTTCACAGGGAATTCTTCGGCTTGAGAACTCCCATGAACCTTGCCAAAACTTGTTTAAAACTGCACTGCTCAACCTTCCTCCCTTTCTTCTATCCTCCACAGGTATCACACCTGAATCCTGGTCTGATGACTCTTTTCAGGCTCCTTCAGCTCCCTGTCCGTTTACTTTCACAAGTGTTTTTTCCTAATAAATCTCTTATAAATTTAATTCTACATAGGACTAGATGCTAGTCCAACTGGCATCTGTTTCTCAGGGAACCCTGATTCATACACCTTGTATATGCCAGGCACCATACTTTTGGCTGGAAGTACAACTTTGTACAAAAAAAGACATGGTTTCTGTACCCAAGGAGCTCACTGTCTGATGGGATAACAGACATAAATAACTAATACATAGTAAACAAGTACAATAAAGCAACATAGTTAGGTAGAATGGCCAAATCTATTTATGGAATACAACTCACCCTTAGTCCCATAAGATCCCCAGCAAAGTAAGGCTCAATAAATCTTACTGCAGAAAAGTTATCAAGCATATTCAGATATTCTAGACAGCTTTTCAACAATTGGGGTTTTATTTTTTTGTTTTTGTTTGTTTTTGTTTGTTTGTTTTTGACAGGCAGAGTGGACAGTGAGAGAGAGAGACAGAGAGAAAGGTCTTCCTTTTTTGCCGTTGGTTCACCCTCCAATGGCTGCCGCGGCCAGCACACTGCGGCCGGCGTACCGTGCTGATCCGATGGCAGGAGCCAGGTACTTATCCTGGTCTCCCATGGGGTGCAGGGCCCAAGTACTTGGGCCATCCTCCACTGCACTCCCTGGCCACAGCAGAGAGCTGGCCTGGAAGAGGGGCAACCGGGACAGAATCCGGCGCCCCGACGGGGACTAGAACCCGGTGTGCCGGCACCACAAGGCGGAGGATTAGCCTAGTGAGCCACGGCGCCGGCCCAATTGGGGTTTTAAAAAGAGGCAGGGACTACATAAGCCCTGTCACCAGAAAATTTCCCTCGGTTACATCTTATTTCCTGAGAAATTCCAGCTGATCATGATATATATATATATATATATATATATCCAAATATTGTTTTAACTTTCACATATTCTTAATATAAGAATGAAATTTATCACATGACATCATGGTTAGAGTCCAAGTTATAGATTCCAAGCTCTCTACTTCCCCTTCCTTAAGGGAGCAGCTGACAAAAGTGGTAAAGGAAACCACAGATAATACACATCACCAAACCTAATCCAGCACCACAATTTACCGTACTGTATGGAAAGGTGATATTTAATGTCAAAATACAATTTGGGGTCTAGGGACACAGAGCTCAGATTTATCTTCTATAAATGTCAATCTCATATACAAGTTTAAACCAATTTTAAATATGGTCTAAGATTAAAGATTTTATGATTATCTTTAGAAAAAAGGGGGAAAATAGTTCTAGCTCACTGTGTTCTTTCTACATGAAATTACAAAATGTAATGCAGTTTACTGGACCAGGAAGGGAAAAGGCTCCATGGGGAAGAGTGGCTAATGTAAATTTAAATGAAGCTGGTTGAGACATACACACAGATATGAAAAATATTATACAGAAGATATTTTCCATATACCAAGTTCCCATCCATTTACTTTCTTTGTAAACCTAAGTAGTATGTGTTTAAAATAGCTGTAAGTCCATAAAATTAATTGCTTCAGATAAAACCCTTTGTGTTCCTCCATTTGCATTGGTAATGATGTCTAGTTTCAGGAATGGTTGAGTTTATTTGGCAGGGTGGCTGGCTGTTAGTGCTGTTCCTATTACCAAGTGGGAGTTATAAAATAATAAGGCTCAGATCTTCCCTCTGTAAAGTGCCCTGAGTTGTTCAGATCTTGGAAGGCACCAAACAGTTGCTCCGTGTACCTAAAGAAACCCAGAAATGATTCCTTGAATTACCGTGACACTAGTCTGCTTCGCCTTTGATATGATAATTCAGAAAGTAACTTAGAGCTTGTACAGTGTGCCCTTTTCCTGAACTGATCAAGTCTCATCATTGTATAAACTTCTACCACCTCAAGAATCAATTTATCCAAAAATCCTTAAAGGAATAAAACCTCAAATGAGAACATTTGGAAAAATATGTCAGATACCAAGAAAGCTACATGCTATATCAAAAGATGAATGTGTATATATATATATATATATAAAACAATGTTTACTCTTTCTCCCAGCCCTGTCTGCTTAATCAATAAAGATATAATTGATGTAGGGCTAAGAGTTAGCTACAGATTTGAAGACACAAGACATCTATAAACTGATAACAATTCAGGATTTCCAAACCAGGGAGAGAAATGCATACCAAATAGAAAAATATTTCAAGTAAACTTTTACAAACCAGCTTTATTAAAAACCCACCACATGGGCCGGCGCCGCAGCTCACTAGGCTTATCCTCCGCCTAGTGGCGCCGGCACACCGGGTTCTAGTCCCTCTTCCAGGCCAGCTCTCTGCTGTGGCCCAGGAGTGCAGTGGAGGGTGGCCCAGGTGCTTGGGCCCTGCACCCCATGGGAGACCAGGAAAAGCACCTGGCTCCTGGCTCCTGCCATCGGATCAGCGCGGTGTGCCGGCCGCAGCGCGCCGGCCGCGGCGGCCATTGGAGGGTGAACCAACGGCAAAGGAAGACCTTTCTCTCTGTCTCTCTCTCTCACTGTCCACTCTGCCTATCAAAAAAAAAAAAAAACACCACATGAGGAACAAAGGGGCCCAAGGAGAGCTAGACACACCTAAGTGAAATGACAATAATGAAATACAATCATTTCAATGCATGAGCATGGACACGAAAGAACAAAAATAGCAGAAAAGAACACAAAAACAGAAAGAATGTAAGAACTTTGAAGGGGGCCGGTGCTGTGGCGTAGCAGGTAAAACCACTGCTTGCAGTGCCAGCATCCCATATGGGTGCCAGTTCTAGTCCCGGCTGCTCCACTTCTGATGCAGCTCTCTGCTATAGCCTGGGAAAGCAGTAGAAGATGGCCCAAGTCCTTGGGCCCCTGCACTCGCGTGGGAGACTCAGAAGAAGCTCCTGGCTTCGGATCGGCTCAGCTCTGGCCATTGTTGTCAACTGGGGAGTGAACCAGAGGATGGAAGACTTCTCTCTCTCTGCCTCTCCTCTCTCTGTGTAACTGACTTTCAAATAAAAAAAAATCTTAAAAAAAAAAAAAGACCATCAAGGAAAGCCTCATCAACTAAATAAAGAATTACCCTGAAAACTGAATTCTAAACGGGATGAAAAAAAGTAAAAACAAGGGCAAATGACTAAGGACGTACACCGAGAACTGGTACAAAGCTATATGAATAAAAGCAAAAAGGTCAGTTCAAGAAATAAAATGCCACCTACAAAAGACTTAGTAAACAGGAAAGCAGTCTGTAAGTATATGAGGAACAAAATAAGGTGAAATGAAAATAGACCCTTTATCAGATGGAGAGGAAAAGTAATCATGAACCACGCTGGTCATAAAGGGGTACTCACTTTTTCTTTTTTTTTTTTTAATGTAAAACTGGAATTCAGCTGGGAAATGGGAATAGAAGCAAGCAATATGGCCTGGGCTGGAGATAAGAAGAAGACTTAGCAATTGACTATTCAAATGAGCCAGAAATGTTCAGCTCTTTAGGGCTTAATAACTTATATTTCCAGATGCGGGAAAAAAAATTAACTGAAGTCATTACAGGGCTGCTAGTTCCCATTTAGTTTGAAGGATTAAAAGTACCTTCATACTATAATCTCCTCTCCTAGACTGTAAATTCCTGAAGAGCAGAGAATGACTCCCATTTCCTTTGGGATGCCCTGTCGATCCCATTCATCCCTGTGCACATAGTGTTGAATTAATGAGGGCCATAGACGGAGAAGACTAGCAAAGAATTTTGTGTCTATATCTAAAAGGAGGAAGTGGATACAGATGACCCTGAAAATGTTCATCTGTACACTTAACTTTCATCTTGGTAAAATATTGGAAAATTTCATACAAATCCATTCCCAAACATCTTGGAGATACACAGATGTTTCACTTGAAGCAACTGTGAAGTAAGATACTTGTAATTCTTTTGGTACAATATCTTGCTTGCACACTGGCTCCAGTTCTGGGTCCTAGAGGGGATATTTAAACTATGGAAGCTGCTTCTCTGGAGGATTATTCCCCCGTGTACTCAAACAGGCCATCCTTACCCATTGCCTTACCTCCCAGAGAATAAGCGCAAGATGGCCCACAGAGGCGCTCTCCTGATTCGATAAGCTTGAGCCAGTGGATCTCTTCTGGTTTGACTACCTGTAGCCTGGCCTTCTTGACCTTCATCACAAACACTTTCCTTTGGGTCAGTTCTTACTCTTTGTTGGCTCAGTTAAAGACCTGACATTTTAGACTGCTGCTGACTCCCTTTAGCCACCTCCCCCAGGACTGGGACTTTAGTTTCTCTTTGCAGTGAAGTCCCAGGCTCATCAGACTCACTTGGAGACCCCACTGACATTGGTGTACGGGACTCTTTTGAACATGTCAGTTTTATCGAATTATATTCCAAGTCAGTAAGTATTAATGGCCCAGAGATCAGCATCATCATAGACACTAGTAGGCAGGAAAGAGCAAAAGCATTTATGGTCCCTGAATTCAAGCTGCTTACAATTGAGTCCTAGCTCCACTATTTGCTAGCTGTGCAAGCAAGTGCAGTTCCTTAACTTTTCCATGACCTTTTTGCCCTTATCTATGAAACGAGATTATCAATACTACTTTTTGTATAAAGTTATTGTAAGCATTAAATGAAAGTTTGTATGTAAAGCTCCTAGCATTCTTGAAACAAATATTCAATATGTGCTAATCAGAATAAAAAATAAAAAATTCACGCAGAGACCAGACTTCCATGCACAAAAATAGCTAAAGTTGATATATGGTTATGTGAAAAAATATGCAAGATAGTTCCTGAGCTGATAGAAACAGTCTATACTTTAATTGGGATAGTGGTTATATGGGTACATACATTTGTTAAAATTCATTAAACTCTTCACTTAAAATGGGTGCATTTATTGTTTGTAAATTACATCTCATTAAAAATATACATTATAGACAATATTTCCTAGATAGGGGAATGCTGGTAAGGGGCTCTAGTCAAAGAAGACTTCCAGGAGGAGGTGGGGCTTGAGCTAGACTGTAAAGGATGAGAAGGATGTAAAGGGATCAATGGATGAAATGTGTTGGGCACCAGTAGAGTAGCAGGGCAAGGCTAACGGGCCAGGAGACAGGCTGGAATCTGGGGTATAGTTAGCTTATCTGGCAAGATACGCCTAAATTTGAAGACCCTTCAGTGCAGGCAGAGGCCTGTATAGCATTGACCCCATGGGCAATAATGGACCACTGAAGGTTCTCAAGCAGAGACGTAATATGATGAAGAATACTGTTTAGGAAGATTAGTCATATGGCCTGAAGTTGGGAAATGGACTAAATAACCCCTCAAGGTCACTTCCAGTCTTCTGATTCTCTAATTACCTTTATTATGTTCTATATGTTGGTTATTTTACTGGACCACAATTTTAGCTAATGACAATAAATTGTCAAAAATCACATTAAAAGGCACATTAAAGAACTGAAGGAACATTAATGCAGACCTCGATCCTTACACTTTTCTAAGAGCAGATAAACCATATTCAAACAGTAACAAAAAAGAATAAATCGTCAGGGCTCAGTAACAATGAAAATTGAAATCTTTTCCATATATATATATGATTTGACACATTTCATTGCCAGAAGGTATGCTTTATGAATGGTCTTTTTTTTTTTTTTTTTTTGGCTAACAAAGATTCACTGTGCTCAAAATAATATTATCATTAAAGTGATATTAAACAAAAGAATTAATGATATTCAAAACTGGTTGCTTCATGACTTGTAGAGAAAATAATAATGTCTATTAAAATTATCCAAAGGATTAAGTGCAGGTTGCTCTACTAATGAACCAAAAATAACATATCAGGCATTTTTAAAAGGTATTTTTTTAAACAGAGGACAAGTCAATTTGCCATCCAAAACTATTAACTAATTTCCTTAGCATATAATAGTGATTCACTATTAGAACGGTACCTTTTCCCCTAATTAATCATTATCTAAATCAAATCTTACACGCTCATTAATTTCTCACTAATCAAGATAGGAATACAGATGAAAGAAATGGCTGCATTTGAAAACGGTGGGGAAAGTGATGATTGCTGGTGGAAGAAAAAAATCATCTTAGGGAACCCAGCTGAAGGTTACCCTTCTGTTATTTAGCCTGAAAGAAATGACCTTGTAGAGGGCACAACTGGGTATCAGGAGCTCAGACTTTAAATCAAAGACCATGCCTGGGGCCACCATAGACTCTGTTTCTGTAAAAGGCAGGCCAAAATGTCGCTACCACACTGGAGTACTGGGAGTTTAAAGCAACCCTGGAGATAAGCCATTCTCTAAGCTTGAGAATTAAAGAATGAATTACCTTTATCTCTACTGCCAACTGTCAATTAACTGCCTATCATTTCATGCCTGGTAAAGGTTGAATCCCCAGATCGCTACACTCTCTCACAAAGAGGTTTTTTCTGGACCACATTCCCAACCAGCAGTCAACATGTGCTGTGGGAATACAAATTCACTGATTACATTCAGTCTGCCAAAGTGGTAAACGATTCATTCATCCAGCATTTACTCAATGGCTACTTTGTGCCAGGAACTATGCCCAACCCAAGGAATACAGTCATCAGTTGCACAGTCCCTGCGCTGGAGTTCCCATATCGATCTAGGAAGTAGATTCCCAAACTAAGTAGTAACCTCTGAGTCACTCTGGATTCCTCACTCGCTCTCATCCACTACAAGCCAAATGTCACCAGATCTAACTGATGCTCTTTTTTAAATGTTTATCACCATTTCCCTCCTTTCCACAGCTGCTCCTACATCTCCTTTCATTTGGACGACTACAAGAGCTGTCAAACCAACCTTCCTGCCTTTCCTCCTCCAGACAAGCCCCAGGTATTTCCGAAGAACACATCTGATCAAGTCATTCTACTTGTTTAAAACCCTCCATGAAAATGTAGCAAAGGCACCACGGGGGTGTGAAAAGTAGGTGGCTTGTTCAGGCACTGCGAAGGAACCTGGCAAAGCGAGGAGGAAAAAGTGAAGTGGTGGCAAGTGCCAGGGGCCAGATGAGAAAGAGCTATGTGAGCCCTGCTACAACTAGAGGACTCCTGGTTATCTTTGGACTGGATTCCCACAGGAGAGACCATTCGTGGGAGCAGAAAGAGATGCCCTCCACAATCTCTGTCCTTTGGATTCCCATAGCACTCTCCATCCCTTAGACACTTCTCACACTCTTGAACTTGACTCATAGCTCTATTTATATGCCTCAGCTCCACCAGATTTAAATTCCTTGAGGGAAAGACCTTGCTTGACCCATCTTTGTATCTCATGGGACTCACTGTGGTTTGAACTTGAGGTCCTCCCCTTTCACTAGGAGGTAACACCAGAACTTCAAAAGAATTCATTTTTAAAGGAGCTGAGATTAAATTCTGCTACTAGAATAGCTTTTAGAACAGTGAAGTATCCAAGCACATATATACGTGTCAATGGTTATTTGGGTTGACACCCTAATAAAAATTGGGGGTGGGGGTGAGCATTTAGTTTAGTGGTTAAGACACAGCTTTGGATGCTTTCATACCATATTGGAGTGCCTGAGTTTGAGTACCAGTTGTTGAGTTCAGTTTCCTGCTAATGTGCACCCTAGGAGGCAGTAGGTGATGGCCCAAGGCCTTGGGTCCCTGACACCTATGTGGGAGACCTGATTTAGTTCCCAGCTCCCAGATTTGACCTGGCCCAGCCTAACTTTTGTGGGCATTTGGAAAGTGAAGGCAGTGGGTAGAAGATTCTCTCTCTCTCTCTCTTTCTCTCTCTCTCCTTTCAAATAAATACATTTTCAAAATTTTTATAAGAAAACTGGGTTGCAGAACAATGCCAGATTCTCTAGAGTTGGCATGCAGAATCCTTTAGTTTAACATTCTGCCAGAGAGACTGAGCTAAGGTAATTTTCCTGTCTCCCCTAGTCACTCCTTCACTAATTGTTATTCTACTCAGATAAGTAGCTGAGATCCTGTCTTTCAGGAGATATATAATTTTTATTTTTCAGATACAATCTTCAAATATGCAGACCTGAGGCATTGCTGAGAATTCAAACACCCTAGGCCCAATCTAAGTGCCCGGCCCCTCTCCATGTCTATGAAATCACATCGGGAAAAAAGAGCTCTTCCCTACCAAGGCTAATGATTTTATCTGTCCTACTACCAAATTAGCTGTGTGACTTAACTAAGTACCTTTCCAAATCTGATTCTGTTTTCCTGAGAGGGATCTGACTGGAGAGTCAAAGATTCCAAACTGTAAGGCAATTGATATTCATGAAGCCAATTCTGTACTGGGCATTGGGAGGATACAAACGCAGTAGAGGCCTTGCTTGGGCCCTTTTAGGAAGGCTTTGTCAACAGCATTTGAATACACATGAACATGGATATGGGGCCAAGGCAATCACAGTAGAGTCAGCTTTTACAGTGCTGCAATTCATGTAATAACCACATACTCTTTTTATAGGCCCCTGTATCTCCAGAAGCCAGCTAATGGCAGATGGCTTCTTGATAGGACGGCATGTGGTGGCTATGGGAGAGACTCTGAAATCAGGCAGGCCAGGCTGTGAACCCCAACTGTGTCACCTAACAGCCAGATGATCCTGGGAGTTACTTAATTTCTGCACCTCAGTTTCTCTATCTACAAAACAGGAACAATAACACCTAGCTCTCAAGGAGGTTGCAAGGGTTAAATTAAACTCTTATTTAATGTTTCCCAAACACATGCTTCCATTTCCTGCTTCCCCATTTTGGCTCATGCCATTCCCGTCTCTGGAGTGCTCTTCTGCTAGTTTCAACTATTAAAACTTTCTCATCATAAAGGCTCAAGCATCTCTTTCATAATGTTTTTCTCCCCTCCCTTCCACATTAAACACCATGAGCGGTCATCTCAGAATTTTGAGTACACTTTGTACCTCACCAACTGCATTTTGCAATCTAGGTTTTATAGTCATCCACATATTTTCCTTATCCCTACTATTTAGGCTGTAAGTGTCTGTAGGCAGGAGCTATATCTTGGCCATCTCTACATTCTCAGACATAGCACAGTGCCCAGTCTACACTCAATAAACGCTTGTCGCATTAATGAACAGAGTGTCAAGAAGGACAGCCTGCTTCCTATACACAGTAAGCTGCCTGTCTCTTGAAGCAGTCACGCATAATTTGGGTAGGACTCTCAGAGATCCCACAGAAAAGACTCCTGCACTAGGCACTAGGCAAGGAGCTGCACCTGGTTATCTTCGGGGTTCTTTCTCCCTGTGTTTCCATGAAGGCCATATCTAACTCACTGATCTCCTTACACACCAAGGTTGTCACTGGTATACTCTGGGAATGCATCAGAAGAGAGATGCTCCGCAGCCATAAATGTTCGCAGTGTCCTTTTGTCGTGAGAAAATCTGACAATTTCTTCAGAGAGGGTCTCATCCCTGGTAACTATATCTATGCACCATGTTGCATGCCACTTGGACCTACAACGCAGGATACCTGAGCCTCAAAAGGCAGTCTTCTGCTTCACAGAGTTTCAGGCTTCTGTAATTCTCTAGGGCTGCTCTTTGAGCAAACCACAAAGACTAAGCAGAAAGCTGTGCGACACTGACTATGTACCACCACCTCAAGCCTACATCCCGTGAAACGGTTTCTCAGCTGGGAAATAAACATCAATTGCCTTCCCATGGCTAAACTACTTGGGAAAAGATTAATGTTTTTAAGGGAAAAAAAAGCCAACAGGAATCATGAGGTAAGACATAAAGTCCAGCCTGTTTGAGTTCAGAACGCTTCTCCTAAAGAGTCTAGAGTGACTTGGATAATGATTTTACTCCCTAGGTCCTCAATTTAAGCATCTGAAAAATGGGTTGACATGACTTATCACCCAAATTCCTTTAGGAAGCACACTGACATTTTGCATCAAATTTCAGCTTTCCTCTAACAAGCTCTCCATAGCGTAGAAAGCTCTGCTAAATTGGTATGATTCCAGAAGCCCATGGAACCTCTCCTCTATAGTGGGCTGAATGACACCCCCCCCACCCCGCAGAAAGGAAGGAAGGAAGGAAGGAAGGAAGGAAGGAAGGAAGGAAGGAAGGAAGGAAAAGAAAATAAGAATCTGACTTCGGAAACGGTGAATATGACCTTATTTGGAAACTGGGGGTGGGGGGGAGTTTTTCAAGAATTCCAGTGGCATGTGTCCTTGTAAGTGACACACAGAGACACAGGAAAAGTTGAAAGTCCCATGAAATCACAGGCAGAGGTCAGAGTGATACAACCATAAACCAAAAAATGCCTGGAGCCACAAGAAGCTCCTAGAGGCAAAAGAAGATTCCCACCAATAGCATTTCAAAGGAGCCCAACTCTGCTGATACCTTGACTTTGGACTTCTGGACTCAAATACATGTCCACTGTTTTAAGCCACCAGACTTGAGGTGATTTGCTATGACAGTCCTTGGAA
This sequence comes from Oryctolagus cuniculus, assembly GCF_051225735.1. Classification (NCBI taxonomy): domain Eukaryota; kingdom Metazoa; phylum Chordata; class Mammalia; order Lagomorpha; family Leporidae; genus Oryctolagus; species Oryctolagus cuniculus. Next base: position 111,173,741 of record NC_142888.1, read on the forward strand.
ACTAATATACATCCTCTCCCTCTACCCCATGTAAATCTACCTGCCTAGTAATGTCTAAATGTGTCACAACAGGTGAGTTACCACTTTGGATAAGCCTTTTTGGCAGGTGTTGTCTTAAAGTGCAACACTTTGAGTAATGTTCTTGTACCTCAAGAGTTTACTTGGGAAGGAGGGAGGAGAGGAGGCAGACCAGAATAGCTGGACAGGGACTAGGGGAGGTGTCAGAAAGGATGGAAAATCAGTAAAAGTTAAATAGGGACCAAAATCAAATTTTATGTGAGGTTGGGACTAAGAAAATAATGTTGTTGGGCCCAAATATTACCTTAACAGTTCATCGCTTCATATTAAAAGAAGGAAGAAGCTTTTACAGAGGCAAAAAATAAAATACTTGGGCTGGCGCCATGGCTCACTTGATTAATCCTCCACCTGTGGCACTGGCATCCCATATGGGCACCGGGTTCTAGTTCCGGTTGCTCCTCTTCCAGTCCAGCTCTCTGCTGTGGCCAGGGAGTGCAGTGGAGGATGGCCCAAGTGCTTGGGCCCTGCACCCCATGGGAGACCAGGAGAAGCACCTGGCTCCTGCCTTCGGATTGGCGTAGCTCCAGCTGTAGCGGCCATTTGGGGGGTGAACCAACGGAAGGAAGACCGTTCTCTGTCTCTCTCTCACTGTCTAACTCTGTCAAATCAAAAATAAATAAATAAATAAATAAATAAAGTACTGCCTCAGTCATTGGCCCATATTCCTGGAAGTCTGGTGGGAGATGTTGAGACCAATCCACAAAAGCCTTATTTTCACTGCTCAAAAACATTTGTTCTCTTATGCTTAATAAATAAGGCATATTTTTGGATAAAGTATTTCAAGCTATTAGCAATTAAATAATCCAAAGGGATCCAAGCAATGAAGAAAGATGTATATCAGTCTGAGCCTCCAATACAACCTTGAATTTGGTAGGAGTTTTCCTTCTCATTATCCCTGCCCTAGACTTGAGCATTTCTGGAGATGCTGTTTAACCAGCTTCCAGGCAAATCTTTCCAATGCCCAATTGCCCTTACTGTTAAGATGCTTCTTCCAGCTCTAATGGCTAATCTAAATTTCAGTTTCAAGCCATTGCACCTTGTAATTACATTCTCAGCCACTGTAAATAATCTGTGCCCTCTATTATATCTTTCCCCTTTCCCAATGATAGGAACCTGTGGAAAAGGGAGTCGGTTGCCTTGTTAGTACAACATACACACTGCACCTGAGCAAAATGCAACCAAAAGAAAATCAAACACTCACTCTTGATCTCTGAGTAGTGCTACTATGGATCTTTTCCTTTTTGCCATCCTTCAGCTTATCTGAGTGTCTACACTGACGCGCTCTAGTGCTGTGGCATATATGCCATCTTGGGGAATAGCTGTGCAAATGCTCTAGTAATTTTATACATCTTCAAAATGCTGTTGTGTTAGAACTTGAGTATCTGAAGGACTGGGAAGGGCAGATCTTCCTCCTCCTCCTCCCACCCTCATGTAACACAATCAACATCCTCACTAATTGGTCCGCCTTCTACATATTACTGAAGTCTAGACTTGGTGGCAACTCCTTGCTGTAGAAAAGATTTAATGGAGGAGAAAGTGCACAGGAAGGGGGGGTTGGCAAGCAAAACACTGCAGAGCAACTTTAAGAAAGTTCAAGACACAGAAGTTTTTGGTAAGCTGAGGTTAGAAGCCAAAAAATTTCAAACACACACACACACACACACACACACATTGGTGAGTTCACTTTCCCTGAACCAAATATTCTCTAAAATTGAGGAAAATCAGTGTTATTAATGCAACGCATAAAAGACTTTACAACAATGCCCGGTAGTGACTTTTTTCCTCTTTGCTTTCTTCAGAAGCTATGAAAAACAAAAATAAATTACCCAAACAGGTGATTTGGGGATTTTCCTCTGTTCCCATGATTTCCCTGAAAAACTCAAAACTGCTAATTGTAACATCCTTCTCCCATCATGCCATGGGTGAATCAAATCCACAGCACTCCAGAGCCCAGTGTGGGCTCCAAAAGGCAGTGCCAGGAGGGCTCCAGATCAAGCCAAATGAACCAGGCCTGGCTCCAGGGTCTCCCTGTGGCTCGCTAGTATTATATGACCTGCCTACGGCTCTTGAGACCACAGCAGTTTGTTTCAGGAATATCTACCTCACTTCATTCTCATTTCTGATTTTTAGGGAGAACTTAAATAAAGGAGAAATGGCCACAGAGGAACTATGGGGGCAATTATCCCAAGACATCCTGACCATGCATCTCTAAGGAGTGCTGGGTTAAAGGTGGTTGATGATACAGTGGCGGAGGCAGTGATGAAAACAGGTTGATACAATCGCCCACAGAGGCTGATCAACTCAAAGGATGACCTTCAACAAAGAGGAAAGAAATGCCCTTGACCCAAGGCTAGTGGGGTGCATTCGAGGTGCAGCAAGCCTCTGGTTTTCCCATGCCTCATCCTTCCCCTAAACAAATTATTAGGACCTCTTCATGCATGGTCTTCATCTGTCTACACTGTCTGCTTGCCCCATCAAAAGCAAGGAGAGTGGAAGAGTGGAATCTTTGACTTCAAATCCCCAGCTTCTCACACATATGGCATTCTCTAAACTGGTTTGGGGAGGAAATCCTAGAAATGCTGAACCGATCACAAGAGTACTGGTTAGGAACATGGCACTGGAACCAGACTACCTGGCTTTAATAGATTTCATAGCTATTTGACCTTGGACAAGTTACAAAACCTCGCTAAGCCTCAGTTTCCTCATCTGTAAAATGGGGGAAACACTACTACCCACCTGGTAGTGCTGTTGTGAGGGATTAAGTGGGATGTTGCCCATAAAAGGCTTAGCACAGCGCCTGGCTCAATAAACGTTAACGATTATTAGCACCGCCCCCACCACAGGTGCTCAATAAAAACTTGTTGAATTGAAGTCACACCAGTGGGAATGACTAGCAGATGTGAAAGCAAGCTGGGATTCCACCACCACCACCACCCCCCTTTTTTTTTTTTTTTTTTTTTTTTGCTTTTCCCACCTCTGCACCAGATGACCTATTTCTTTAAGGAAAAATATAGAATAGGGGATACTTCGGCAGTACTTCTGCTGATACTCATTGTTTCATTCCTGGCAGAAAAGCAAGTCTGGCAATGTCAGGTATGTGATTGTCCAAGAAATATGACAAGGCGATTAAAAACTCTCAATGAAAGTTGTGTAATGAGCATGAATCTGAATACATTTCAATTTCCTCTAGAGCCAGTGATTCTGCAACATCCTTATACATTTCTCAAGTGTGCTTTTGCAAGTGTGAGAAGATCAAGGCCTTAAAAGATAGCAGAATGGCCTCAACATTGGGGGTGGGGAGGTGACACAATTGTCATGAAAATTAACCCCTCCAAACCCAGGGGATTTTATTACCAAACAGATGCCTGAGGAGATTACTAGATTTTTAGGGTCTTTACTATGAAGAGAGCAACCTGCGTGCCTGAAATAATTAAGAAGAAGAGACTCAATTATCTAGTAAACTGAAATTTCAAACCACTCTGCTTACCTAAATGAGAAAAGCTGCTTAGACTAAAGCGTCATTACTTCTATTTAGACAAGCCTCAGCAAAGATATACAAGGAACTGAAGAATGGGACCCCACATTCTTCCCTAAGCCACAACAATGCCTGTTTATGTAAATAGGATTTTCAATAACACAACGGAATCTGAAAAAAAAATGTTTTCATTATTGTCTGTGAAAAAAATGCAAATACTGAAGATGAAAGTCAAGGGGCTTCCACTATGATGGGCACTGAATACCCTGAAATATTTATTCTCTGTGAGTCTGAGCCTGGATTCTAAATGGATCTAATAGGCACTGACTACTTTTCCTTTAAAAAAAAGTCTGAGTATACAATGTGAAGAGGCACAAAGGTTTCTCTGCCTCCCTGGCAAGTTGAATGCCTATTTATTCAAACACTCAGTTTAAAATGAAATAAAAGTAGTAGTAGGTATCTGTTAGCCTTTATTTGGCAGCCCCTTCCAAAATCTAGGCCAGAGTATAAATATTCTTGCCTCCATCATCATCACCATCTGACAATCAAATGCTCCCACATGACCATAACAACCTCCAGGCTCCAACTAAAAGCTCATTAAAGACTATATGAAAGCAATTTATAGAAGAACTAAACAAAGAAGGAAAGAACTATTAGCAAAATTAATTAGATCGTTCATACTTTTGACAACTACTACTATTTGCTTGAAACTCAAGTGCCTAACTCCTTTATTGACAGGTATTGATGACTATAGAGATATCACATATCTAGAGTTTTAAACTGACCTTCTAGTTTTTGGTTCAAGAACTCAGGTTTTGACCCATACTCTGTACGTCGGTCTTCCTGTTGCTGTTTGGGCAGCTGATAAGAGGCAGAAATCCTTCTTGCTCATTAGACCATTAGCTGCTGTTAAGCAAAGGGCTGGGGAGGGGCGTGCTCAGTGGCCCAGAGGAATGTGTCCAACTCCACATATAAAGCCAGCCTCGATTTGGGGTTAAGAATTTAACCTTAAAAGGCTGACAAGTCATAAATTTGCCTGAGGTTCATATATATGTGTGACTTTCACAGTTTATATTTCCTAGCCAGGACTCAAAGTCAAAACAAGCCCCCTGATTAATGAATGGGACTAATTGTTATTCCTGACTCCAGAACATTAGTCTTTATCCGTAATATTTTCTTAAAAAACACACAATCTCATACCTAAAACTCTCTGGTTTAAGCGAGTTTGGATAACTACTTAGAAACAAAAGGGTAGGCAGAAGAGCCTAATGTTATCTGTTACTTGGTGCTACCATTTTGGTAGTCAAGATGGACTCAAAAGCTTCTATTTCATTGTTGTCTATCAAGCAAAGTGCAAAGGAATGTCCTCCAAATCTAAACATCTGCGATAAAGCAACCATCTGTGATTCTACACAAAAAATGATGGGGGGGGGGGAGCCATGGGGGCACAGCTGAAATGTCATCAAGCACATTTTGTCTAACTTATCTTGTTAAATATTTATACACAAATGCATAACCTAACAACCTTGGCCAAGCTTGGCAAATACAATACAGGGCAAACAAAAGATCCTCATAAGGAAAGAAGAAAAAAAACAACCAAGGGATAGTCCAAATGGAATACAATCTAACCTGAAGTCAAGATTGAAACTGGGACAATGAAACCCCACAAGCGAAACAATGTCCCTGAAATGTGATAACTTCATTAGGGAAAAGAAGTGTATAATGTGGTTAGCCTACAAGGTAGGTGTCAGTTCAACTCTATACTAGCAGTGTTTCAAAGGGACTCACTTATCTTTAGTAAAAAAAGGAAAGCATTCAATGTAAAAAAATTTCTAGGAACAAAGATGCAATTTGCATTCATTAAGAATTATGACAAAGTGAAAGAGAATGTAAACTACATAGCAATGATCTGAGGCACTCAAGTTGGGTATAGCTAGCCTTGTCCTATCTGTACAAAAAGGCTTTTAAATACTCAGAGTTCTTAGAAAGTGGAATGTTAAGTTCATCAGGGCATATTTTAGAGCCCTCCATTTCTAAACTAAGAAATGAATTCCACAATATCCCAAGAGAAATAACCAGGTACCTAGACCAAATATGTGGGCAGAAAGGGGTAGCCTGTTTTCTCTCCAGAGTCACTGAGGGTAGGAGGATGTGGAGAGGGCAAAAGAAGGTGGAGGAAGAGAGGAAAAAGAAGAATCAGGAGCTATAGGAAAAGGAAACACAACTTAGCACTAAAATGCAGAGGAAAATATAAAAATTCCACTCATCTTTTCCCCCCCAAGAACAAGAAACACAAAACCATTCAATAAATATAACAAACCATAAAACACCTTCTGTTTTAAATTACAACCAGTTGAGAGGGAGAGAGAGAGAGAGGGAGAGAAAGACAGGGAGGGAGGGGAAAAGGGCAAACTGTGGGGAGCCATGCAGCAGACAGACGGAGGCACGCCCTCGGCAGCCCTGGAGGTATACTGAGCCCCAGGAAAGCTGTGATGAAGTACCCCTTGTTCCCCTCGGCTACGGGTGTTAGAGCAACTTAGTCCACTTAATCATCACTACTCTAGGATGAGCTTTTCAGGAGCTCCATCCATTTTATTCACAAGTGTTAGTAGTAAGTCTCATTACCACTAGGACCTCATTTGAAATAAAATTGGATATTATTGGTGAAGTGCTCTGAATGTTTGAATAAATGCTGGTTCCAACGACCTCTTTTAGGCTTTAGGAGTGAGGCAACCTTACTCTCTCAAAGAACAAAGAAAAGCCAATCTGACAGCTTTTGAGAGCCAAAAAAAATCTTCAGGCAACTTTAGGAAATTGACCCACAGCACTGAGGTTTCAAAGTCAAGAAATGACTTAGATTTTAGAAATTAACACTTGTATAAAAACTTTCAGGATACCATGGGGAAAATAAACCTTTATTTCAGATATAAACTTTGAAGTTTGAAAACAAAGCAGAATATCTGCTCCTGAAAACAGAAGGGGCTCTTGGAAATACTGGGCACATTTTTTCTACGGCTCTTAGGGATGGCCAGAGAAGATATATTCAGGAACGCAAGCAAAAGATAAAGTAGGAAACCACCAGGTTCCCTAGGGTAAGAGCAAAATGATTCCAGGAGATACTTGCTTCTGGCCACATTTAATTAAGCCAAGGCTTAGACTAGAAATTCTACCCATCTAGATGTGCAAAGATAGTGTTTTCCAACTAGTCACATAGTTATCCGCTATGAAGTTGAGAAATCCTGCTGAGTTTCTCTAGCACGTTCAATACCACATTCTCATTCATTTCTCTACCCCACTACCTTTCCCCTACTCCAACCTTTCATAGGCCGGGCTCCCAATCTCTTGGCACCCTCCTTTCCCTCTCTCCCCTCACACCCTCTGTCATTTCCTTCCTTACTCCCTAATTCATTTCCTGTGGATAGATCTCTACAACACTTCAATGAATGAATAGCCAAAGCATAGCACAAATGTGAAAAATCAAAGTTACACTGATCTATTATGTACAAGACCCTGTAGCAAGTCCTGGCAAATTCTTGCCCTCATTGAACTTATACTTGGCAGCAAACTTCTCGAACTTGAAAAAAATACAAATCATCTGGGGATCTTGTTTAAAAAATAGAAATTCTGAGGCAGGCTTTGTGGTAAGCTGCTATTTGGGACACCCACATCACATTTCAGCATGCAAGTTCAGAGTCCTAGCTATTCCACTTCCCATCCAGCTTCCTGCTAATGCATCTTGGGAGGAAGTAGATGATGGCTCAAGTACTTGGGTACTTGCCACCCACGATAAAATACCCAGATGGTGTTCTGGGCTTCAGCCTGGCCCAGCCCCGAATGATGAAAACAAATAATAAATATTTCTAAGATGCAAATTCTGATTCAGTAGGACAGGGGTGGGGCCTGACATTCTGTATTTCTTATGAGATCTTGAGTGATGCTAATGCTGCTGGTCCACAGACTGTGCTTTGAGAAACTAGGCTCTAATAAGAAGAATAAAGTCAAGTCCATTGTAACTACAAGAGCAAGCAAGAACAAAGGCCATAGTAGAAGTACAGCAACAGCAGCATTCCAAGGGAGAATCATCTCTAGCTATAGTCATGAAGAAGATGGCATTGCAGTTAGATCTGCAAAGATGGGTAAGACTACAGCAGGCACTGGCGATAGTCAGGTGTTCTTAAACAAAACCTCGGAGGCAGACAACTACAGAATCCTTTAAGCAATGAGTCAGCAGCCTATTATACTTAAATAGATGCCACACATGCCAAGGAATATGAGTGAGAGGCATGGTAGAGGCAGACTTAGAGTATTTAAGCTACAAGTGTAAATGGAGAAATCAAAGATGATTTCAAGGTCTCAGGTCTACCATAGATGCCATCACCAACAATGTAGAATGTTGGCGAGTCAGATTTCTGTTAATGGGAAAAGAAAATGATGGTTCTGTTGAAAGCAAAGCACTGCTGAATGGAGAGCTCTGGCAGTCAACTGGGAAATGCTGAATCAGAGAGGAAGGAAGAGATCAGGTTGGAAAGGGAGATGGAAGTCAACCAAACAGCAACGATAATGAAGTTGAGGGGATGAGCAAAGAGTCAAAGGAAAGAGCAAAAAGCAAAACACTACTAGAACACTTACACGTAACAAAAGGGAGGAGAAAGAGGGCAAATATGCAAAGACAGAATCAAGTAGGGGGGCCGCTGCCTGCAGTGCCAGCATCCCATATGGGCTCTGGTTCGAGTCCCAGCTGCTCCATTTCCAATCCAGCTCTCTGCTGTGGCCTGGGAAAGCTGTGGAAGATGGCCCAAGTCCTTGGGCCCCTGCACCCACGTAGGAGACCTGGAAGAAGCTCCTGGCTCCGGTTGGCGCAGCTCCAGCTGTTGCAGCCAATTGGGGAGTGAACCAGCGGATGGAAGACCTTGCTCTCTCTACCTCTCTGTAACTCTGACTTTTAAATAAATAAATAAATCTTTTAAAAAAAAGAGTCAAGTAGGAAGGGATCACAATTCACGAAGGAGTGTGGGACTTTAAATCAAATACTTTATATACAGCCTATATTCCTTCCCCCTCATAGTCCAATGGATATACCAAAAACAGCATGAGCCACAAATGACAAACTTGGAGAGGCAAATCCTGGTTCTACCATTTATACAACAATCAGGAAAATAAACCTTTCTGAGTCTGTTTCTTCATCTATGAAATGGGGATGACACCATCTGCCTTTGAGGTTTGCTGATTAAATTAGAGATTAAGTATAAAGTAGAGACTCGGTAAGTGTTATTTTTCATGATCTTCCTGTGGCCCTTTCAGACTATTCCACCAACCTGAAAGTTGCCTCAAAAATCTACCGGAAAATAAGGAGTTTCAAGTTCATGGTGAATCAAAGTAGAAACCTTGATGAAGGCTTACATAAGGACAGGGCCTGCACTGTGGCACAGCAAGTTAAGCCACCATTTGCAATGCCAGCATCCTATACTAGAGTGCCAGTTCAAGTCCCAGTTGCTCTACTTCTGATCCGGCTCCCTGCTAATGTGCCTAGGAAGACAGCCAGTGTGCTTGGGAACCAGAATGAAATTTCTGGCTCCTGGCCTCATGTTGGCCCAGCCCCAGCTGTTGTGGCCATTTGGGGAGTAAACCAACAGACTGAAGATCTTTTTCTCTCTGTTTCTCCCTGTTACTCTGCCTTTCAAATAAATAAATGTATCTTCAAAAAATAGTTAGTATGAAGCAGCCTGCAACACCAGTGTCCCATAGGGGTGTCAGTTTGTATCCTGGCCGCTCCATTTCTGATCCAGCTCCCTGCTAATGGCCTGGGAAAAGAAATGGAGGACAGACCAAGTACTTGGAGCCCTGATACCCACATGAGAGACCTGAAAGAAGCTCCTGGCTCCTGGCTTCAGCCTGGCGTAGCCCTAGTTGTTGCAGCCATATAGGGAGTGAACCATCAGATGGATGATCATGATCTCGATATCTCTCTCTGTCTCCCTCCCTCGCCCCTCCCTGTCTCTTTCAAATAAATAAATCTTTAAAAAATAAACAATTTATGCCAAAGAATGAGAATATTAAACAGTGGCCCCCCAGAACCAAAAATATGTGACATCTTCATAGACAACTAAAGCCCAATTACCACAAACACTCCTAGTCTTTGCCTGGGATGATGCTTCAGAGACCAGTCTGGAGGCCTAGTCTTAAGTGGAATACAGACCAGCGCTCCAAAGACTACACATTGCTGCAGCTTATTTTCTCTAGAGAAGGAGAGGGGCACAGGGGCTACCATACTAGAACCAGGCAGGTCACTGGAGTGGAGATGCTACAGACACTTGAATGGCTGCATTCATGTACATGACACATATAAAAACAAGACTTTTACAACGCAAACGTAAGATATGATTGTGAAAGACCACACACTGCTAAGAGTAACAAGCTTTAGTTTTATAAACATGCAGAAATATTAATCATTGCTATTAAAAATAATAGAAATATGATCCTTGATTCTAATGTATATCTATATAAAGTCTCTATGGATGCAGTGTGTGGCTGTGTGTGTGTGCATGCACACATGCTTAGTAGTACATCTGATTTGCAAAGTCTTGGACTATGACAACATATAATCATACTTTCTCTTAATCAAGAGAATTTTTTTAAATCCTTGGCAGTTTTTTAAATTCACCAGATGTTGGCAAAATACATTTTTAAAACATGTCACATGCAAAAGCCTGGAAAATATCATCCACACCCATGACTTCGAACTTGAGCCTATATGGTGATGAGTCCCAACTACGCTTCTCCTGAACACCAGTCATATATACAGTCTTTCCCAGTGATTTCATTTATTTTTTTTTATTTTTTTTTTTTATTTTTGACAGGCAGAGTGGACAGTGAGAGAGAGAGACAGAGAGAGAAAGGTCTTCCTTTGCCGTTGGTTCACCCTCCAATGGCCGCCGCTGCAGCCGGCGCACCGCACTGATCCGATGGCAGGAGCCAGGATCCAGGTGCTTTTCCTGGTCTCCCATGGGGTGCAGGGCCCAAGCACCTGGGCCATCCTCCACTGCACTCCCTGGCCATAGCAGAGAGCTGGCCTGGAAGAGGGGCAACCGGGACAGAATCCGGCGCCCCAACCGGGACTAGAACCCGGTGTGCCGGCGCCGCAAGGTGGAGGATTAGCCTATTGAGCCACGGCGCCGGCTCAGTGATTTCATTTATTCTCAGGACTTTCATTACCATCTACACCCTGATGATTTCCAAGCATGTAGCTCCTTCCCTGATTTCTCTGCCTTCTGTGATCCAGAACACTACTTGAACTACCTAGCAGACCTAAACTACCTCAATGATCAAAGAACTCCTCCAGCCAAGCCTGTTCAAAACTGAACTTACCTGAAAATATGCTCCTGGAGTGGGCATTTTGCCTAGTGATTAAGATACCAGGTAAGATGCCCACATCCCATATTAGAGTACCTAGGTTCAATACTCAGCTATGGCCCCTCCAGCTTCTCACCAGTGTAGATCCTAAGAGGCAGCAGTGGTGGCTTCAAGTATTTGGATTCTGGCTACCCACATGGGAAAGCTGGATTGAGCTCCCGGCTCCTAGCTTTAGCCCAGTCAAGCCCTGGTCATTGCAGGCATTTAGGGAGTTATTCAGGAGACAAGAAAGCACTCACTTGTATGCTCACTCACTTGCTTTGGGTCTCTGTCTCTCTCTCTCTCTAACTTCAAATAAATGCATAAAATATGGCCCTAGATTTTACTCATTTATTCAAAAAATATTTACTGAGCACCGATTATGTGTCATGGTCCCACACCCAGAAAAATGAGAGGTTCTAACTATTCCTTCTGTCTTCATATCTGGTCACTAACTCATGTCTTCTCTACTTCCTCTGCTCTCTCAAGCTTAGCTTTTATTCTGTTTACTAGTCCCTTGCTTCCTCACCTGCATTGCTCAAATTCCCTGCCACTACTCACTTTCTAGTCATCTCCATTTTTCCCTTCTTAAAATGTTTTTATGGCTCCTCATCATCCTTGGATACAACTCAAACTCCTCAGCATATTACCCATCTACTTTTCTAGTTCATCTTCCCTCCACTTACCCATCTGTCCTCCAAGCTAAATATCTCCATCCCAATAAACGTGTATTTTGTCTCCTAACTCTGCACCTTCTACACACCCCTTACATAACAGCCCTCTTAAGGCAACTGTGCATCAGCCAGACCCCTACATGGTACCCAGCTCTATGGCAGCCTTGACACCCATGGTTTTGTTTGCCTTGTTTGGCTCTCTCACTAGGCAGGAAGCTCCTTGGTGGCAGTGATTTTATCTCATTCATTAGTTCCTAGTTCCGTACCTGCTATGGAATCCATGCTCAAAAAATATTGGTCTAAATCAAAACTGAATTAAAAGCTTTCTCTGCATATGCTTGCAGAGAGAAAGCATATCAAGATCATCATTAGTGAGTTTCTTTTCTGTGAATTTCCATCTGTCTTCCAAAACAGAGAAATGTGGCCCTCGATACAATCATTACATGAAACCTAACTTGCAAAGTACCTCCTGGGTCACATTCTCATTTCTATGGAGCTCAACAAGCCATGAATCCAGTGTATGGATTCACAATGTGGGTTGACTATCACTACTTAACGAGTATCACATTTCTGTATTGCGGGAAATGATGGAACTTGGTAAGTAAGCAATAGGTCTATGAAATCAGGGACTATTTGCTCAAACAATTTGGGACCAGTAACACTGAAAATGGTTTATTTGATCTCTGAACAGCTGTACCCCCTAGGTCTTCCAGGTATAAATTCAGCTTATTCTCTGGGTTATTAAAGGTATACACCTGTTGGGACATATGTATGTAATGTATGAGTATACAAATGTATGTGTGTGTGCGCATGTGTGTTGGAACCAAGCATGTATCTGGAACTCAGAAGCTACAAACACTTTAGGATTTACTGCATCATATATACATGAGATGCATGAGAACAAGCTTTCAGAACACAAAGGAAAGACCACCCACTGTTAAGAGTGATAATTAACTTTTAAATAGCTTAAATAATAACTATTGAATACTACTATCAAAATAATATAAACCCCTCTATATCTATGCATACATATAATCTATGAATTTACACTTCAGCTCTCCCACCACCTCTTCAGTCTCTGCTACAAATCAGTATGGACAACAATGCATTTAGGGAATCAGTCATTCTACAATTAGAGACCATCTCAGAATCTCACCGGACAGTGGTAAAGCCCTCTAAACTATGTCTTTAGGTATTCATTCCCACTAATTACTCAATTTATTAACAACTGGGCAAGGCACTCTACTCACATTAAAGGATGTCATGAGGAATCAAATATGGCTCCTGCATTCAATGAGCGTAGAGTATAGATGAGGCCATGAATAAGCTATGTATTTCAAAAACCATGGACAGTGAGTAAGCAGAAGTACAGATAAATTATTTCTGGGAACCAAACGCGATTTGGGTATCCCTCTGTATTAGCTCTGCACACATGACAATTTCCATATTCAAATGCTTCCCATCTGTTATGTGCCATTTAACTTTCTAATTTATAGCAAAATGTTTTCCAATCTTTTCTGTCAGTGATGTTCCAGATAACTTTCTGATCTATACCACAGTGAGAGTATTTAATCACCTGCCTATATCTGTCACTTGAACTCCTGCTCTCTTGACCATGCTTCCCTCAGCTTCAATCATTCAATCCAAAATTTGACAAAGAGGAATGGAGAAGCCCAGGATGTGATGATACTGTATGTGCTAACACGAACGCGCAGAGTTTGAGAGAGAGAACCGTAACTAAGGATGATAGTATGCAAATAGATTTACAATATTTCTTTCCAAATGATCATCTTCTCTTTCTTTTCTACCCTCTTCCCTATCTGGCCTCTACTTAAAAGAACCGCTTGATGGATCATCCCTAGCCAAATAATTGAAAGTTTGGCCTAATCCATATAGAAATTAAGAGAATTCTCATGAGGGCCTTTACCCTACTCAAATGAAATATCCATAGCTATGTCCTTTTCTTATTTTTAGGTTTTTTTTTTTTTTTTTTTTGAGAGAGAGAGAGAGAGAGAATGCTCCCATCCACAAGTTCACTCCCCAAATGCCCACAACAGCCAGGTCTGGGCAGGGCCAAAGTCAGGAGCTGGGGATACAATGCAGGTCTCACGTGTAGGTAACAGGAACCTAATTTCTTGAGCCATCACTACTGCTTCCCAGGGTCCACATTAGCAGGAAGTTGAAGTCAGGAGTCAGAACTGAGAATAGGACCCAGGTCCTCAGGTACAGAACATGGTGTATTAGTTGTCAGATTAAATGTCAGTCCTGGATTATGTCATTTTAAATGTACATTTATGAAGCCTGATGTCACAGGTAAAAATACCAAACAGTAGGAAAAACTTACATATATTCAGTATATGCTTCTGTAGCTGACACCAAATTGCTTTACTTTCACAAACCTAAACACCACATATCTGTAAAGTGAAGACAGCTATATATACTTATATATGTGTGTGCATAACCTTAATTTACCATTAAGTTACATAGAATAAAATTGGAAATGGACACAAAAGACTTACCTTTTGTAAGACTTGGCTAGTCTACTTCATTCAGGAAGTTATAGTGCAGCCAAATGAAATAAAATACCCTTTATCACTTACCTATAGACAACAAATGGAGTTCTGATCTGAAAAGTATTAACTTTTCTTAGAAACCTTAGTAAATCAGTAAAAACAGATCAATAGTAAAATATTGGTTTACGGAAATCTTATGTTTGTAATACATTTATAATCCCATTCATTTAGTCTACAAATACATTTAGTCTCTATTATCTGTACAATGGATACAATTATGAGTAAAATACAGCTTCTAACCTCCAGGAGATCACAGTCTAATGGGGAAGATATAAATTGTTACGAGCATGTACCTTAAAGTTGCCATAATCAGGGCTTCTAATTTTCCAGTAATAATCTTATTTTCAAAGGCAATTAAAATTTTACTCTCAAATTCTGCCTTCTCAATTAGTAAGAAATAAATGCATGATTCATTCTGGAAACTTTGAAAAATACAAAATATTTTCAAAATCATCACTTCTGAGAAACGTATCTCTTTCAACCTTCAAGCAGATGCATGGAATACAGTGGGTGGAGGTTTCTTTTATAATGGCTTTGACTTGCCTGTCTCTTCTTACTGCTACTTTCGCTTGTATTTTATCTCCCTTCCTATCAATTATTTATCAATATCAGCCTATTAAGTACAGTTCAAATAATTTAGCAGATTTACTAACTTAGTATAAAAATACAATTTCAGCTATAAGTAATTAACTGTTCAGAACACTAGCAATGCATTTTGGTCCTAACATTGACTCCCTTTATGTTCATGAAGAAAAATACAAAAGTCTCAAATGAGGCTTTGTCCAGCTATACATAAAGAGAAGTAAAAGTGAAAACGCCTTTCTTCATAATAAATCTGGACTCATTTTTGCTTAAAAATGGCGAACAATATTTCAAAATATCAGGACTTAGATAACTGATCTTTAACTGGCCTAATTTGAAGTATGGCACTAAATCTCCTTTTACTTTCTATATTCAACAAGATATTCAAGAATTTAATGATCCAGTGAACATCACCCCCCCACACACACAAATTTCAAAATGCACATTTTCTCTAATATTCCCACCTTTACCTTGGTTTCCGAATCACATTTCCCCTATCATTATATCGCAAAGGTAAATTCCCACTCCTCTATGCTGTCTCTAAAGCCAGCCTGGGGCTCATGACTTGCCGTCTATTTTCTGATACTCATTTCTTAATGGAGTGCTGGGGATCCTGTTTCAAGCCAGACAATTTGCTAAATATGGGCAGATGAACAGGGGATTTTTCTCCTCACACTTCCCATTAGACCCTACATTACCAAAACCATCAAACCTATTTACAAGTTTGTCTTAGGGCTAAATAGACACTGGCTTCTGGAATGGTCTCTTGAATGGAGCCTATACATGAATTTTGACCTGGGTTACAGAAACCTGGATAGTACATCAACAGGTCTGTGCATGTGTTATATTTCAACTCCAAATATGGTAATATCACCATTAGCGAGAAAGGTCTAGCTGACGTTAAATCAAACATGACTTGATTTAAGGGATGTCCTACAATTTATGTGCTGTAACAGTTGAACTTTAATGATACTAAGCCAGTCATAACAATGCTGCTGATTTCTTTGGGCACTCAACCACCCGAGAGTGAGAGTTGCCAGCTAACTGAAGCAAGCCTGTGTCCATCCTTAGTCGAAATATATGTAACCTAAAAAGTTGGTACACACACCCCAGTAATGTACCACAACAATTAGGAGTTAGGCTTTTAAAATAGGAATTACAACATATAGCTTGAGAAAGCTTGGGAAGGATAGGTGTTTGGTACAGTGGTTAAGCCACCGACTGGGATGCCCACATCCCATATCAGAAAGACTGAGTTCCAGTTCTGGCTTTGCTTCTAATTCCAGCTCCCTGTTAATGTGAAGGAGGCAGCAAGTGGTGGCTCAAGTTCTTGGATCCCTGCCAACCATGTGAAAGACCTGGATTGAGTTCTCTCCCTCTCCTTGCTGTTGCAGACATTTGGGGAGTGAACCAGAGGACAGGAGACATCTCTCTGTCTCTCACTTTGCTTTTCTTCTCTGTCTCTGCCTGCCTGTTTCTATGCTTTTCCAATAAAATAAACCAATAATTTTTAAAAAGAAAACTCGTGAGACTTCATAGAGTTCATAAAGATCTAGAAATCCTATTTTCATCACTTATTTACTAAACGCTGTATGGCGGTCTTAACATTGTGCTGAATACTGCTAACACACAGTGCTTTCCCTTTAAGAATCTTATAATCTAAAACATACAAATAACCATATGCAGAAAAAAAACCAGAGATCAGAGTAAAAGGAAGCATTCACAAAAATGTACAAATTCAGCATGCCAGAACTTTTTCAGTTGAGCAACATGATCCCCAGTGAAATTCTTTCCAAATGATGTATCGTGTGCACAAGTTATAAGTGATTATCTTCAATTTTCTTAGAAATGAGTAATAAGATACCTCTTAAGACCCATGCTTTTGTATATGCATCAAACACTAAAGTTGGCATGGTCATTGATAGCTGCCATTTAAGGAGAAAACATTTCTGTCTTGTCTCATACCAGACAAATCCAGGACTCTTTTCTCCCAGGTTGGTAATAAGCAGCCTTTTTTCTAGGCTACAGTGAACAGCAAACATTGCAACTCTAAAGATGGAAGGAGCAGAATGCTCAAAAATATTGCATCAAAATATTGGATACAACCTACCTACTAGGCCATAAGAAAAAGCACATTGCAAAACTGACACCATCTGTGTCATGCAGCATTCATTCAAATCTTCTGTCTGTATTTCCTAATGCTTACAAAATGGAATTTGCTCCAAGAATTAAGAAAATTCTTTTTAAGATGGCAGCCCTATTAAGACACTTCTCCCTATCTCCCACTTCATCTCTTGAGTTCTTTTCCCTTGCCCAGGCTCGCTATTGTGACCATTTCAGCCAATTTCCTGGAGGTATTTTCTAGCCCTTTTCACCCTATTTAATCCTACATGTTTCCTGGGAAGCCTGTTTGCTCCCTCACTAGACTGTGAGCTGCTTGACAAAAGGGACTGTGCCTCACTCAGCTCTGCAACCCCACCACCTAATACAGAGCCAGCCAAGGAGTGGAAAGTCATAGACTCCTTTCAGGCCAAGGTGCCCCACCAATCACCAGCCATCCCTACCTTCAGATGGATAGCTTCTTCTAAGCACATCTCACTACCAGTATGAGGATTAGCATAATAGTATATTTTCAGGCCACGTCAGGAAGAATTCCCTAAAATGTTTCATTAGCATACAATAGAACAACTTTTTCAAAGTTTTAACAACTCACCTGCTAACCCAACGATCTAGTACAATCTCAGAGGAAAGAAAACCCTCCTACACATCACTTCTTATTCTGTCTATAAACACCGAGACCGCTGAATACTTGAAACTAATTGGGGAACCACAGCTGGCAACCCAGTTACGGTTGCTAGTTCTCACACTTAAAAAAAAATACCAAGCTCTTTGTTTTGAGAATGCTGTTTTTTTTTTTTTAATGTTGTTTCATCTATTTCAAGAAACTCCAAGTGGATTTTGGCTCTTCAAAGCTGCCTTTTACCCGTAGGGGCATTTGGCCTTGTGGATTTGTTCTTGCACTTTCCAAGGCCCTCCAAGGCCCTCCAAGGCCCTCCAAGGCAAGATCCCCCAATCTTTTGGGAGTTGCAACATTAGTAAGGTTTGTTTGATTTTCTCATTCCCATCCATCCTCTACACCCCCACCCCCCACAAAAGTGGTGTATGGCATTCATAAAGTGAATTACACTTGATTTTTGTTTGGAGGAATTTTTTTTCAGACTTCTGTAACATTCCCTTGAGACAATTGGAAACATCATTGTCTGATTACTAGCTCACTTCCCTTGCCTAAAATTGTATCCATTCTTGATTGCGCCTGTGGGTAGGTTAGGCAAAACAAAATAAACATCTAGACTTATGAGCTCATTGGCTTTTTTTCTGAATTTTTCTAAATTAAATAAGGGCAAAAGAGCTGCACTGAAAGTCAGTTAATATGGATTTTTCTGCCAAATGCTAACTCTGTGCGCCTGGTTTCCATCTGTGTTGCTTTCCAAGTTACAAATCCCTGGGAAAAAAAAGAAGAGTAGGGTATGAAGAGATCTATGGATTTTGGGGACATGCTATTTAGAATTGCTATCTTGCATCTTTGAACAGTCTGAAAGAAATGGGAACATCAGATTGTAAAGCTTTAGATCAGCTTTGTGGAAGTCTAGTGTAGTCCTTCAGCACCAGTGATTTATTTTTTAGGCTAGCTGATTTCAAATGCCATTTAGTCTCATCCATATTAGCATAAGAAATGTACCTTATCCACTCTAACCCAATTCTGCTAATGGCCGAAGTTAGCAGTCAATCCAAAATGCTCCCCGTGTAAGTGAAACAAGACATTCTGGAGAATTTCGCCTTACTGTGAAGGATACTCATTTTATCTGGGACAAAGAAAGCTTTAATGCAGTTAATACAGTGCAGCAGACAAGCTGAACATGACTTAAAATATAGATGGGGGGGGGAGTCCAGCGGTCATCATGATGGTTCATAACTATCAAATAATTTGCAGCTCTCTTTCAATTTCCAACCACTGAATGACAGCAGCAAATTACACATTAATTCATTTTGAAATTATGCACTTGGCATTGTATTTAGTCTGCCATTATCATCTCTTCTGTGAAATACTGATGAGCTCTTTCCAGACCCGGACTTGAGGATTTGCACCATGTTTGCCCTATCTGGAGTGACCATATTTGTCCAACGAAAGTTCAACACACATGGTTTCCAGGCAGAACAGAGTATTGGAAATCTGCACTGCCCCCCAGAACATCCAAGATATGTGGGTATCGCCATATTTGTAGTTGGGCTTTGCTCCAATGAGAGTCAGGATACTGGCTGCCATGTGTACTCAACAGTTTGTTAAACAGAACTAGAGCGGGCAATGCTGGCTTTTAGATGCGGAACACCCTTGAAAAGTGATTTCTTCTACAGAGTTTTCAGAACAGTAGAGGGAAATGAAAAAAAAAAAAAAAGCTGTATTGCAAGTCCCCGTTCTCTGTTAGTATAGCCATCCCTAGGCGCAGAGTAAGGGCGGGAGAGAGGAAGCCCAGGCCAAATCACATACACACAGTGTGTGGGCCCTCCCAATACTTTTATACAGATGCTGCAAAGAGGCAGGCAGCCAGAAGGCTGGGGGGAGGGGGGAGGGGAAGTGTGCGTGTGTGTGTGTGTAGAGAAGAGGGTTACTAAATGACTTATCTGCACTTTCCTCTGGTGTTTTTGGCTTTTAAGTGCTACCTTTACTCCCTGACCGGGAATCAGCCAAATGTGGCCCCAACCCCAACCTCAGACCCATTCATTTTGTAGGGGTTCGGTTGGTGAGGACCAATTTTTATATTATCAACAAAAGCATGTTCCCAGACCTTAGCAATCTAATTACCATGGCACTTGCACTTCGCCTGTTGTTTCAGCTTTGTAGAACTGATTCATAGGTTGCCCCTCACAGCTCCTGCACACGCCCACGTGGTACGTTTTTAACACTCAACAGCGGAAGAGGTAGTTCTACCCTCCCTTATAATGGTATCCTGCGAAGCAATATTTAACATATGCGCAAATGCATTTCAGTCCCCCAAAAGGGTGACCAATTACCTTTGCAGAACTAAACAGCAGGCTCATTCGGCTCTTTTCATCAACCTAAAGAAAAGGCTGAGGGCGCGCTGGCTGCCTAGGTAACCTCCTGCCAGTGAACGCCCGCTGGCAGCGCCCACGGGGCGCGCATCCACATTCACAACTTGGTCCAAGCGTCAGGCCCGCCTCCCTGACTTGTTGAGAGCCACGGTTTAGCGAAGGCTGCTCCCCGATCCCTCGGACGCGGGACGCGCACCTCGGCTTACTGCCGAGGGGTCCGTTAGAGACCCGGGAGACCACAAACGTCTTGTTTCCGAACAGAGTCAGCTGTTTCTTCTGAGCGCACCTCGGAGGAATTAACCTCCTGGAAACCGACTCTTCCGGCCTGCATTGTCAAGTGTAGCGAGTTCTCCTAATTGGATTCTAAGGCAGGCGTTGTTGGAATTGTCCAAATGCTGGACAATCACAGAAGACCATTAATATTCATCTGTTGACAGCGGCAGCCCCCGGTTAAGGTTAAAATATGCCCTTATGGCACGATCTGATTGTGCAGAACAAAAGGCAGGCGTTCAGAAACTTTCCTCCACCTAAAACCATCTCCCCTTCAGGGTCCAGCCTGTCAAGGAGGCAGATGAACCTGGGAGGGGGGAGGATTTCAATCATCTTTAGACTCCTACTCCTTGGGCCAGAAGCACCGGTGTGGAAGCATTTTATCAACCTGCACCAGGGACTCTGTTTTAAAGGAAAAGGTTCAGTCCTCCTCTTTTGGGGGACCTTCCCACTCAAAAGTTTCCCTCCGCGTGTCTTCCCCCGCCACTGCGGATTCGGAGATCTGACCTCAACTTCGCCTGCACTTGGGGCCATGAGCCCTGGGAACTCAAGCTGGAGTACGAAAGGCGTGAGGGCAGCGGTGGGGAAAGGATGGTTGGACTGCGGTCCAGCTAAGGTTGAAATTCTGACATGTACGTGCGAACAAATTCCCGAGGCACCGGCTCGGTTGTGGGGCGCGCCAGTTCGCTGAGGCCCGGGGAAATAGCGCCCACCTTCCCGCCCTCCAAAAAAAAAACGGGGGGGGGGCTCTCAGCAGCAGGCGATCCCCGCGGTTCCTCCCGCTCTCACCTTCCCTGACAGCAGCGTGAGCCCGGGAGATGCAGACACCGTCCATGCTTCCCCTCCCTCATTAGACCCAGCTGGTTCGACTCAGCGATCACTCCTGGGTGCCCAGCGGCAAAGGCGCACGACCACGGCTCCGCGGGGCTAGCTTGCTTGGGAGGGTGCAACCACCATGCGCCCTGTGGCTCCCGGCTGGGAGCGGAGAATGCACCTCAGCCCCCTACTCACCTGGCACGGGGGTTTCGGGAACCCACTTGAGTCCGGGCTGCAGTCTCTGGAAAAAGGAGCGGACCTGGTGACAGGTGGCGTCCGGCGGCGGCGGCGGGGGCTGCGCTTGTCCTGGGGAGCCCAAGCTGAGCAGCATCGCCACCACCAAGCACGCGGTGCGCACGGTCCCGGCCATCC
Source organism: Oryctolagus cuniculus (assembly GCF_051225735.1). Lineage (NCBI taxonomy): Eukaryota > Metazoa > Chordata > Mammalia > Lagomorpha > Leporidae > Oryctolagus > Oryctolagus cuniculus. Next base: position 111,195,079 of record NC_142888.1, read on the forward strand.
TGCTTCGCCGGGAGCTAGGAGAGCGGTGAGAGGGTGGCAGCAGGAGCGGGAGCAGTCCCAGGACGCGGCAAGCCTGGCAGTGGCCCTGAGGAGCGAGAGACTAGCCGCTAACCAGCCTCTGCAAAAGTTTCCTCGCAGCTACCTGGGCGCTGGGCGAGGGCGGGAACGGCTGGGCTGCGCGAGGCGGGGCGGGGCTGACCGGGGTAGGGCGGGGCGAGGAGGAACAGGGCGGGGCGAACGGAGCGCGCGGCCGGCCCCGGGGTCGGGGGTTGGGGGGAAGAGGGGGCGGTCGTGCCGCGGTTAGCTTGCGGGCTAAAGGGCCGCGGCTCAGAGCACGGCGGGGACGACTCGGGGGCCGCGACGCGGGGACCAAGCGGGGCGGCGGCGCGAGAGGACGGTACGGAGCGCGTGCGGTAGCTCCCTGCAGCCCAGCGCAGCTGCCCGCTCGCCGGCGCTCTACACAGGGCGCTCTGGCATAACTACTGCAGAGGGGCTGCAGGCTCGCGCGCGCTGATTGGCTTCCCGGCAGCCGTCCCTTCTGACTGGCTCTGGGAGAAGTTCCCCAGCCTCACTCCTCCTTCCCGCCGCTCATTGGCCTACAGCCGGGAGGGCTTTTCCCTTCAGGGTTTTTGCAACCTCTCCATCCTTCCCTTGGGCTGGGTGGGGGTCCCTGGCTGAAGCACACCACTGCTTTATCACGAGCCCTCTCCAGGTCCGGCCCAGCTCGTCTCTGGCCAGCAGAGCCACACAGGGTGTCCCTTCTCCAAGCAAAATCCACCTCTTCATCCTGCTCGCTGAGGCGCTTCCCGCGAACCGTTTGCCCAACTCGGCTCTGGCCCGGTTCTCATAGCCAGCCCACAAATACTGACGTTCAGACGCAGCTGGGGCCGCTCGGAATTTCACAGCCTGCCTCCTGTTGGATTAGTGTACCTAAAAAGTCTGGAAGTGTTAAGTTTGTGTCAATAAAACCACATAAAGTCAGAGAAAACACTCGCTCCCCCAAGATGTGAAATGAAGGGATCTCCAGCAGGACAGTCCCGGATGACCCTTAATGAAGCAAAGCGCTACCGGGCAAGAACGAAATCACCTGGGGCTGGAAGCCAGCCTAAATCGCTAGAAAATCATGTCACACAGCAAATTCTCAGAGCTGGAGCTCGCTGGTTTCCGAGGCGGAGTAGAAGGCGGTTTGAAAAGTCTCCTGGACTCAAATCCCCACCTTTCCTGCTGAAATTTCACAGTTAACGACCCAGTTCTTTGAGACCCAAATACCTGTCATAGGAGGGATTCCTGTAATCATCATTTAGGTGCTCTTACCTACGATGCTAAGGGTAATTCTTTTTATGAATGTACACACGCACACACATGCACACCTTAGCAGAGTGGCTTACACACCATTGGAACTCAATCAGTGCTTGTATGAGGACATGATCTAACACCTTAGTGTGAATTAGTTTATCTGATTACAGGGTTTTTTTTTTCTTTTTTTTAGGACCTGGGAGAAAGTAGACTTTAAGACTCAAAAAAGAGAAAAAGGAGAACCTCGGCACCAGGAATTGGATGGGGGTGAGGGCGAGGGTGGGGGGACCGTGCTAGGCTAGGAAAGAGAAGTCTATCCCAGGACTTGTGAGGTGAGAAGAGGAGCCAAAGAAGAGGAAGTTCACTGAGGAGTGGATTCATTGATGTATTCCTTCATTCATTAACAAATATTGTGCCAGACACTGTGGGATACAGACAATGGAGATACCCAGTTTAACCTATGGTACCTCACCTCAAACAGCTACAAGCTTCATGAGCACCATAGCCACACACAATGTGAATGCAATGTGTGTTAAGTGCTAAGAGTCCCAAAGAATCAGAGGGTGGATCAGAGAAAGCATCCCAGGAGAGGTGATACCCTAAACTCAGACTTGAAAGACCAGTAGGAGTTGAGGTGAGAAAAGGGTTGGGGGGCAGGGTTGCCTATGCAAAGGAAGCAGTGTGAACAAAGACACCAGGGAGGGCCTAGGTGGCCCAGTTGCAGGGGGAGAGGTTTAAGTGATGATTTCAGGCCGGGAAGTTAGAAGAAGTGAGGCCGACAGAGGTAAGCAAGGGCCAGATTACAAAGAGTCTGGAAGGTATGCAGAGGAGCCTGAGGAACCACTTAAGGCAACTTTAAGCAGAGGGGGTGGTGAGTTCATATTTGTCTTATTAAATTATCTCTGTAGCAGCAATTGTGGAGAACGGTTTGGAGAAGGAACAGGATCAGAAGCAAGGAGACCAGTTAAGAGGCTGTGAAAATAACTGAGACAAGAAATGACAAAGCCGTGTGGCAGAGGAGATTTAGAAAGGAAAAAAAGAACTATGAGATCTTTAGGACATAGAATTAAAAGGGCATAGTGACCTAGTACGTATTGGGGGGATGGGAAAGGAGTCAGGGATGGAGGGCTCATTCACTCTTTTTTTTTTTTTTTTCAACAAACATTTGAGTGCCGCCTATGTATCTGGCATTCTTCTCCTACTTCATAATTTTGCCTGGGGCTAGGCCTGCGCCTGGATTGAACATTTGACAAATGACATATCCACTTTAAAAGAAACACCAATTAAGAGTCATAATTTGGCTGGTGAGTTTGATATGTTCCACCTGTGGAGCCCTGTGACCAAAGGGCAGATTGGAAGGCAAGCATTGATTGAATTTCGTGACCTCACAGAGGAAGACATGACCTCCCATAAATTCATGATCTTCCAGAGCTCATGCAACTAACTACAAAGGCAACAGTTGTTTTCAACTACTGGGTGCTGAGTACCTGCAAAAGGGGGGACTGTGACTTATTTTTAATACATGCTTTTATATCTAATGCAGTTTGTGTGAGTCAGGGCGGTGCTTCCCAAAGAGAGGGGTGTGAATCCCTGGTTGCGGTGAAGTGCACCAATGAAAGTTTGGGTTCTTATGTTAATAAATATTTCTTTTCATGGGGGTTGGAGATATTTAACTAGTGCATCCAGCCCCTGTTTTTGTTCGGACAAAATTAAGTAACTAGTGCTGTGATACATTTATTTTGATAAAAACATGAGCCGATTTAAAGAGAACCATCAGATAGTACTGGGAAGATGAAGATACAGCAAAAATGTGTGTAGTAATATATGAAGGACAAGCATTTGGGCTCGGTCACAGGCAACTGGCCCTGAGGTTTTGTAAAATATTTCTTTGGCCTGAAGCTTCTTCTGTTCCCTCTGCTAGCAAGCTACCTCAGGGCTTTTAGCCAACCTAAGGTAGGCGTCAATAAAATGTGCTGGGCTTACGGAGTGCTTCAGTTTTTATAAAAGCCACTCATAGACGTTCTAACCTCCCAGCGCCTAGGCAAGGAGTCTGACAGGGGAACCTCAGGCCCTGGAGCAGGCATTGAGGGAGAAGGTTTTGGTCTCAAAGTCCCCAGAATGCCAAAGGCAGCTGCTCGCTCCACCTCCGCAGTGACATGGAATTTTACTGATGAAAATCCAGTTAACCAAAGTATAAAATCTGTTATGTTGTATACTATATACTGCCCAGATGGATGACTGCGAATTAAGACTGTTTTCCTTTTTTCTCTTTTACATAAACAACCATCTTATCTTTCAAAGCTGCCTTCCTCGTGTTAGAAGTCGGGCCAGTGACTCATGCTTACTCTTCATGTAGAAGAGACAAAGAGAAACAGTCTAGAAACACAAGAGGCTGTGCTGGTTGAACCAGGGCTCACTTTTCCACTGTTCCTGGTCCTGTGCTTGGAGGCTCGGTTGGAAGCATTTAGGTAACTCCACTGAGTTCCGTTTTCCTCTTTGGACCCCAGAGGAAGGTTACCTAGCACAGCGGGCCCAGAAGAACTTTTCTTCACCTTTTGCTTCTAGTCCCCAGTTTGAAAGAATTCGAGAATTCCCAGCTGTAGCCAGCAGCTATTATCTCGCTCTAGCTGGGAGGAGAGTCTGATTCCGTGGCTCCAAAAGCAGCATAAATCAAGTTTTCTGGGAGAGGGTTAAGAAAGGGTGCTCAACAGCTGCCGCCATGGGAGGAGCTCGTACACAGCCGTGCACATGGCCACACACGCACTCATTGTTTGTCTTGGGCCCAGTTCCCTTTGCGCCCCCCCCCCCCCCGCCCCAGGTGATGGTCCTCTCTTCCCAGCCCATTCAGGTACACATCTCTTCTGCTCTTAAGCCGGCTCTCAAAACCGGCTTGCAGAGAGGAAACTTGAAAACTCATCGGCTCACAGTGTGTATGGTTGAGAGGATATCATGGGGCTGCCCACCCAGGGGTAGGAGCATTTCAACAGGGATCAAAGCCTTAAACTAAAGGAACAGAACTCTCCAAACTGTGGAATTCCAGGCATCTGCCAGTGGGAAGGGAGTGTTTAAACTGAGGGGCAATGAGGCCTTTTTTGGTGCACCTGAAATCACATCATATAGACAGTTGCTTATATGTGAGACTGGTGCTGCCCACAGTCAACACCTCCCGAGCCACACCTCCGCACTCGATGGCACACAGCCACTTTGTCTCCCCTTCTCTTACAGTGTATGACTCCTTTGTAGGGCAGAGGGGAGGGGAGGCGCCAGGCTCACGGATCCCAATTCTCCCACATGTATAAGCTATGATCAGAGAATGAATTATGGTCTTTTGGGAAAGAGTGTTCATTCATTCATCCCAGCCAGCGGGGCCAGTGCAATGTAAATGGTAACTTTGTAAGTTGAAAGACTTAAAGCCATTTTGCAAATTGCATAATAATCCCAGGCAGAACTTGGCTCCGTGTGTATGGAAAATTAATAGACCCGGCTGAGATGCTTGCCTTACCAGTTGTGGATGGATAGCCTCGCCTCAGAACAGGGACCATGCGTTGCCCTCACTAAATCCACAAAATATACTGCGGTTCTTGTAAGGCAAAGTCCAAGGCTTGACAAAAACTATTGAAGTTTTTTATTTGTAGCATCATGTTGATTACTACAAATAAAATTTATTCTATTCAGTCTTTCTTTGTATAAAGCATATTGATCTAGATTCTGAACATATTTCTTGTACCCCTGAGCCATTGATTTTTTGTTTTTTTCTGATTGGGCATATATATATAATGTGTGCCTCTTGCATAAGATACTTGGTTTTCTATAAAAATGTAAGGGGGGGCAGATAGTGTGGTGGTCTACTGGATTAAACCACCACTTGGGACACCCACATGTCAGAGTGCCTTGTTCTAGTCATGGCTACTCCATGCTTCTGATTCAGCTTCCTGCTAATGCATCTGGGAGTCAGCAGATGATGATCCAAGTACTTGGGTGCTTGCCACACATATGGGAAACCCGGATGGAGTTCCTTCCTCCTGGTTTTGGCCTGGCCCAGCCCTGGCTATTGGAGAATTTGGGGGAGTGAACCAGTATATGAGAAACCTCCCAGTCTCTCTTTCTGTCACTCTGCCTTTCAAATTAAAAAAAAAAAGAGATATGCAATTTGGTGATTGAGAGTACAGTAGCTTTAAATACAAATGATGGTGAGGATTGGGGGCAGGACTCATATGCCACAGGGCAATTTACACATACTTTGTTTTGCTTCAAATTATTGTGGACCAAAAACCAATAGTCTGAATAATGTATTGATTTTGATACATGTTAGGACCTATGAGGGATTTCACTAAGTTTTTTTCTGAGTCTTTAATGCTTTGGAGCCTGGGTCCCCTATAAACCAACTAACATTTTAAAAGTGACCTGTTTTTTGCTCCCATCAATGACCTTTCCTATTCCCAGCACTATATGGGAGGAAATTAACAGCTACCACTGCAGACAGCAAGTTATACTTTTCATTACCTCTCCTATCCTACTTCCTAAACCCCATCTACAGTCCTAAGTCTTGGGGAATTTCAAAAACAGTGTCTCACAAGCAAAAGCCATCCCTAGCACCACCATCAACTCTCAATGCTGTAAAGGCTGTTCCTTTAAGCAACTGTTTTCTTGAGAAGCTGTATAGTTGGAAGGAGGCAGAGAGCAGTACCAAAACAAGCCATATGCCCCCAACCAGTCTCAGGCTCCACTTGCTGTAGCAACACTTGGCGTGAGCCATCCACTTGCCACATTGTACAGCAAACAGATGTTTACCTGTTTGTCTCCATGATAACCTGAGAGCTTTACATGAACAGACATTCATATTATTTTTTTCAGTATTTCTTCCAGCACCATGCAATTGAAAGTGCAGTTCATGGACAAATGTAAGTAGAAAAATTTGAGTAAGGATTTACAAGCTTTTATAGCATTTTAATATTGCTGCCACATATGAGAGGCATAGTTTAATAAAAGAATTGCTTAAAAGTGATGTTATATTTTGTTTTTTTTTTTCAGTTTCCATATTGGTTCATTTTTATAGATAGCTGTATAATTTCTGTCCACTGATCATACTCATAACCAACACCCAAATTAAAAACAAAACATTTCCAATACCTCAAGATTCCTCACCATTCTGAAAGAGTATATCATTTTAAAGGGGTATGATTCAATGAAGCAATATTTATAACTATATACCATTAACTCACTTTATTGCATTTCCCTAGATATTTGTCCATATGAAATAGGAAATAAAAATAATATAAAATAAATGGATTCTTCACTACAGAGCATTTGCGAAGCATTGCCCTAGCATGTGCATGGTGCTTTGGCCCATAGCGTCAGGAAAGGTTTTTCAATGAAGTTCTGTGATGCTTTTCATTGCAATAAATAAATAAATAAATAAATCCTCACATCCCTATTTATGGAGAGTCCCTAGTAAAATCACAACACATAAAAACTTCCCAATAATAAGTAGCCTATTTGAAGGTAAGTTTGTAGCCAAATGACTTGCTGTATAAAAATTATCACACAAGAACGCTCTCCTTCTTTTGCTCACTTTTACACAGGAAATACTCAAAGGAGACTAAAAGTGGTTTACATGAGATTTTGCATCTCAGAAGATCTCGGTATAAACTAACCTCAATAGCCTTGCTATTTTATCAATTATTTCTCTCCTAATTTATTTCATGTTTCTTGTTATAAATGAAAGAGATACTAGCCTGTGTACCAAAACGTATCTTCTTAGAGCAAGATGATAAGATCCAGAGGGAAGTACTGCTTCCTTGGAATGCCTTCATCTCATCCATCCTTACTACTTGTCAGAAGCATAGCGAGTCTCCCCTGCCATAAATAAATTGCCTGCCATTACTCAGAAGATTTACACTCTGTTGGAAGTCTCCAGTCTTTCTTTAACTCCTGTTAAACTTATGGTTAATACCATATGGTTGGGTAGCAGATTTTTATCTGTTTTTTTTTTAAGTTGTTTCATGTGGGAGTATCCACTCTGACCAAGTAGACTGGAATAATCCAAAAAGCAGAAAACGAGCAGTCAGAAGAGTTAGTTTCTAGTTCTTCGCTGACACCCTGAGCACTGTGAGCCTAGATCACCAATTCACATTTTGGAACCACAGTTTCCTTAACTGTAAATTGAGGATGGTGGACTACATGATCTTTAAGGTTCCTTCTGCTCTGACCATCGGAGGTTCTATGACTGCAAATTTGCCAAGGGAAGAAATTTTATGCTTCTATATCCAGTATCTAGAAGACTGCATACATAGAATACAGTGGGCCCCCGATACATCTTGTTGGATACCTGAATAAATATATACTCAGAACACAGAGCCTAGTGATGATCCCATAGCAGATACTCAAGAAACATTTTTTATTGATGACTGCTCTTCTTAATCAAAAGAATTTAAAACAAGATTAAAATCTAATTTTTCTCAGAATGGGCAGGATAGTAATGCTTGTTATAAGCAATGTTATGAGAGAAGAAATATAAACAGACATACTTCTCTCATATTCATCTCCAGAAATCTGCGTCAGAGATTTAAAAAATTAATTTATTGAAAGTCTTGTATAACTCAGCCTTTTATATTGCTATTTTTTAAGATTGAAAAGTACTAAAGGCAAGAGATTTCATGTCTCTAAATCTCACCATATGGGGATGTAACAGATTATTACATTGTTTGGAAATGAAGGTATCAAACTTTTAGAAGGGTTTATGAATTTTTCTTTATGGAAAAACATGTGTAAATCCCTTCCACAGAAATCTTTTTGAAACGTATTGCATATTTCCCTGCCTTAGTAAAAGCATTTTTGTAATAACAAATCTGTTTATAATATTCAGTTTTTATTATGCTGTGAATAGACAGAGAAGGTAAGACATTGAGCTGAATCTGTATTGGAAAACATCAGAAAACTTTATTTTTTGAGAACAGCAAATCCTTTGAAGTGATTTTTCTCTTGCTTGTTAACACATGACATAGCATGTAGATTGACATAGCACATAGATTCAGCGGTTCCTATGTTAGTCTGCTTTTTGCACAGTGTAACTTTGCAATCAAAAGCTAATGTAGACCTTCTTAGGTTGTTCTTTTGGTTTGAGTACTAGTAACTTCAAGCTCCTAGTCGATTTCAACGCACTGTCTAGTTAACTGCTTTAACTTCTGTTGCAACACTGCGGTCACAAGAGCCAGCACAGTGTTGTGGTGTGGGCATAGGTTCCATAGTGAGGTAGTCCCAAGTCCAAATTCCAACTCTGTTACTTCCTAGCTGAGTGACCTTGGGCAAACGGCCTTATCAGGGTGAGCCTTCACTTACAAAATGAGGATTCAAAATTTAACCTTCTAACGATAACAAGTGTTAGCAAGAATGTGGGGAAACTGCAAACTTTGTGCACTGTTGGTGGGAATATAAGATGGTGGAGCCACTAGGTAAAACAATATGGAGGTCCTTTTAAAAATTAAAACCAGAACTAATGTGGTCCAGCAATCCTATTTTGGGTATTTATCCAAAATCAATTGAAAGAAGCATCTCAAAGACATTTTAGCACTCCCATGTTCACTGCAGCATTATTCACATAGACAAGAAGTAGAAGCAGCCTAAATGACCATCTAGGGATGAATGGATAAAGCAAACGTGCTATATACATACAATGGGATGTTCTTCAACCTTAAAAATCCTGCCATTTGCAACATGGATGAACCCAGATGCATCATGCTGAGTGACACAAAGCTTGTCACAGAAGGACAAATATTGCAAGATTCCACTTATCAAAAATCTCTAAAATGGCCAAATACGGAGAAGCAGAGAGTGGAATGGTAGTTACCAGGAGCTGGGGGAAAGGGAAATAGGACATAAAGTTTCAGTTAGGCAACATGTTATGCTCTAGAGACTTGTTCTACAACATTTTACCTAGAGTCAACAATGCTGTTTTGTACGCTCAAAAATTTGTGAAGTGAGTCTATCTCATGTTAAATGTGTTCTTACAATAATATTAATAAAACTTAAACTTGGTTAAGGAATGGATAGATACATGGATTCACGTGATAACACAAATATGGTACAAAGCTAATTGTAAAATATACGTGGCAGATATATTGGTCTCCACTGTAGAACTGTTTTAGTTCTGTGTATGTTGGGAAAAATAAAACCTCAAGACTTTGAGAGGACATGAGATAATCTACACAAAATATCTTGCACATTGTAAGTATTAAAATCATTGTGTGAACCTGAAGATTCTTTCTTTCCTTTTTAATTATTTTAGAAATACAAGTAAGCTTGCTTTTCTTTTAAAATTTTGTTTTGAAAGGCAGACACAGAGACATGTAGAGACCAACAGATAGAGATTTCCATCTGCTCATTCACTCCCCAAATGCCCACAACAGCCAAGGTTGGACCAGGACAAATCCAGAAGCCAGGGACTCAACTAAGGGCTCCCACATGGGATCCAACTATCTGAGCCCTCATCTGATGCCTCCCAGGGTGTGTATTAGCAGGAACCTGGAATCAGAAACAGAGGTGGGACCCAAACACAGGCACTCCAACATGAGATGTGGGCATTAAAGTTGTGCATTAAACATGATACCAAATGCTCACGCCAGTGTTATTTATTTTAAAGGCCCTAAGAACCATGTTTGTTAATTTCTGCTTGTTTTACATTTGCTTATTTATTTACTACCAGCATTTATTGAACTGTCACTGTGTTCTGAGCACTAGTGATACAGTGATAAGAGAGAAAAATTCTTGTGCCCATGGGCCTTAGCCAGCTTTGTGTGTAACCACCAGGATGATCAGCTATAACTTAGATCTTGTGTTTTTGGCTCTGAGTTCACTGCCTGGTTTGCCAGAATGGCAGATTTGGGGAGTGCCAGATTATCAGAGGTTTGCAGGTCTCTGAGTTAGAAGGTGGCGCACACCCCCAGTGCATCTCCTTTTACTTTACTGTCTTGCCTCCAGCTCATTCTTCAGACTCCCCTTAACACAGGGCCGTGTGGTGGGTGTGAGAGCTCAGTGGTGTTCAGTGATGGCCAGAGTCCAGCCAGAGACCTGCCGCAGGCCCAGGAATTCTCAGACATGATTTGCCTTTCCATTTCCCAGGGCTTAACCTCTGTCGTTTGGCCTCCCCAATTACAATTACATTTCCAGACCTTTTCTTTTTTCCTTACCCTCAATTCCCAGCCTTAGTAATGGCTCGTATTTCCTGGATGTAACTACAGGAGCTCAAATTCACTTCTTAAAAAAAAAGTTTTCAAACTTGAGCTTGCAGCCAGATCTACTCCAGGTTTAAACTTCACAGTCACACTCACATACACTCATATCATTTCTAATTTACTGCTTTATGGAACCATCATGCCATATTTACTTTCCTTTTCCTCTGCTCAATACTAGGCAATGAAGTGACTGCTCTTCAGAGGAAAACAAGCCAGTGAGCTCTTGACAACTAGAAACAATGCTAGCCTCTTTGCTGATAATGTGTGTGTATGGAGGGGAAACCCTTATCCCACATATGGAAGGGAAAGTTCATCTCCCTAGATGTAACTCCTCCTATGGCTAAAAGATCATTTAGTCACATGCAAGCAACTAGACAAGATGATAATGTAAAGCAGGATTCTGTGTGCTTCCAAACCATCTGGGGCTTATCAAATACCCCTGCACCCAAGGATGGAAAACCCCGAGCCAGTTAAAGAGAAAGATCAAAGAATGAAAGATGGAATCGCCTATTGTCCTTTTGCACATTTGCACAGAAGTAGTTCAGTTCTTGACCCCGAGAAGATCGGCAGAGTATCATTCTATAAGCACTATTATAGTCACAGCCTGAAGAAGCCAGGATTCTGAAATCCAAAGATAACGTGTCTGGTGTTCACCTTAGTTTTCTCTCTAACAGAACTCACAGCATTACTTATGGACCCAACGTATTCAGAGTTTCACTGATATTAAAAAATTCTTCATGTCCCAAATTTGTTTTTCCCTGTACTGATAGAGCATTATCAGTAACTCTCAAAACTGAGGCAGTATATCCATTCATAGCATTTTTTTCTTAGAATTTGCTTTAGAGGATTGTTTCCGTCCAAAAAAAATGAGGATTAAAGTAATGGCAACAGATAGTGCAATCTGGGACTCTGATAACTGATTGAGAAGAAAGGATCAAGTTTCCAGGACTACCTAATAACCCTAGTTAAATTATCTCCTTTCATAATCGCTTACATTTGCGATTTCATACTTCTCACATAGGGCTTCCTCAATGCTTATCCAGACTGTTCTTCCCAACAGCCCTATGAGATAGACCAGACAAACAAATATTCTTATCCCCATAATATTGATGAAAAAGTCTCGGAGATTCAGAGAGGTAAAATGATGATCCCAGTGTCATGCAATGAAGACAGGACCATACCCCAAGTCTAAACACACATACACACACACACACACACAACCCCAATAGCCATGTGGCAGTGCTTTAAAACCTAAATGTCATAGGCAAAAACTTTTGAATGTTATCCAGATGTCTTTGGAAGGCTCAGGGGAATCAATATTCTCCTTAAAGAGCAAGGCATGAAAAATGACATGTTATGAAAAACATGCCAGTTTGTGACTTCCTAGATGAGAAAGAAAAGTTGGGGACAATATAGACAGGGGTAGGTTTCAGAATATTGCTTGTGCTCTTCGCTTCATTGCAAACAATTTGCACAGACGGAACCTTTGCACAGACAGAAAAGGTACAATGGGAGCAGCAGAAAAGTGAGTTTGTGTCATACGACTCGCTCGGAATTTATGGAAAAAAAATAGCGAAAGACATTTTGGAAATCACTCTTATGGTTTGATTTCAAATGTTTAGAGAAACTTTGCTTCCTCATTGAGTGAAAAACCCAAGTGTAAGTGGTTTGGGGAAGGAATGTCTTTGTTCTGCTTGCATCCTGTTATCAATAAGGTAAATGGAGACATGGAAATGCTAAGTCCAAAAGAAGTAGCCTTTGAAAGCATGTGAATTGCACTTCCTCAGGCCACTGGAATTTGCCGGCTAATTATGGAGACTACAGATGATATAAAACTTGGAATTTTGCAACATGTATAGCAGCAACGCCTGGGTAGGGAGAACGGTTCCGTTCATGACAGGAAATTCACAGTGCCCCTCAGTTAAAGTGGTTCCATGAGTCAGAGTCACAGCTCCTGCTCAGAATTAGGGGGTGCAGATCTGACCCGAAGCCCTGTTCTTCCTGCCTCACCTTTACCAGAACTGAGCCCCGGGAAGGAGAGTTCCCCACAGGAAGGAAAAGGCAGCCTAAGAGGGAACTAAACCGATGAAGTTGAGGTGCCAGAATCCTTCCACAGGCCACCCAAGCAGTGAAGAAATTCACGGAGAGAAAGAAAGAAAGAAAAGACCCACAGCCCTGAGCAGAGCCAGCTGGGAGGGATGTTATTACTTTATTTCTGTTTTCTTAACTGTGTGACTGTGTGTGCTCACACATGTGTGTGCGTGTGCCTGCGTGTATGTGTGCACGCACACGTGTGTTTTGAGAGGGAAGGAAGATTGATTGCAGAAAATGCCTGGATCCACAGCACTCAGGATGGAAACTTTTGTTGATATAATTCCTCCGAACTTTCCTACACCTTCCTTCCCTTTTACTCTATTTCCCCAGTGGCTATCAAGAGCTGTATATATCTGACCACAAAACATCCAGTCAGTTCAAGTCAAAAACGCAGCCAGCCATCTGGACTGACTCAAACTCTGTCTACACACACCAATTGGCTTGGGGGCAAAAAAATGTAATTCAGGGGAACAACTGGTTATTTTTAAAACAACGAGTTGAATTCAGACAACCATCCAATTAGTTGATTTCAAAATGCCTGTTTGGCGACATGAAAAGGGTTATTTTCAAAGGGCCTTGTGTGTGCATAAACAACCTGAATGCTATTAAATTGACGAGCTATTTTAGAATCCAGCAGATAAGGCCCAAGCGCGGCTGGACTGTGTTTATAAAGGGAAAACCTGTTAGAGTAGCAGTCCATCAAGCACTCCAGAGGGTCACACCTTCCGTTGCCAGGATGAAGTCTTTGGCTTGACAGCAGGGTAACCACGCTGCTCTTTGTAGAGGCAAAGCATCTCAGCGCCCCCCACCTTTTTTCCCCCCCAGAAAACCCCCAGGGTGCCTTCTTCCTGGACGTGCCACGTCAACCCGCGGGCCAGAGGTTCAGACGCTCAAAGGCAATGTGCTTGTATGAGCTCTTGCCACCTAACGTTTCCCAACACACACGGCGATGTTCACCCGATGCTCGCTTTTTTCGGGTTTCAGTCTCGCGGCAGACAACCAGGAAACCTCCTCTGAGCCATTTGACCCAATTCCTAATGAGTTGGGTCAGTTTAAACGGCACAGCTATAACTCCCCGGGGCTTCCTCCCTCTCTCCCCCCCCCCCCCCCCCCGCCAAAAGGGGAACGTTCTTTTACTTGTGTTACATTGCTAAGAAATGATTTAAGGACAAAAAGAGTGTGTGCAGGGGGAGTGCTGCTCCTGAAGAGAATTTTATTTGCACTCCCCATGCTTTGTCATAAAGGGCATTCAACCGTGTTAATCATATAAGAAGTTTTAGAGAAGCTCTCTTTTACACATTAGGCTTAAAACATCACCCCTGAGGTGCTGCTGATGGCTCTCTTAGAAAAGATTTCTTTGACATGGAAGACACAAAGGACTTCGGCAAAGGCTCCAAGTTAAATGAGTGGTGCCTAAGTGCTGACTCTCTGTCCCCAGTGACAAGCATTTACTAAGTGAAACTTTTGTTTCTGCAAATGTCTTACTTGGGTGTGTCTTAATCCCAAATGTTGTGGAGGTTTGGTTTTATTGTGTGCGTGTGCATGTGTGTGTGTGTGCGTGTGTGTTTCAAACATTTATTTTATCAGAAAGGATTCCCACAATGGAAGCATTCATGGCCATCGCTGAGGCTGAGTCTTTAGGTTTAAGACTAGTTAAGCTGCCCCAGGTAGAAGTGTTTGCACAGCTCCAGAGGCAGAGAATCGCAGCCCTGGCTTGGAAGGGGCCCCCTTAAACCCGTCCTTGCCTTCAGGCATCCGAGCCAGAGGAATAGGCACTTTTTTCTTTAAGCTCTCCAAAGACAAAAACTCTACATGGAGCTGTTTTATTATATTAAAAAAAAAGTGAACTGTAAAATATATAATTACAAGCGAATAATATTATAATCTATATTTAAATTACTTCCTTTTTAAAAACATTTGCTTTCCTGATTTAAAAAAATATCCTAATAAACAGCAAAGTGCTTTGAAAACAATGCTTCTGATAGAAGTATTTCTTTTCTTGTTGAGGACCCACAAAGGACATTTCCTTGGGAAATTTCTCCTAGATATTGTTGCGTTTCTCCTAAAATGTAGGGATTTGCTTTTATTGTATGAGTGCTCTGAATCGAGATGTCTTTCCTTTCTAGCTTTGGCTGTGCAAGCTCGGAGCCCCGTGTGTGTCCCCTTCTCAGTGCACAGGACTTCATCACTTGCTGGTGGTTTTTGTTTTCATTGTTGTTTCTGCAATTTGGCGTTTGCTAGTTTGTTTGGTATGCAGTAGAGTGAAACAAGAGCAGAAGGCCGTGCTTGGCTTACACTCAGATCCCACTCTACTCTTACGTATCTCAACCTGAGTCTCAGTTTCCTCATCTGTAAAATGGACATGACAATAGCAGTCCCTACCTCCTGGAGTTGTTATGTTACATGACAAAATACATGTATGCTCTCAAGTCAACAGCAAGCACTCAATATATTTTAGTTATTAATATCATACTTATGGCTGGCGCCGCAGCTCACTAGGCTAATCCTCCGTCTGCGGCACCGGCACACCGGGTTCTAGTCCCGGTCAGGGTGCCACAGCCAGCCGCGGCAGCCATTGGAGGGTGAACCAATGGAAAAGGAAGACCTTTCTCTCTGTCTC
Source organism: Oryctolagus cuniculus (assembly GCF_051225735.1). Lineage (NCBI taxonomy): Eukaryota > Metazoa > Chordata > Mammalia > Lagomorpha > Leporidae > Oryctolagus > Oryctolagus cuniculus. The sequence goes on from NC_142888.1 coordinate 111,210,319, forward strand.
TCTCTCTCACTGTCCACTCTGCCTGTCAAAAAAATTATCATACTTATGCTACCTTAAATCATTTTAGAAGCAAAGGGGGCAAAGCATAAACATAATTATTTTTTCCCAAATTCAAATTTGTAACTTTTTATCCATCTTCTGTTTCTTTCATTTATGTGAGTTGCCTTTCAAGTAAAATCCTTTCTTGCCATTTCTCTGCTTTGAAGAAACTCCTTCTTCTAGGTTATACACAGTGCTTCCTGAACTTGCTTGATCTTAAGAAGTAGCAGAAGCACCTATTAAAAATATGGATTCCTGGTGCCACAGCTCACTTGGCTAATCCTCCGCCTGCGGCGCCAGCACCCCGGGTTCTAGTCTCGGTTGGGGCGCCGGTTCTGTCCTGGCTGCTCCTCTTCCAGTCCAGCTCTCTGCTGTGGCCCAGGAGGGCAGTGGAGGATGGCCCAGGTCCTTGGGCCCAGCACCCACATGGGAGACCAGGAGGAAGCACCTGGCTCCTGGCTTCGGATCAGCGCAGCTCCGGCTGTTGCAGCAATTTGGAGAGTGAACCAACGGAAGGAAGACCTTTCTGTCTCTCTCTCTCACTGTCTAACTCTGCCTGTCAAAAAACAAATGTGGATTCCCATGGGATGAGCTTTGTGATGCAGCTGGTTAAAGCCACCATGTGGGATGCCCACATCCCATCTCAGAGTACCTGCTCCTCTGCTTCCAATCCAGTTCCCTGCTAATGTGCCTGGGAAGCAGCACATGATGGCCCAAGTCCTTGAGTCCCTGCCACCCACGTTGGGTATCTGGATAGGGTTCCTGGCCCCTGGTTTCATCCTGGCCCAGCCCCAGCTGTTGTGGGCATTTAGGGGAGTAAACTGGTGGATGGAAGATTTCTTTCCTCTCTTTGTTGCTCTGTGTTTGAAATGAATAAATGAATAAATAAATCTTTCAAAAATAAAAATAAAAATACTGATTTCTACTCTTAGAGGCCTAAAATTATATTATACATGAATTAGGTGTTTCTGAGGCTGAAGTATCTTTTGCCACATTGCCTATACTGCTCTCTTATTTGCTTCCTATGCGGTTAGTGTCCCTCCAACATTTTAATTTTCATTTACTTATTTTCCCATCAGTGATTTTCTATACTTTTTTTAAATTTTACCTTCTGTCCTGCTGCTTACGTCAGCCTATCTTTTTACAACTCCAGATGTGATAGCAGCTCCTTCCCTACCCCTCACCCCAGCATTCCTTTGGGTAAGGGATGGAAGAGCTAAAGTTGTCAGCCTGTTTGTGTCTTTTTGCTCTGAAGATATATCTACTTTAACAGAAAACCAGTTACTCAGTAACTGTTCCAATCCCTTCTTCACAGAGAAAAACATCTGCAGCTTTTTTTTTTTTTTAATTTTATTGGCCTGTTGGACGGCTCCATAAGGCGGTGAAACCCCACCCATCACGAGTCTCTTCATCCTCCTGGGGAAGCCTCACAGAGTGGAGACCAAAAAGTGCGAAGAAGAAGAAACAAAGAAGGCAGGCAGGCGGGAGGGCGGAAGGAAGGAAGGAAGGAAGGAAGGAAGGAAGGAAGGAAGGAAGGGAGAGAGAGAGAGAGAGAAAGAAAAAAGAAAGAAAGAAAGAAAGAAAGAAAGAAAGAAAGAAAGAAAGAAAGAAAGAAAGAAAGAGAGAGAGAGAGAGAAAAAGAGAGAAGGGTTTTATCCGCGTTCCTCTGTTTTCTATGGATAGATGCCAAATCCCTCATACTTAAACTTTTCCCCCTTCCTTTAATTTGCCTCCCAGTTGTCCTTTGTATGAATGAATAAATTGTCCGTCCATCCATCCAAATGTTCTTAATAATCTCCGTCTATAGCTCTTTCCAGTGTTTAATCACCTTGACAGTGGAAGGAAGGAAGAAAGAAAGGAAGGAAAGGGAGAGAGGGAGAGAGGGAAAGAAAGTCCTGCATACTAAAATCTCTCCTGCTTTAATCCTGTGTTGGCTACTTCCCTGCGTTACACGTGTGTTGCTAGGATAGTGCAAGTATTTTCAAGATGAATTCTCTGGCAAAAGATCTTGCCACTGAGTCATCACCATCATCGTCTTTCTAAAAACATGAGCAAGTCTCGG